>NC_091832.1:34609074-34912104 GCF_037783145.1 Equus przewalskii | reverse complement strand
TGGAGCCGGTCACATAACAGGTGCTCAAAAAGGTGAGTTTAGGTAAACGAATGAGCTGTCTGCACTCGAAACGTGTCTAATAAGTGCTCGATAAATGTTAGATTTCCAAATCTTAATTGCATTTCTTTGTCTTACAACTATGTGGAGGCATATTTTACATATCATGTAACTCACCCATTTTAATGGCTTTTAGTAAATTTACCAAGTTCTGCAACCACCTCTATAAACCAGTTCTAGAATATTTCATCTCTCCCAAAAAGCTTTCTCATGTCCATTTACTGTTACCTGCTGTTTCCACCCCCTGCCAGGCACCCACTAATCTACTTCCTGTCTCTATAGCTTTAATTGCCTTTTCTGGACATTTCATACAAATGGGCTCATGCAAGACGTGAGGCCTTGTGTCTTGCGTCTTTCACTGAGCATAATGGTTTCGAGGTTCGTTCGTGTCATAGCACCAGTGAGTCGTTCCTTTTTATTGACAATCTCTTTTTAAATTTTGACGGTTTGAATTTTTCATGACTTTATTTACTTTTCTGCACTTCAGTTCCTCATCTGGTCTCATCTAGAAATAGAGCTAATGAGAATATCTGCCGCATAGGGCGGCTGTAAAGGTGAAATGGGTTAATACATGGAAAGTCAGCATTTAATAAATGCTTGATAGATATTAGCTATTCTCACAGTAATTTTTTCCTTCTTTTTGTTTATGCAAATGTGGAAAGCCCATAAATAAATAAAGAAGCAGGAAAAAAATATAAGCCCCTCCAAGGATCCAGCACCCAGTGGCCCTCTCGGCTTCTAAGCTCAGTCCTGCTTGCCAGGGAGAACAAACTGCCGTCTCTCCCCTCTGTCCCCCATCCCCACCCTCAGGCTGCAGTTTCTAGAACATTCTCATCAGGTTTCTTCATCATGGTGAAATGAAAGAGAGCAGTAAAACATGATGGCACAGAGGAAAGGGAGTGGCCGCAAGCCCCACAGGATGCTACAGGTGAAAATTAATCCTTTCAGCAGCACAGGCAAATTCTTGAGATGTCCCAGCTCTCCTCCCAGAAAACAATAATGACAACAACAACAGCCCCCAAAAAAAAAAAAACTGGCAAAAAAGGTAACTCTTGCTCATCTGGCAGTGGCGGCACATTGCCCGGCCTCATCCCTCCTGGGCACCTCCGGGCTTACAAGTGACTTAAGCTGCCTGTTGGCTCAACAATTATTCTGGGTGGGTTTGCCTTCCTCGGAAAGGGTGTGGGTTTCACCGACGTCAGGGTGCCAGCGTGTCCCACTGGCTGCCAGGACAGTGCTGATCTTGGTCAGCAGCCTTGGGGAAGACTCGGTTGTTTCTGGAGCCTTCTCCGGGGTTTGGTAGGCCTATGTCATGGAGGCCTGCTGGGCAGCACTGTATAATCTTGTTAGAAGTCAAGGTGGTTATCAGCAGGGATCCAGAGCCAAGCTCCATCAGTTACCTGCATGACTGTGGGCAAGTTACTCAGCTGCTCTGAGCCTCAGTTTCCCCCTCTATAAAATGGGATGGTAGTAGTTGCCGTGAGGATGAAACAAGTCCACATGTGTAAAGAGTTTAGAGCATGGCCCGGCATGTACGGGGCATTAGCGATCATGAACCTGCGTTCCTCCACCCCACACCCAGCGCAGTGCTCAGTGGTGGTTTGAGCTCCACGTGACGGGAAATCAAGGCCGGGGGGTGCAGAAGTCTAACCAGGGACGTGCTGGATCACTCTGGGGGGGGGCCACGAGTTTGGGGGGGTCCTTGCTTTCAGGCCATATTCCCTGATCCCCACATGACAGGCATCTGTGGAACATCTTCTTAAACCTGACTCTATCACTAAAACTACATGTTAAAGACCCTTCTTACGGAGGGGGAAACTGAGGCTCCAGGGAGTGAAGGAGCCTACCCAAGAACAAACGATTCACGGCACAGTTGAGCTTTCAGCCCAACTTTGAATCCAAGTCCCGTTCATCCCACTCTGACTGTAACTCCTTCCTCAACAACTCAAAGGGGGGACATTCAAGCACAGACCCGAGGAGTGAACTGTTGAAGTCATTTCTGCCAAGCTGTTCCACAATTGAAACCTGCAAATGAGTGGAAAGAGGCATCTAGAAGTGAGGGGCATGGGCATCATCAATGCCACGCACGCCTGCCTCTGGGCCTTTGCACATGCTGATTCCCCTCCAAAAATACTGTTCTCCCTTCTCACTAGCCAGCTCTTACTTATCCTTCAGATCTTAGCTTTGGGAGTACCTCTGCTTCTTCATTTGTTGTCTTGTTTATACTTTGTGTTGAGGTATAACTTATGTTCAGTAAAGTGCACAAATATTACGTGTACAGCTCAACAAATTTCCACACATGCGCACCCCGAGGTACTCACCACTCAGATCATTTCCCACACACCACAAGGATCCTTCATGCTTCCTTTCAGTGACACCTCCCAAAGGTAGACGGATTCTCACTTTTCTCACCATGATTCCTTTCTAGCCTCATGGAAATGGACTCATACGCATGTTTTGACTTCTTGTGCTCAGTCTCATGTGTCTGAGATCCATGCGTGTCGTCGTGGGTTGAGCATTCTGTTCATTTTCTTTGCTGTGTGGTATCATACGGTATGAACATATCACAATTTATTTATCCATCCTACTGCGGAGGGACATCTGGGTGGTTGCCGGTTTGGGGCTATCGGGAGCCCCACTGGGTCCCCTCGCATACACCTTTTGGCGAACATTAGCTTTTGTTCCTCTTGGATGAAAACCGAGAGGTGGAATCATTGTGTCACGGGGTATGTGCACGTCCAGCATTAGTAGATCCTGCCAAACGGTTCTCCAGGCTGGCCTACAAATGTACGCCCCCCTCAGCGGTGTGTGAGAGTTCTGACGGCGCCACATCCTGGCTAGTGGCCAGTATAGTCAGTCCTTTTTGTTTTAAACCTTTTGGTGAATGTGAAGGGTAGCACTTCCCTGTGGGAGCCACTGTGCACCCCCAGACGAGGGTAGGGGCCCCTTGTTCTTCCCTGTTGTAGATTCGTTTCTCCGTAGCATTTCCACCATTCCCTGTCTCCCTCATCTCGTGGACAGAGGGATCCATGAGGGAGGGAAGGACGCCATCTATCTGACCTTCAGAAGGAGAAGCCAGACCCTGTCGCCCCAGTCCCAGGCCACTCGCCCTCCCCCAGTGCAGGCAGAAGTCCAGCCCTGGGCCCCTCTCTGTGACGTGCCTGATTAATTTCAAGCCTGACGCTTAAGGAGCTGGCTCCTTATTGGGTGTGTGATACCAGACGGCTCCGAGCCTCAGTTTCCCCGTCTATAAAATAGGAATGTTCTCTCTGCCTCATGGGGTTGTGATGAGAGCCAAATGAAATTCTATCTATTAAGTCCTTGGAAGGGTGCCTGACAGAAGGGGAGTGGCTCTCTGAGGTCACTCTAAATCCCGCAGCCCTCTCTCAGAGGATGTGACCTCTGCCTCATTCTTCTCATCATCAGAAAGCTTATAAAGTGCCCAACCGCATGAAGCGATGCGTCCATCTCTACCCGGAGAGATGGGTCCCTGACCTCGAGGACCAGCAGGGAGAGGGCCTTCTCCTGCTCCACATGCGGCCTCTCGCCCGTTCCTCTTGTTCCTGTGCTCGGTTCAGTTCTAATCGCGATCGTTTCCATGCCAGGCACTGTGTGAGTGCTTCACGCGCATCATCTCATTCTATCCCAACCTCATCGATTTGAGGGGAGGACCATCATTCCCCTTTTACAGATGAGGAAACTGAGGCTTAGAGAGGAGCAGCTAGATTCTTTCCCCCGTCCCAGGGCCTGGAGATCATACGTCTGAAATCTTGAGCCAGGTCCTGCGTGGATCCTGCAATGGCCACGCCAGCCTCAGGACGATGGAGGGCCCCGCAGCTGTATTGGGGACAAGGATAGGTGACTGTTGCCAGGGAGGCCCTGGGAGTTCCAGAAACTTCAAGGCAGGGCAGGCAGGGCAGGGGAGTCCTCACCTGTGGGGTCCTGCCTGTCTCCCCCACTGGCTTGCTCCCAGCCCATTAGGAGGCCAGCTGGGTAAATCCCCGCTTACCTCCCCCCAATGTCTGGTTGGCAAAGGGCTTTCTCACAAGTCAAGGAAAGCCCTCAGAGGAAGGCAGGGCGGGGCCTCTGTGGCCTCCTGGTCCTATTTCTGCTGAAACAGACTTCTCAGCAATGGGGACACCTCCTGGGAGGTGACTGCAAAAGAGGGGTGAGTCACAAGCCTTCTTCTGGGAGGGCCACCCCTTCTAGGGCCATGAAAAGGGGAATGCGTCTGAGCTCATCTGGGCCCCAATGGCAGGAATGGCTCCTTAATTGTCCTTAACATAACTGAGAAATTACTCGCCACAGAAGTCATCGTGTCAGCCTTGGTGACTTCCCCAATGGCTGTTTTGTAACTGCAGAGGCCTCAGCCAGCCGGAGACTCCTTCGGTCCCCACCTACCCTGCCCCTTGCAGCCCAGCTCCAAACAGGTGACAGGAGTCATCTAGACGTCCAGCGACAGGGGATTGACTAAGTCACGGCACATCCATCGGAAGTGATGCTCCAACAACCCAGAGGATAACACACACCCACCTTTGTTGGCGCAGAAGGAAGTCCACCACTTACCCCTGGAGAGACACACTATAAAACCCATTAAAAAATGGTCATCTTATGTCAGTAGGGTTGTCTGTGTGCATATACATAGAAAAAATCTGTACGCTATCCAAAAGGTCAGCTGATGGTTGTTACTTTTTTCAAACATCTTTATGTGTTTTCTGAGTAATAATAACAATAGTTACCAAGCTCTGTGCAGGCACGATGGTGCCTCACAGCATCATCTCGTTCACTCCTCACATCGAGACGTCAAGGTCAGTAAAATTCTTTCTCCATTTTACAACGAAGTTATTACTTTTATAAGGAGAAAAATGGAAAAGTGATTTTCGCTTTGAACATAAAAAACATTTATTGTGTACAGCTGCATATCAGGCCCTGGGCCAAGCGGGAGACGTAAAGATGTGTGGGGTGCAGCCCTTGACTTCCAGAAGGTTCCAGCCCCAGCTACCTGAATAACTACAACGCTGGTTCTCATCCGGTCAGTGGACCGACAGAGGCACCAGGCAAAGTGTAGGAGGATACAGAACAAAAGATGTGGCTTTAGGGGCAGTGGGACAATTTATTGAGCACCTACTGTGTGCCTTCTGCTGTGAGCGTCTTATCTCATTTCGGGCTCCCAACAGCCCCTGAAGTGGGCGTGACTTCCGTCAGTGTACTCACGAGGAGATCCAAGCTCAACGAGGCTCCCGGGTTTTCCCAGAGCCGTGAAGCTAGCAGTGGTGGGGACAGGATCCGGACTTCCGTCTGCAAAGCCCATGCCTTCTCCCCGCTCCTGACACTCCCACCATCCCCAGGGGAGTGTTCAGGATGAAGCGGCTTTCAAATCCAGACTTGCTTCATGGGTAATATTTCAATAGCAGGAGAGGCAACAGCAGACCGTTCCCTCTCCAGGCCTCAGTTTTCTCAACTCTTTTGTTAGCCCTGAGCTAACATCTGCTGCCAATCCTCTTTTTGCTGAGGAAGACTGGCCCTGAGCTAACATCCGTGCCCATCTTCCTCTACTTTATATGTGGGACGCCTACCACAGCATGGCTTGTCACGTGGTGCCATGTCCACACCCAGGATCCGAACTGGCGAACCCTGGGTCGCCAAAGTAGAACACTTGAACTTAACAGCTGCACCACCGTATAGCCCCTTCTCACCTTTAAATTGGGGGTAATAACACCCACTTCATAAGGTTGGTGTGAAGATTAAAAGAAATCCAGTATTTGCAGGGCGGAGGTGGTAGAGGCGACCACGTGTGTATAGCATCTTGAAATCATGCCTGGTGTACAGTGAGCTCTCTCTTACACAGAAGCTCTGATGGGCTCTGGAGTCAGGCTGCCTGGTTTGCGTCCCTTCTCTGCTGCTTACTGTGTGACATGGGATAAGTTACTTAATTTCTCTGTGCCTTACTTTTTTCATCTATAAAATGGGGGTGATAATCAAAGTCCCCGCCTCATACTTTTGTTGGGACAGTTAAATAAGGGAAGGCACGTAAGGAATTCAGAACAATGCCTGGCACATAGTAGGCACTTAGTAAATGGTCATTATTATTATTAATAGTATTTTGTACTGCAAAGACTTCTGACGTCATCAGGGCCCGGTCCTTGCTGTAGGGGTGTTAAAGGACCCCTTTAAATGAAACATCCCCAGAGGGGTAGTAACACTACCGGTTTTGATCGGCCAACCTCCTGGAGAGAGGGAGGAGTTGGAGTCACAGGAACAATGAGGGACGGAGACTCAGGGGGTCCGAGGGGCCTCGGAGGGAAGAGCAACCTCTCCTAGGAGTGCAGAAATTGGGAGAAAGGTCACCTTGGCCATAAGTTAACATTTAGCACCTCACCCAGCCCAAACCTGGCAGCTCAGGGTCAGGCAGAAAATAGTGCTGAGTTAGCGCTAACCTTGCGAAGCAGTGAGTGTGGGGCGGGCGCTTCGCTCAGCTTTGTTCATACGGGCGGTCCTGTAATCCTCACAGCAATGCCGTGAGCACGTGCTCACACCCCCATTTTACAGATGCGAAAACTGAGGCTCAGGAAGCTCAAATGACTTGCAAACCTCACTCAGCTAATTGGTGGTCCGGCCAGGACTGCAGCTCAGGCTGTGCAAACCCAAAGTCCGTATTCCTTCTCTAACGCCCCCTTCATCCCTCCGACTTGGACTCTCTCTGGTGGATGGATGGACGTCGACCTCTCTTTATCCTCTGGCTCCTCACAGTCAGACGGTCCCCACCTCCCATGCAGCTGGGACAAGGCATTGGGCTGGCATCTGTCCACGGGACCCTCTGGCCTCCTTCGGAGACAACCACTGGGCTAAAGAGCTAGTGTGCCAGCCACCAGGAGTCTCCCGTCTCAGCCCTCCGCGGGGGCTCCCATTTCAGGTTGGCCGCCGTCCTTCCTGTCGGAGGAGGTTTAAACCAGCCAGAGCACAGGCAGGGGTGGGACATCTGCTTGGGAGGCACCTTCGGGAGGCACAGGTCCTCCCCTATGACCCAAACATTGGTCACCCGACCTGGCGTCCAGACCCACCTGTCTCTGCCCATCCACGCCAGGGTCGGAAAAAGAGGGTGGCGAGTGGCGGGAACAGGGGGCAAGCGCTGAGGAGTGGGGAAGCAGGATGGCTCTGGGAGAGCCGGTGGGACCCAGGGATGGGCCCAGGGCTCATGACACCTGCTTCTCCCCTGCAGCTCGCTCAGGGTGTGAATGGCCCTCTGCCGGCCTCAGCCTTCTCAGCTGAAAAAGGAAAGGTTGGACGAAACAGTGTCCCAGGGCCTTCCAGTTCCCAAAGAATCTGGGGGTTCTATGACGGAGTTCCCACAAAGGGACAGGAGGTCACAGTCCCGACCGTCCAGGAATTCAGGTGGGGAGGCTGGGGCAGTGGGAGGCAGTGAACTCTGTAACCCCTGGGATCTGCATTCCCATCCCGGAATGTGACCTTAAGTTACTGAACTTCTCCAAGCCTCAGTTCCCCCCACTGTAAAATGGGGCTGCAAGAGCTACCCTTAAAATCACGAGGAGGACAACCACATGAGATACCACTTCACACCCACAAGGATGAGTGTCCTCAGAAAACGGAAAACGGCAAGAGGTGACAAGGACGTGGAGAAATTGCAACCCTCAGGCGCTGCTGGTGGGCGCGTAAAGCGGTGCAGCCACGTGGAAACAGTTCGCAGTTCCTCAAGAAATTAGACGTGGAATTACCAGCAACTCTGCTCCTGGCGTAGACTCAAGAACTGAAGGCAGGGACTCAAACAGCTACCTGTGCAGCCACGTTCATAGCCGCATCGTTCACAACAGCCAAAAGGGGGACGTGACCCAAGTGTCCATCTACGGATGTATGGACAAACAAATGTGATGTGTACACACAATGGGGTATTATGTGGCCTTAAAAAGGAAGGAAATTCTGCCGCAGGCTACGACATGGATGAAGCTAGAAGACGTTATGCTCAGTGGAATGAGCCAGACACAAAAGGATAGACGTTGTGTGGCTCCGCTTACGTGAGGTACCAGGAAAATCCAGAGAGACAGAAAGCAGAAGAGAGGTGACCGGGGCTGGGGGCTGGGGACTTAGTGGGTAATGGGGACAGGCTCTCAATTTGGGGTGGTGAAAAAGTTCTAGAAATGGACAATGTAATAGTTGCACAGTAATGTGAATGTACTTGCCACTGAATTGTTCACTTAAAAACGGTTAAAATGGTAAATTTTATGTTACGTTATGTTAAATAAAAAAAAATTTAATATATCATCTGAAAAAGACTCCTGGGGAGGTGAAATGAGACAAGGTGTGTAACCGCCCAGCACGTTCTCTGGCAACAGAAATGTCACCACCACACATTTCCTTGCCGTGAAGGGACAGGAGACCCCCAACCCCCACAGTCCACCAACAACCCACAGGTGTGGGTGGGAGGCAGCTTGCAAGGCTGTGCTGCCCATGCTCCACTGGACCGCCGCCCCCAAGGAGCCTCCATTGCCTGGTGGAGGGGACAAGGCAGGCCCACCAGTGACGCCCACAGAAGGTCAAAAGTGACGAGCGACGAGGTCCAGGGTGCTCTGGGAGGTCAAGGGTGTTCAGAGGTGGGAGTGAGTATCCCATGCTGGGAGGACAGTCCCCAAAACCAAAGCCCTGCGGAATTTGAAAGTAAAGACAAGGACAGTGGGGCTTCTGGGAATCTGGAGAGGCTGCCTGGAGGAGGCGGCCTTGAACTACATCTTGAAGGGGGCAGAGATAGGACACTCCATGGGGACCCCAGCTTTCTAGCAACCCCTCTGCTTGAGCTGTAAGTGATGAAGAATCATTTATGGAGCTTCTACCCAGCGCTTAGCTCATTCAGTCTAACAGTGATCTTGGAAGGTGGCTGCCATGGTGCCCATTTTGTAAATAGGGAAACTGAGGCTCAAGACGCTGAGTCACTTGTCCAGGGTGGCAGTGTGGAGGCTGAAGTCCAGGCCTATCTGATCCCCTAACCTGTCTCACTCCCTGACATGACCCCCCCCCCCTTCAAGGCCTGGGCTAAAGTAGCTTTCTAATTTAATTTAATTCCCAAGGTAACTTGCTGTATTACCTTGGGAAATACACTCAAATTCTCTGATCCTTGGTTTCCTTATCTGAAAAATAGAGAGCATAAGAGTCCTTACTTGGAAGGATACTATGTCTAATGTACTCAGTACAGTCCCTGGCATATTATAAATACCCAACAACCGATAGCTACTTTACCGTTATTAATTTGATGATGATGACAACTGTTTCTATTACTATTAAGACAAAGAACATCCATTAAGCAGGGACCACCACTTCAGGTACCAAGAGGCTGAGCAGGCAACATAGATTAATGAATTGGGCAGTGAGCAACAACAGGGGGTGGTGGGGTCTGTGGCAAAGTACAGTGTGCAAGTCCCTGCTTAAAGGTGGTCTGCGATATAATAAAAAATAAATGTTTCATCTGTGTCCCTGGTTCCTGATTCCTGGCACAGAGCTCCTAAAAACCTTGGAATTTACCGTCTGTTGTATGCTAATGAGATGACTCACGGGGGGTGCCCTAGATGGCTTCAGCATGGGGGCTGGTCGTCAGAAAGACCATGTCATGGCTGGAGAGCTGGGACTTCCCACCTCCCCTCCTGAGCTCCGGGGAGGAGGGACGGCTGGAGACTGACTTCAGTCACCAATGGCCAGTGATTTCCTCAGTCACGCCCAGATAACGAAACCTCCGTAAACCCTCTAACGACATCCTTTGAGAGCTTCCGGGCTGGTGAGCACACCAAGGTGCTAGGAGCGGGGTGCCCCCAAGAGGCCGTGCCCCCGGCCCCCCGCCTTGCCCTGTGCCTCTCTTGCATTCGGCCGTTCCTGAATGATACCCTTTATAATAAGGCAGTAAACAGAAGCAAAGTGTTATCCTGAGCTCTGTGAGTTGTTCTAGTGAATTATCAAACCTAAGGAGGGGGTCACGGGAACCCTCGATTTACAGCCCATTGGTCAGAAGTCCAGGGGGCCCCCAGGACTTGCGATGGACGTCTGAAGCGGGGGCAGTCCTGTGGAACTGAGCCCTGAACTTGTGGGGTCTGCCATACCTCCAAGGAGTTCGTGTCAGAGCTGACCTGAATTCTTGGACACTTAACGAGTGTCGGAGAACTGCCGAACTGCTGTGGAAAATCCCCGCACGATTCAGTGTCAGAAAAACGACAGCACATGGAGAAACTAAACTTTTTTTTTTTTTAAATAGTGTCAAGCGATTGGAAGAGGCTCGAGGGGTCCCTGGGGAGCCTGCCACGCTGGGCTCTCTCTCTTGGCCTGGTTGGGGGTCACCCAACCAACGTTTCTGTCTGCGTATTGTTACTTCACAACATGTAATACATCCCAAAAGTTGTTTTTCAAATTTTAACTCTGCCGGTTAAATCAAAGACATCTCAGGGTCAGAGTTGGCCCCCAGGCAGCACGCTTGCAAGCCCCGCGTCAGGTCTTTTCTCCCAGATGGGGAGCACCTGGCCGTTGAGATGCCCAGGGCACCGGGATCTGACATTCACTCACATCAGCTAAGAGCTGGCGGGACTGGAATAGGACCCAGGACGCTCCTCTGGTCCAGCCCCTTCCTCCTGCGCGTGAAGCATGATTATCTCCTCTTCCCAGATGAGCCCACTGGGGCCCAGGAACCTCCAGCAAGAGGCCCCACATCAGAAGCCACCTGCTCACTGGGGGCCTTAAAATTCCCAGTGGCCTGACTGTTGCCTCATCTCCTTGAGCCTCCTGAAGCCCCGCACCAGCCTCTGCCGGGAAGGGCTCGCCGGGGTCACGAGGCTGTCTCCTGCAGCTTTTCCACCAGGCCTAAGTCGCTTTCATGTCCTTGATCCACCCTGTTGTAATTTTAATTATTATTTTAGTGATGCCTTTAAAAGATGCTCCCAGGCCTTCGGGCAGTAACGTCCCATCAACCCGACTTCACCACCATTATTGTGATTGGTATTTTATTACCAATAATAATTCCCGGCACCGGCCATCAACTTGTCATTGGGTGATTTCAGAACGCTGAGCAGAGGTCGTCTCAGGCCCCGCAGGCCGGGCAGGGGCAGCGTTTTTCGCCCCAGATAGTCAGCAACCTCGATTGGAACTCAGGACCCTAGGCTGTGACTAGTGGACCCCAGGAACAGCCACGCACGCTGCTGGCCACGCGAAGAGCTGACATTGCACTGCCTCCCACAAGATGACGCTCGGCCTCACAGGACGGGGCATTAAATAACACTGACTTCCATAGGGAGGGAGACACCCTCCCTCCCGCGCATTGCTTTTCCTGAATTTGACCAGGAAAGCCTCAATCTTGTTCTCCTTTGTCCTGACACCTCTCTATCTCTCTTCAACAAAGACAACAGGGCGCAGGCTCGGACCCTCAGGCTGGACCCAGCGAGAATTTAATGACATTTAATGACACCAGTTTGCTTTTCCTGCTATTTTTATGGTCACTTTCTATTTATGTGAAGTGGTGTAGGTGTGGCATAAAGTTTCCTTTTCCCATGAATTTATTTAAGTGGGAAAAGGAGAATCTAGAGAAAATATTAAAGAAATGATAGTTTGGGTCACGGGTGGGCAAACTGTGGCCCCCGGGGCAAATCTGGCCCAGTGCCTGTGCCTGTGCAGTCCACAAACTAAAAAGTGTTTATATATTTTTAAATAGTTGGGGGAAAAGATCAAAAGAAGAAGAATATTTTGTGATATGTGACAAATATATGAAATTCAAATTTCAGTGTTCATAAATAAAGTTTAATTGGCACACATCAATGCTCACTCATTTACGTTTTGTCTGTGGCTGCTTTCGCGCTACAGTGGCAGAGCTGAATAGTCTCAGCAGCGACCAAATAGCCCATGAAGTCTAAAATATTTGTTATTTGAACCCTTTACAGGAAAAGTTTGCCGACCCCCGGTGGAGGAGGTTGGCTGACGTGGCAAAGATCTTGGTGATGGTGCCAGACTGAGTGAATCCCTCACGGGAACTCTGGGAGGTTATCATCATTTGTTTCTACCCAGTTTACAAGTGAGAAGGAAACTGAGGCTCAGAGAAGTTTAGTGATTTGCCCAAGGTCACACAGCTAGTCAGCAGCAAGTCGGGATTTGAACGAAGGTCAGACTCCAAAGGGGTATCCGGTGGGCGGGGCTGAACGTAGGTATGCTTTGCTAATCTTTCTTCCCACAAGTCCTGCCCCCTTCATCCTCTTCACGTCCCCCAAACCCAGCCAGTACTTTCTAACCTCTGCACCTTTGTCCACATACCCTCCTGCCTCTTCCTCCCATTCTTAACCCTCCTGTAGGAAATCTCCCCCTCCCCCCATCTCTCCTAGACCCAGGGCAGCCCTCCCTTCTCTGCCCTCCCCCCACTCATGCCTGTGTGGCTGTAGCTTATTCATCATCATTTCGTGGTGATGCGGCTCATCTCCCCAAACTCAGGAAAGGCACCTGGCAGGCGGGGACTGTGTCTTATACAAAGTCCAAATGACTTAGCGGGACAGGACAGGTCCTCCGTGCCTTGGGCCTGGCCTACAGCCTCAGCTCTCCTCTCCGCTGCTCCGCTTTATGCTCCGTTCACACTGAACCACTTGCAACTCCGCAAACCCGTCAGGCTCGCTCAGGCCTCTCTACCCACACACAGGCTGTTCCTTCTGGTGGAAACACCCTTCCTTCTCCTTCTGCACCTAACTCCTATTCATCCTTCAAAGCCCCCATCAGGGATCAGTATGAAGATCATGATGTACCCCTGACCCACCCCCAGCAGAGCAGATCCCTCCATCCCCTGGGCCGTCCCCGTGCCCCCCACTACCAGTGACGTCATAGAAGGGGATGCTCAGCCGGCAGGCCCTGGAGCCGGACAGCCTGGGTTCAGATCTGCTCTTCTCAGTTCTAGCTCTGTGTCATCAGACAAGCCACTGAGCCTCGCTCTGCCTCAGCTCCTTCGCCTGCAAAATGGGGGCAGCGACATCAGGTTGAGCCCCGGGTCAGTGTGAGGACCGGAGGAGACAAGGCCTGAGAAGCCCTCACACACAGTAGGTGTTCTCTGCTGTTACTGCACTGTGATGGCAATTGTCAGTTCCTCTGTCCCCTGCCCTCCGAGGGACGGGGACTCTGTGGGAGTGGGAGCTGCCTCTCGTCGACGTGCAACTCCCCAGAGCCTGTGCAGCTGCAGGGCTGGGCTAGGGACGCAGGAAAAGTGAGCGCCCTCCCACCTTCCTCCTCCTCACCACCCCTGCCCCCAGCCCTGCCCCAGCTGAACAAAGCAGAGCGGCCAGGGGCTGGGCCTGCACTGCCCAAGGACAGGTCTGCTTCCTCACAGGGGGCCCGGACCTGAACCCCAGGCCGCAGGCCCCCACTGCAGCCTTTCCCCTGCCAATCCGAGGCAAGTACCCCATAAACACGGTTAATGGGCCAGGAGACAGATTAAGAGGCTTCCCTTGGTCATGAGTCAGTGGGACCTCAAAGGAGGCCACACCGGCGTCCTTGTTCCCTGTCCAGCCCCCAGGCTCTCTCCTGCCAACAGCCTCCCCTCCTCTCCCCCAGTAAACAACCCAACCAAAGACCCGCCTGAGTGGTGTCCTTACCGCTGGGCTTGGGGCCAGGCAGGAGCAGGCAGAGCAAACTGGAGCCTCCCCAGGAAAACCAGAGTTCCCCAATTCTAAATGGAAAGGAGGTGGGTCAGCTGCTGAACAGGGCTCCGGGAGAGGCTGGGACAGGTGCGGGGGGCCAGCGGCAGAGCTCAGGCCCTGGGTTCGAATCGGGACATCACAACTGAATAGCTATGTGACCTTGGCAAGTCACTCCGCCTCTCTGAGCCTCAGTTCCCACTCAGTCAAATGAGGCACAGAGCCGCTGTGAGGATGAAATAATATCTGAGAAGCACTGGGCACACAGTGCCAGGCACCAAGTACCTCTTCAAGTCACCCAGCTCTTATCCTCACCTGAGCATCCTTGGGTCCTTCTCTTTCCTTCTCTGAGCCTCAGCTCTTCCGGGGCAAGTCCTCCGTCCCCAGAGGAGGGGAGAGTAGAGGGTCCAGGGTCGTAGGGCGCACTGGGAGCAGATAAAGAGGGGCCACCTGGGGTCAGGAGACTCAATCAGCCTCTTTAGGACCATAATCACCGCTGGGCCTTGGGAGCCCTGCCTTAGACAGGGTTCCCCTAGAAGCTGGCTCGATACCAGGATTTCAAGTACCTGAACACTAGTTTTTTGGGACGAGGTCCCAGGAAACACCAGCAGCGGGGTGAGGAAGTGAGATGGAATAGGGAAGGCAGCCCTGGGGCAGGCAGATGGGGAAATTCTGGGAGCCCGAGGTAAGAGAGCTGGGGTCTTTACACACCAATTCCTGCCCGCAGTGGGGCTTGGGGGGTCGAGGGGTGAATCCCCAGCACTTCACGCCTGCTGTGGACGCAGCATGAGAAAGCCCCCAGGTGAAGAATTGGAGCCAGCTGCTGGAAGCGGGGCCAGTGTGCGGTGGAGCGACGGAGGGTGAGGGCCCACAGGCCCCAGTGCACCTGCTACAAGCACCTACTGTGTTCCAGACGCTCAGGTACCACGCACGATTTCTCACTCAATCCCCCCAACAACCTTTCAAGATGGACATCATCATCCCCCTCCTCTTTGAAACAGCTTTATTGGGGTATAATTCATATACCACAAAATCTGCCTATTTTAAGTGTACGAGTCAATGTAATTTTTTATATTTACGGGGTTGGGCCACCATCACCACAATCTAATGTTAGGACATTGCCCACTTACAGTCACTCCCCAGCCCCCCCAACCATCACCCCCCACAAGCCTTAGGCACTCACAAATCTATTTCTCATCTCTATAAATTCGTCTATTCTGCACATTTCGTGTAAATATCATCATACAATATGTGGACTTCAGTGTCTGGCTTCTTGCATTTCATGTAATCTTTTCGAGGTTCGTCCATGTTGTAGGTGTTTCAATATTTCAATCTTTTTTTTTATCAGACAGTATTCTGTTGTATGGATATGCCACATCTTGCTTAACCATTGCCCAGCTGACGGACATTCGAGTTGTTTCCATTTTTTGGCCACTCTGCAATGAACATTCATGTACCAGTTTTTGTGCGGCTGTATGTTTTCAGTTTTCTTGAGTGGATACTCAGGGGTGGAATTGCTGGTCATCTGCTAATTCTGTGTTTACCATTTTGAGAAAACGCTTTTCCAAAGCAGCTGCACCCTTTGACATTCCCACCAGCAAAGCAGGCAGGCCTCAATTCTGGACACCCTTGTCAACCCATGCTACTGCCTAGTGGGTGTGAAGTGGTATCTCGTTGTGACTTTGGTTTGCATTTCCCTAATGACTAAGGACGTTGAACAGGCTTTGGGTGCTAATTGACCATATATATTATTTTCCTTGGACATACATCTATTCAAATCCTTTGCCCATTTTTCAACTGGGGTGTGTGTCTTCTTCGTCATCCCCCTTTTACAGATGCGAGGACTGAGGCTCAGAGATGCACAGCAGCTTGTCCACGGCACCACAGCTTGTGGGCAACAATCAGCCTGACCCCTAAGTGCTGCCCTTGGCACTGCTTAAGGCTGTGTCCAGATCCCCATTTTTCCTGATTCACAAAGGGCCTGTTTGGAGGTTGTTGGGAGTTGAACATTTCGTTCTTTAGGAATGAGGAGCTGAGGGACGCCTCACCCGTCCCCTGCCTTTGAAGGTCCATGACTCCCCGAGAGAAAAGGGATTCACAGCAGACTGCTGCCCTCACCCTGAAAAGCCTGTGCCCCTCCCAGCACAAGGACCAGGTGACAGCACAGAACCACGCTGCCGGGTGCTCAGAGTTTGAAGACGTGTGTCACGGACCACGAGGCTCCACCCCACCTGCTCCCCTTCACTCCCTTAGCCTCCCTATCTGCCTCCCTCTTGGCCCTCCACTTGGGAGCATGGCCTGCTTTTTCCTGACCTCCGGCCCTCGCTCTGCTTCCTGGCCACTGTTCTTGTCTCTTCTCTCCAGGCCTGTGACTCCACTAAGGGCCCTCTGGGTAACACCCCTGCTGGCCTGACCCAGCTCTCCTCTAGAAGCCATTGGTCCACCCTCTCAGCGGACATTGTCTTAGCACCTGCTCCGCGCACGGTGCCAGGGACACAGAAAGGACAGGACACAGTCTGTGCCCTCAGTGAGGTGGACGAGGCAGAACCGTAAACGACTGAGAGCCAGTGAAATTCCATGGGAGCCGCAGCAGACGAGAAAAGTCCATACGGGGAACTGCGGAACAAGGAGCCGGAGGCAGGAGTGAAGCGGACTTTGTGGGCAGACTCACCATGGGAGGGTGGAGGCAGGGAAGGGCATTCCAGGCTGCGGGAACAGCAAGAGCCATGGCAGAGAGGTGCGAAATCTGTTTGGGCGGTTGGAGTGGAAAGGGCAGGATTGGGATCAGTAGACCGGGGCCATGGAGAAGCAGAATGCCATACAAAGGAGTGTGGGGCAGGGGGCGTGAATGAGGGTTTGAAGCAGGGGAGGGATGTGATCAGAGCTCTGCTTTAGAAAACTATAACCACGTCCATCAGTCTCTTGTTAAATTCAGCCCACTGGCATCCACTGTGTTTCAGGCTGCCAGACAAGCCGTTCCATTCCATTTCCTAGTCGGGTCACTCTGCCACTGGCCGTGGGTGACCATTTCACACCTTCTCTCTCTCATAGCTCACGCACCTCCTCCCCGTCCTCATTCTCAGCCGATGACCCTCCATATTTACTGATGAAGCGGAAGCAACCAGAATAGCTGGCCCACAGCCATCCATCACCTCATTCCAACCTACCATTCCCCCTGTCACTGTGAGTGACCTCTCCAGCTCCTGCCTGAGCTGTACTCCTCCCGTTGTGCATTGGGCCCTGTCTGCCCTCCCCTACACAAGGATATTGCCCCATAAAGTGGCCCCTGTCTGCTGGGTCATTCTCATCACCATACAAATCTCCACTTCACCTTAAAGTAACCTCTCAATCTCCATCTTTTTTTGGACCCTACATCCTCCTCCAGCTACTGGCCTATTTCTCTGATCATTTTCACAGTAAAGTTTCATAAAAGAGTTGTGATTTTTTTTTTCTCCAGCCACAATCAATTTAAAGAATTGAATCAATTAAAAAGAGAATTAAACTGAGCAAGGAACAAGAGACTATGAAAAGGACCACGGAGATTTCAAAAAGAACCAAATAGAACTTTTGGGAATGAAAATTATATTAAGTGAAATTTTAAGAATCATTGGCTGTATTAAACAGCGTATTACGTAGGGCTGAAAAGGCAATTGGGAAAATGGAAGATAGATCTGAAGAAACTATCTAGAACACAGCACAGAAAGACAAAGTTATATAAACTGTGAAAAAGAGACTGAAGACATGGAAGACAGAGAGGGAGGACATAACGTACATCTCATCGGAGCTCAGGGGGGTAGGCTGAAAAATGGCCCGCCAAAAGATATCCGTGTCCTAAGTCTGGAGCCTGTGAATGTTACCATAATTGGCAAAAAAGAGTCTTTGCAGATGTGATTAAGTTAAGGGTCAGAGGATGGGGAGATCAGCCTGGATAGTTCAGAGTCTCTAAATGCAACCACGTCTATTCTCATGAAAGGGAAACAGAGGGAGATGAGACGGAGGAGAAGAAGGAGGAGAAGTCAACATGAAGACAGAGCAGAGAAAGACTTGAACATGCTGCCCTTGAAGGTCGGCGTGATGCTGCCGCCAGCCAAGGGATGTTGGCAGCCAGGGGAAACTGCAAGAGACAAGGAACGGATTCTCCCCTGGAGCCGCCAGAGGAGGCACAGCCCTGCAGACAGCTCGATTTCAGCCCGGTGGTGCTGAGTTAGGACTTTTGCCCTCCAGAACTGTGGCAGGATTAATTTCTGTTGCTTTAAGCCAGCAAATTTGTGGTCATTTGCTTCAGCAGCCACAGGAAACAAATACAATGGGAAAGAAGCAATAATGGAGAAGATAACTACTAAGAATTTTTCAGAACTGATGAAAGACATGAAACGTCATATTCAAGAAGCACAGGAAATCTCAAGCAAGATAAACGTTCTAATCTGCATCTATATATAAGATAATGAACCTGCAGAAGAGCACGGTCAAAGAGAAAACACACTCAGAGAGAGAAACAACAGATTATCAACAAAAAAACAAGGATTCGTGGACGGTTGGCTTTTCAACAACAAGTATAGCCAGAAGATCATGAAACAATATTTCCAAAGGACCAAATAATTGTCCCTTAGTGAAAATTATTGTCCCTAGAATTGTGTACCCAGCAAAACTATCTTTTAAGAACAAGGACAACATTTTCAAATAAATCAATACTGACAAAACTTCGCCAAAGGAACTTTTAAAGATTTTTTTTTTTCCTTTTTCTCCCCAAAGCCTCCCGGTACACAGTTGTATATTTTTAGTTATGGGTCCTTCTAGTTGTGGCATGTGGGATGCCACCTCAGCATGGTGCCATGTCCGTGCCCTGGATTCGAACTGGTGAAACCCTGGGCTGCCACAGCAGAGCGCACAAACTTAACCACTCGGCCACGGGGCCAGCCCCCAAAGGAACTTTTAAAGATGTACCTCAGGAAGAATAAAAATGATCCCAGATGTAGGACTAAAATACAAGACAGAACAATGAGAAAAAAGAGACAACCATGCAGGTAAATACGAAGAAATATTAGTTATATAAAATATGATCTCTGCACAAATTAATTTATCATGAATGCAGTTCCGAGTAAAACCCCAACACGGCTTTCATGGCATAAGACAATCTACTTCTATAATTCAGAAGGAAGAGCAAAGGACCAAAGAGAGCCAAGACATTCCTGAAGAATTACAGAGATTAGGGCTTGGCCTACCATGTACCAACACACAGAATATAAAGTGATCATTAAGACTGGTCTTAAAGCATTCGTAATTGGCGTAGTATGGTTTTGGCTCAGCGATAGTTACATAGACCAGTGGATCAGACTAGAGTCTCGAAGCAGACTCTGTCATAAATAAAAATGTGATCTAGAGAACAGGTGGTTTTGCAAAATAATGCAGAAGATGAACTATCCGATAAATAGAGCTAGGACGGTTGCTTATCCACATGGAAAAAACTGGAATTCAATCCTTATTTATACAACATCCATTCTAGGAGGACTAAAGACCTGAAGGCAAAAGGCAAAACTTTTAGAAGAAAATATAGGAGGCTATCTCTATGACCTCAGAGGAGAGAGGGATTTCTTCGAAAAGGCACAAAAAGCATTCACCGTAAGGGAAAACATCAATAAATTCTACTACGTGAAGGGTAAGAACTTTTGTTCACAAAAACACGCCATTTAGAAAGTGAAAAGACAAGCTGCAGGTTAGAAAATGACATGTGAAATGAATGTAATTTACAAAAGATTAGGATCCGAATATATAAAGAGCTCCTAAAGAATCAATAAGAAAAGGACGACACAATAGAAAAGGACTAAAGAACAATAACCGAGCAGTGCACAGACAAGGAAGCAAGTTTCACCAATAAACGTGAAAAGATGGACAAACTCATTAAGAATGAGGGAAACATAAGCCTGAAACCTCCGTAATACACCGATTTACACCCACCAGATTGGCACCAATGTCAAAGTCTGACACCACCAAGTGTTGTCAGGGCTGTGGAACAGTGCAAGCTCTTGCATACTGCCTGTGGGAGTGCAAATTCACCCAACCATTTTGGAAAGCAACTTGGCATTGTCTGGTCAAGCTCAGATGCATGTATCTTACCACTCAGCATTCCTATTCCTACGTGCCTCGCCTAGAAACCCTCACACGTGCGCATCGGCTGTAACAAACATCAATGGCAGCAGCCCCCTGTCCATCGAGAGGAGAATGGATTGACCATCTGTGGTTCAGTCATACAATAGAGTGCATCATGGCAGCGAAAATAAACGCATTCCAGCTCTATTCAATGAAAGGGGTGAATGTCACAAACGAAACGTGGAACAAAAACACACGGTGGGAAAATGCGGACAATCCAATTTTACTTCTCCAAAGTTCAAAGGCATGCAAAACTAGACAATTAGTCTTCAGGACTGCGTTCACCTGTGGGAAAACTATAAAGAAAAGGGCAAAGGAATGAGAAATACAAAATTCAGGATGGAAGGGAGAGGAAAAGCTTGAGGAGGGGCACGGGGGAGCTTCAGGAATTTGTAATGTCAGCTTTCCTAAGTCAGATGGTGGGCCTACGAATTTATTTTTATTATGATTATTATCTCACATATTAGGTATGTTTTACACGGATGAAATGTTCTTAATCTCAAAAAGGAAATGCAATTACCACACGTGGGCACCCATACTCCAGCAACCATGAGGGTGGTGTGGCCCTCAGACTCAAAGGGAGAAACTGCAGAGGGCGGACCTGCCATGACGCTGTTACCTCTCTGGGGTCTTATGAGAATTAAATGAAATGGCGAATGTTAGAGTGCTTCAGGCCGTGCCTCACCCATGATAGGGTCTAGGGAAGTGTTTGTTCTCATTGTGGTGATGGGGGTTTGGGGGTGGGGGGGTGGTGAAGGCAGTGGGTATGGGGAAAGGAATAAACCTGAGAGATCTTTGCGGCTTAGAGTGGTTGAATGTGGGGGTGAGAGAGTCAACAATGATATTACGATTTCCTAGTATATAGTAATACGGTTAGTATTTGGAGAAAATCAAGCAGGAACCAGTCGAGGAGAAGCAGTTGGAGGTTGCAGGGGGTGGGTTGTTCCTCATGCAAGTTTGGCTCATGTAGACATTTTTTTTTAATTGAGATGTAATTGACATATAACATTATATTAGTTTCAAGTGTACAATATAATGATTCGATATTTGCATGTATTGCAAAAGGATCGTGTGGATGGTTATTTTTATCAATGTGGTGTGTGCACTGGACTGAAGCCACTTGGAGAGTTGGTATTAAGGATGGAGAATTGAAGATTTGCCGCAATTGCTGTCCTCAAGCCTTGTCCTGGCCTCCACGTGCAGACTACACAGCTGCTCAGGCGATCTCCGGAGAGTTTACTGGTCACCTTTTGGGCCCACCATAGAACCCTTCCATCTCATGACTTCCTCCTTGCCTCTTAAAAGTGCCCGGCATCTTGTTTGCGAGGTGCACGTAGCTTGCTGAGGTAGCTACACTTGGAGGATGTGGCCAATCCACGCTCAGACTCTGAATTGTGGGCCCCCAGGGAGCTTGACCCCTGACCTGGGCCCTCTGAAAGCAGAGTCTCTGGGGATACCCAGGGGCCTTGGCACCCGCAACCAGACGTCAAAGTAACCTCGATGCAGCCTCCACAGTTTGTCTTCCTGTCACTGGAACCTCAAATCCGTTCTGGAAGGGACTCAAAAGGTCACATGGGCATCTCTGCCTCTGCAGACCAACCAGGACAGACTTACACCTCTTCCTCTGAATTCTCCTGGGAACCTTTTCGCTTTTGCACCAGAAAAGCTCCTCCTGAAAAGCCTTGAGGTAAGAGACCTGTGGGGAACACACTGTCCTGTTCAGTCAGCAGCGAGCTTCCCCTTTACGGAAGGTGACTGTGGAACACGCATCAAAAGCCTCAAAATAGCTTTAACCCACATCGTTTCCCAATAAAATTCTCCTAAGTAAACAATTGGGCAATCTTATAAAGAGGCCCTTACAAGGTTCTGTATAATAAAGAGACGTTAGAAATAAGCTGTATGTCAACCACCGTGGACTTAAGTACATACCATAATGTTAAATGCCAGCAGCATGAGACAGCACACCCGTTAACAAAAGCTTAGCTTGGGAGAATATTGACAACAGGGAGAGATATTCACAATATAGTGTAAAGTGTAAAAAAAAAGCAGGTCATGAAATAGTAGGTTGAAAAGTCATGCTTTTTATTTTTTAAGCATAGGAAAATAGAAAAGGTTGGGAAATGTAGTAAGAACTTGATAATGGTTATCTTTGGGGTGTAATATTATGGATATTTTTTACCCTTCATTACAGAGAGTTTACCATGCTTATATATTAGTTTTAGTTTTAACTTTTTAATTACACCAGTGATGCATGGAAACAGACTCATGGGGAAATGTACAAGCCAAACACGGAAGGCCAGCATCGTCTCTAACCCCCTCAGTACCATCCTTTTCCATCGGTGACCAACGTTAGGAGTTACGTCATTCCTCTGAGTCCTTCTCCTATTTTGCATGAGTATATGTGTCCGTTTAGAAATATGCAGCATTCTCCAGTTTTCTTTATTGTTTTACATAATTGGTATCATAATGTATCTGCTATAGAGATATGGAACCTGCGTTTTCACTTACCCGTGGGCTTGGAGACCTTCTCATGCTGGAATAAGGGCTCTCCCTCCATCATTTTCCCTGCTGTCCTGCTGTGTGCTCTCTGTAGCATGGACGGACAACAGTTTGTCTATCCATCCACCACCGATGGACATTTAGGTTGCTTGCTTACAGTTTCTGACTAACGCAAACACTGGTGTAGAGAAAATTCTAGTCCGTGCTTGTGGGCACGCAGGTACACGCTTATTTCTCTGGGGGGGGGGGTGGAATCCTGAGAGGTCCAGTCTATGGTCGTGTACATTTTAAATTCAAGTAGATAACCCCAAAGTACTCTCCAAAAATAAGATTTGCCTGTTGATTTTCCCACTACCGGTATTTAAGGTTCGTGCCTCTCCAAGTGCCAGTGCTGGACATCATCAATCTTTTTACTTTTGTGTGTATTACATAAGTAATAAAGAAGAAAATAGAGTTCTCAACGGTCATCTCGTTCAATCCCCCACCACCTGATGATTGACTGGATCTTCAGCAGCCTCCAAGGGGTCCGCCAGCCTCTCCTGCGCATCTCAAGTACCCAGAAATACAGTTTTGTACCCAGTGACTGGCTGGTGTCACATGCCATGGGTGTGTCTGAAGGCTGGGCAAGAAGGGCCAGTGGGGTTGTAAATAAGAGAGGAGGTCCCAGAAACGTGGGAATCATCTTCCATTACCAAACGCTATTCAAGCACTGTTGGTTCTACCTCCAAGGTAAATGTCAAGTCTGTCCGCCCCTTCTGCCTCCATGACCACCGTTCCAGAGCCAGCCGCTCTCATCCCTCGCGGAAACTCCGAAATTGTCTGCAATCGTCCCCTACTCCCACTCTCCCACTCTTGTCCTTCTGCTGCTCCCACTCATTCTCCACCCAACAGCCAATGAAACGTTTCTTGAAACGTAGTTCAGATCACATGCTTCCATGCTCAAAGGCCTTCTGTAGCTTCCTGCTGGACCGCCCTTTCCCTGGCCAGAGAGCCCTGTGCCATCTGACTCCACGTGCTCTCTGACGTCGTCTCCTCTGCTCTCCCCCTGGCTCCCTCTGCTCCACATAGACTCCCCAGCTCCTCCTCCATGTCGCAGGGTCCTTGCCCACGTTGTGGCCTCTGTTAAGGACCTCCTTCTCCCCATGTTGACCTCTGCTCATTTTTCAGGTCTTGGCTTCAGTGCCATACAACCTAAAACTGGTCTTCCCCATCTTGTTCTGATTTCCATCCTTTGCCTTCATAGCACCTGTCACAACCGAAACTCAGCAGCTAGTCAGTGTGGCTGTCTCAGGTACTTCAGGGCCATCTTCCCAACAGCCTGGGAGCCCATGAGGACAGAGATTTGTCCATCTTTTTTTCCTTGTATCTTCAGCACCAAACACAGTGCCAGACGCATACCAGATGCTCGGTGAGGAATGAACAAATGAATGAGACATCCCAGGAGAGAGCGAGGAGAGGCAGCCGGGGAGCCTCCATCAGAGAGAAGTCCTGGGAGGCAGGGGGTCCCAGAGACGGCTAAAAATATGAGTCTCTAATGTCACCTTCCAACTGGTTGCTGTTCTGTGATGCAATTCTCTCCGTGCCTCCAGATCTCACTAAAAGCACGTGCTGCTCAGGTGAGCGATGCCTTGAGAAGGGGTTACAGGCAAACGGGCTGCTCTTGAGTCCACGTGGGGGTGGAGAGACAAGAACTGCAGGAGGCGACTCAGAGAGACACACCCCCTGAAAACCCTCGGTGATCTGGGCCAGGTGGGGACCCCACGGGTCCCCATGGTGGGGACTCACTGAAGGGAAGAGCGACCCCGCATGGCAGGAGGAGTTTAGCGATTCCATTTTCCTACCAGATTCACTAAACTAAACCAGATTCATCTAAACCTGCAGAGGAAAAGAATATTAAACGAGAATCAGAAAGGACACGAAGAATGAGGTGCTGTTCCTCTTGTGGGGAGAGGTGGGGCGCGGGGGATGGGCCCAAGCTTTGGACTCAGCTGAGTTTAGAGCTCAAGTGCCCGGTGTTCCTCTGCGTCTCCATTTCCTCATATGTAAAGTGGCACGACAGTCACCGATTACATCCGGACGTTGGTGGATTACACATGATAACAGACCTCTAAGGCGCTTAGAGCTCTTCATCCCATCCCCAGCAGGCGGAAACGTGGGAAGGCAGAAGTCCTGGGCCAACAGCAGGCACCTGGTGGGTTGGCACGCGAGGAGGGTCAGCTTCCTGTATTGGAGCCCCAGGCAGTCCCACGGGACCCCACACTCTCTAGGGCCCTGCCCTTGGGGAATGCTCTGCTTCCATGTCACCATCTTGAAATCCTTAATTTTTGAACAAGAGATCCTGCATTTTCATTCTGCGCTGGACTCTGCAAATTAAATTACAAGGCCAACTGTGTGCACGCAAACATCTCATCAATGAAGCAATGTTAACTGTCGGCAAAGCCACCCCTGCCAGTACCCACCCCACGGCCTGAGCCAGCCAGCCGCACACACCAACAAGCCAAGACTTCGCCGAACAATAACCCCTCAGTTCCAAACATCAACAACCAAAACAACCTCTCCTAGCCTTCGGGCTGTTACCCAAATCCCCCACCCCCACAGGCCAAGGCCCAACACCCAGCAGTGCCAGGTGTGGGCTCCCTGCGGATTTTCCCAAGGACTCAACCAGCCCTGGAGGCTGTTAGCTGGTGGTTGGTACACGAGGCATTCCACCTGCTCGCTCCCACAAGCACTGGTCCCACGCCACCCTGTGCACACCCTAAATGATGTGTTTACCACTCTGTTCTCCCTGGGACAGATGGTGAGCTCCTCGATGGGGAGGACAGGGGCTTGGCCAGATTCATCACTGTGTCCCTAAGACTGGGTGTGTTACCCGCCAAGGGGGGTCATCTGCCCGCCACAAGACATGCCAATAGTCGGGAGACAAGGTGGTAGGAGATAAAGCGTTTCTTTGTTACAGCTTGCTAGCAAGAGGGAAGATGGCCAACCAATGTCCGAAAGAACCATCTCACAGAACAAACACTACAGGCCAGTTATATAGGGGGCTGGTTTCCGGGTAGGGGAGCGGCTGGTCTCCAGGTTGGGGTAGACATCTGGTCTTAGTTCCTGATAGTCTTTTGTTTTACTGGGTATGCATCAGAGACCGGAACAAGGCCCTATCCCCTGATCTTTCAGTTGTCATTGATGATGGCTATCAGCATAGGCTGCCTGCCCGGGGGTCATCACATTCCTAGAGAACTCAAAAGAACAAAGTTATCATCTTATCGCAGCTAGGAGGGACCAGAAAATCTACCGAGCCTGTCTGGGCTAGTTAATCAGAGGTCATTCAAAGTTGCAACATGGTTTCTTTTCTACACGATGGCTTCCCTTATGTCAACCTTGTGTTGAGCCCGCATCAGGTACAGTGCTTAGAACACAGTAGGTGCTCATTAAATGCATGCTAAAGTCACCTGTACACTCGTTCCACAAGCTTTTATCACCCGGTGGCGGAGATGGTCCCAGAGAAGACTAGCATAAAATAATGGAAATCGAAAGTGCTGCTTCTGGGCTGGTGCCTTACCTGCTCAAAACAGGGCAGGCAGTGAAGTGGGCTGGCACAGCCCTGACGGAGCCAGGAGGCCTCGGTCCTGCTCTGGCTCAGCTCAGTGCTCTAGAGCGGGCCACACTCCTCCCTGGACCTCACGTCCCCCTCAGTCAGGAGAGCATATTGGAGTAGGGCTGCATCATCCAATATGGTAGCCACTCGCTTGAAATGTGGCTGGTGAGACTGATGAACCGAATTTGAAATTCTATTTATTTTTAATTAATTTGAATTTAAAAAAACCAACACACGAGTCAATCATTGGAGAGTTTTTAGGTACATCTGGAACAACTTGGGTATGGGAATCTACTCTTTCCCACTGTAAATTTGATGAAACCTACATGCAGATCAAGCACTTAGGAGGAAAATTTAGATTTTGGACTAAGATGTTCTGTAAGGATAAAATACAGATTTTGAAGACTTATTGTGAAAAAAGAATGTAAAATATCTCATTAATACTTCTTTTTATTGATTACGTACTGAAATGGTATTATTTTGGATTTAATGTATTAAATGAAATATTTATTAAAATTAATTTCACCTGTTTCTCTTTTTCGTTTTTAATGTGGGTACTAGAAAATTTAAAGTTACATTTGTGGCTCTCATTCTAGCACTGGATTAGGGGATCCCTAAAGGTACTTCTTCTTTTTAATATTCTAATATTCTACAAATCTACGTCCTTCTGATGCTGGGTAATCATTGAATTCTGTGGGTTCGCTTGTCTGGCATTATACCCCTCCTCACCCCATTCTTGCATTAGCACCTTGTTTCTCCAAAGCAAAATTGCCTCAGAAAGACTCATCTTCACCCTGGGCTACAGGGATGGGCATAGAACCAGGTCTGGCCAATCAGAGAAGAGCATCCTCCTTTGACCACAGTGGTTGGTTCGGGAATGACACATGACCACCAGGCAGAGCCAGTGAGACTCCATTTGGCTGGAAGATTGGAAATGAGTCTGGCTTGCCCCCCCGGGACTGCTGAGGGAGTAGCATGGGAGCCTACACCTGCAGGCGGGCATCTTGCCCCTGGAGAGACTGGTCTGCCTGACTAGGAAGCCAACAAAGAGAAAAAGAGAATGAAGAGTGAAGAGAAAGCCCAACTCTTGTATCTGAAGCCAGGATCTATCCCCGGACTTTTCATTTACAACAGGAAAAAAATTCCTTTTTGCTTAAGCCATTTTGAATTGGAATTCTCTCCCCTGAATCTTGAATACCGTCTGGACACTTGGTTACCCCCTCAATCCCAGCTCAAGTGACCATGTTCGGAAACGGCTGGGCTGCCCTCAACCCTCCTGTAATCTCTGTGGGACTGGCCCTTACGCTCCCCTCCTCTCTGCCTTGAAGCCCAGCCTGCCTTGCGTTCTCCCAGCCTCTTCTCGCTTGACCACGCTCTCACCCTCCCGTCAGCTGGAACAACTTGCAGTGGCGTGAACCAGCCCCACTTGTCTCCCAGCATTTTCACATGTGGTTCCCACTGCTTGGAAGACCCCCTCCCTCTGACTCTCCACCCCCTCGCTGCCCCCTACCTCATAGGACCTGGCAAACTCCTCATCTTTCAAGCCAAAACTGCTCTTGTCACGGTCCCCAGTGACCTCCATGTTGCCAGATCCAATGGTCACTTCTCTGTCCAGCTCTTGCGCAACTTCTTGACAACATGCCACACAATTGACCATCCCACCTTCTTGAAACTGTTCTCTTTCTCTTGACTGCCATGACACCTTATTCTGCTCCTGCCTCATTGACCGCTCCTCTCAATCTCTTCGTTCATTCATTTACTCCTTCATGCGTTCCTTCAACAAATATTCACTAAGAGCCTACTACTTGCTAAACCCTATGAAAGGCACTAGGCGGTCAACAGAACAGAGCTCTGCCCCGTGGAGCTGACATTCTACGGCAAATCTTCTTTATTGATTCCCTCCTTCTGCTCAGCCTCTAAGTGCTGGCTTGTGCTGAGGCTCGTCTGGGGACCCCTCGTCTTTCCCATCTTATCCAGGTTCATGGCTTTAAATTCCATCCACATGTTGACGACTCCCAGATGTCTGTCCCCGGCCCTGGCTGTCGCCTCTGAACTGCAGACTCACAGATCCAACTGCCTACTTGATTTAACCACAGCCTGGGGACATCTACATGTTGAAAACAGAAATATTTATTCCCCTACTGTCAGCCTAAACCTGTTTCTCCACCTGCCATTCTTCATCTCAGTCAATGGTACCACCATCCACCCAGTTGGTCAGACCAAAAACCTAGGCGTCATCCTGATTCCTATCTTTTCTTCTTGCCCCACATCCAACGTATCAGCAAGCTCTGTCAGCTCTACCTCCAAAATGTGCTCTGGAACCGTCTACTTTTTTCTGGTTCCTCTCCTACCACGCTAGTCCAAGCCACCGTCAGCCACCCCTGGACCACTATAATGACCTCCTAACTGATTTCCCGGCTTCCGCGTACATCTGTCACGCCCATCTATTCTTCACATCAAAGCCAGAATGATCTTTTAAAAATGTAAATCAGATCATGTAACTCCTCTCCTTTAAACCCTTCCATAAACAGCGTGGGAGAAGATATTTGCCACATTTACGAAAGATAATGGGTTAGTAACTTGAATACATAAACAACTCCACAAATCAATTAGAAAAAGACAGCCTTACAGAAAAATGGGCAAGGGATATGAACAGACAATTCACAAGAGAAGAAAAACCAAAAGCCAATAAATATAAAATTACATGTTTAACCTCACTAGTAATCTTGGAAATGCAAATTAAAACGAGTTACCATTTTATACTCAAAACATTGTCAAAATTTTAAAAGGCTGTCAATGTCAACCGTTGGCAAGGATATAAAGAAAAGGGAACTTTCAGACACTGCGGGTGGGAATATAAATTCGTATGCCAGCTTTGGAGAGCCATCTGACAACTTCTTATGAGGTTGAAAATGTGCACACCCTTCAACCCATTCATCCCCCATTTCGGAATCAGTTGTCATAGTGAAAAACTGGATGCGGCCTAAGCATATATTGTTATGAGAGTGGACAAATAGAATCTCATGTATATGTGCCGTAGAATTCTATATAGCAGTTGAAAATAAGTTAACTAAGTAAATTTAACTTCTATCAAGCATTGTCAGGTGAAAAAAAAGCAGTCACAGAAAGACATGGGACACTGCTTCCATTTTTGCAAATTTAAGATTCTGAACTTAAAAAGAAAAGTAGCTTCCCATTAATCTCAGCGTGGAGTCCCAATTCCTACCCTGGACCACAAGCCCATGTGATCTGGCTGTTGCCCATCTCTCTAACTCCATCTCGTTGCCCCTACTAAGCGCCAGCCACATGAGCCTTCCTTCAAGCTTTCCTCAAGTTCTGCATTTTCACGCTCATGTTAGGGCCTTCGATGAACTATGCCCGGCACT
Organism: Equus przewalskii; assembly: GCF_037783145.1. Taxonomy (NCBI): domain Eukaryota; kingdom Metazoa; phylum Chordata; class Mammalia; order Perissodactyla; family Equidae; genus Equus; species Equus przewalskii. The sequence continues at coordinate 34,882,777 of NC_091832.1, read as the reverse complement.
TCCCCTAAGCCAGGCTCCCCATCACCTCCAGACATTCTTGTGTCTGTGGATTTGTTTGCTTGTTTATTTCTCTGTCTCTCCCCGCCAGATTGTAAGCACCAGCAGAGTAGGACACTTGCCTTTCTTGCTCAGCGGTTTATCACCAATGGAGGGTATTTCGTAGGCGCTCGATAAATGCTTGCTGAATGAGTACATGCAACTTCCTTCAAGAAGTCTGTCCTGAATTCCTAGGCTAAGAAACATTCCTTAACTCTGCACTGGACAGCCTCGAGGCTTTGATCCGTCAGCAATTTTCCACCATGATTCAGAAACTCTGCATCTGGGCTTCTCAAAGGGATGTCAGGGGAATCCGGAAGCATTCTAAAGTTGCAGGCAAAATTTCACAGGCATGGGCTTATCACATTTTCCGGGGAGAAAGTTCTTTGTTTGTTTGGCATATTCCTAAAGGAGTCTATGCCAAAAACACACAGAAGAGTTCTCATGACACCGCTGTTTCAGTTGGGTTGTAATTTGACCAAGTCCTCCAGATAATTGGTTGCTTGAGGACGAGTCCACCACTGTTTCCCAAAATGCCAGTGCAGGGCCTGGCGTGTAATAGGTGAATCTCGGCAAAATCTCAAATGAATGAATAAGCAAATAAATGCATGCCTTTGGAGCCTGGGTACCGAGCCCGTATTCACCCTCAGACCCTTTACAGCCTGAGACATTGGGAACTGGAACAGACAAGGAACGGAAAGCCAGCCTCAGGAAGGCTAAGTGCCCAGATGGGCAGGGACCACACGGGGCTCTCCTGTTGCTCACCATGAGCACAGCAATGCTGATCCGTTACAGGTTTTTCACCCTCAGCCCCATGCCAGCTGCATCCTCCTCCTCCCTATACCTCACCCCAGAAGTTGAGCCAGCCGTGGTACCCGGGTGTCGCGGCTGAGATCAATGCAATCGCCAAGCTCCGGCGGCCCCATGGAAACCCCACAACAAGGCACCAAAACAGAGACCAAACCCTCCCTGAGAAAGTCAAGGGGTGAGGAAGGGTGCCTCCGTCATCAACGACTTAGGAATCCAGACATTCCGGCAGGGCCAACTGGGCAAGGGGTGCTCGGCCTGCTTCCCCAGAGAAATCCCAGCTCCAGGAGAGATGCCCATTTGCCATGCAGCCAGAGTCTTTCCCCAAGGCCGCCTCGCACACCCTCCAGGGGCACGCACTTCCTGGAGAAGTTCATGAATGAAGTCCAAGCAGGCCGGGCCTCAGGTCTCATGAGGAATATTTCACCACACTGTTGGCTCCTGCTGGCTGAGGTCTACCACACACCAGGTCTCGTGCTACATGATCTATGTTTCCAAAAATTTAATCTTCATAATACGCCTACGAGCCCCATTTGACAGAAGAAGAAACTGAGGCGGGAAAGGCCAAGTGGCTTTCCTAAGGCCCCTCGGTCAACAAGTGACAGAGCTGAGATTCAAACAGGTCACCTGATTTCCATGACCTTAACCTCCACCCTGGAGCTGCCACTTACGGAGCTTATCCTCGGTCACATGGCCACCTGATGACACTCAGGCCACACAGCAACCCTTGCAGAAGAATTACCATTACTTTCCCCATTTTACAGATGAGCAAACAGAGACTCAGAGAGGCCAAGCAATCTGTTCAAGGTCACACAGCAGCGAGTCAAGAAATGGCAGAGACCCACACCTGTCTGACTCCAACATGCTTGCTGTTAATGCCTGCCTGAAACTGTTCTCCTTAAGAGGGCTGGGCTGCTGTGGCCATGCCCACCTGTCCACCCCTCCCTCTCCAAGACCACAGTGTAATGAAGTCATCCTGAGTGTTGAATTTCCAAGACAGGAACCAGCACCTAAAACAATGGCTGGCAAAGACTCTGAGTTTGATAAATAAATGAATGAATGAGTGTGTGAATAAATGAACTAATGAATGAATTAATGAATGTGTAAATGAATGGACGAATGAATTTCTCCTGTCTACATGGTCTCCTCTAGGATAGAGAGCATCTGTGATTCCCTCGGGAGAGGAAGATCCGTGCCCAGCAAATATTCTCCCCTGGGCCAGAGACCCGTGGTGTGGTGTGGGAGACGGGCTTGCCTGTGTCCTGGAGAACTCACCCTGCTGTTTGCACAACAATAACCAACCTCAGTGCCCAGAGCACGTTTGTGCACACGTTCTCATGGATTTCTCTCCACGGCCACCGCGAGGGAGGTTCCGCTCCCCATTTTACAGGTGGAAGAGCCCGCAGCACAGAGAGGGGATGCAAGCTGTCACACAGGAGCAGGTGGCAGAGTGGGGGTCCCTTCAAATCCCTCATCCCTTCTCCTGTGGCCTGTCCCTGTGTATCGGGATCTGACAGCTACAGGTCGGGGACAGGATTATGAAATTGCTAGGAGTTCGTCCGAAACCCACAGGCCAACAGGTCAGAGAGCAGTATTGGGGTCCTCATTTAGAGGGAAATAATGGAAACAAAGACATTCTAGGAGATGTGCCCAGAGGTCCCAGTCAGGCAGCATGACCAGGCCTGGAGGATGTCAGAGGGCTGTGTGGCGGACCCCCAGGCAGGGTCAGGCCAGAAACCAGGCAGAACGAGGGATGTCACCCAAGGTTACCAAAACAGGCAGAAGCCCAGCCAGAGGCGCCCTGGGAACCTGGGGGCAGACTCAGCGCTTGCCTGCCCTCCTGCTCACCCCTCCTGGTGGGGCACAGGATCATTGTCGGGGTCTCCAGATGCCGGATAAAGGGCCAGGAGTGCAGAACCTCTCTCTAGAACAGGCACGGTGCACTGTTGCCCGGCCCAGCCGGGCCCTCACCAGACAGCCAAACACAAAGGCTCTCTCAGGCGGGCAGACAATTCTGCCCCTTCAGGCGGAGGGCAGCCGCTGGCATTCCCGCACCGCTGCTTCTCTCTGGCTCCTGTAAGTGAATGACCCTGGGAACAATGACCAGGGGGCAGGTCTGAATTCTTCTTGAGCAGACAGAAAGCTGCATCCTAGGCACACCAGTGCCACAGTTGCTGATGGAGATCAGTGCAATGGATGCTCCAGGGTCACAGAGCCACACCGCAGAGTGTCACAGAATTGTCACCAACTGTGGCCATTAGAACCATAGAAGGCTAGGATCATGGCATCACAGATTGTCCAAGAGCCACAGAGACCCAGTGTCCCAGAACCCTCAATTATAAGCCTAGAATCACTGCTCAGGAAATCGCAGAGTTCCAGGACCATCAACCCATCAGTTGCCAGAACCCAGCTCTTGAGAGAGACATACGGCCTTAGAGACCATCCCGTCTGAGGCTTCATTTTGCAGGTATGGAAACTGAGTCAGCTGATCAAGGTCACAGAGCTAGGGCTAGGACCCAGACCTCGCCATTCCCCATCCTTGCTCCACTTCCAGGGAAAGTGGGCCAGCGCAGCAGCACCCTGAGCTCCTGGATGCTCGGCCCAGGGACCCGCCCACTGTGATGGGTCTGGCCCTGCTCTCGTGCTGTTAGGGCACCTGTGGTCAAGCCCTTCCATTGTGTCAAGACCTGAGGCTTTGGGAGCTCTGATGTCAGGATGAGGTATTTGGCAAGTCTGGACAGGCTTGGATTCTTTTAACCCATCCCTCGGTTCCCTGCCTAATAAGGGAGAGCTGTGCATCTCATCATTTTACTGGGAGGATGCCTACTGGTGAGCACGCAGAGCAGAGAGCCAGTCCTCCTGGGTTTCGGCCTGGGATGCCCATTACCTCACCAGGGTCACTTCAGTTCACTGTCAAGCCACACAAGGAAATCCAGCCTCACTCCCCGAGGGCCCATCTCATGTGAAGCTTGGAGAATTTCCTAGGATAAGAAAGACTCTGCGCCCACCTTTGAGGCCCTTATACCTCTGAGAGAGTCGCATATGTGTGTGGTTACAAGTCAAGGCAGAGTGTGATGGCAATAAACATGGAAGAGACAGAAATTGAGAGATGTTTCATTAGAGAGGGGTAGAATTTAAACTGAGTCATTAGGAAGCTTTTCTTTATCTCAGTTCCTAACTTCTGCTACTGGCTATGATGTAGTAACAAGGGCTGGACTTACCTTCCCAGCCTAAGCAACTAGAAAACTGAACAAAATATATGCAACAACTGTTTCCTAATAATGAAAAACAGGCATGGCAGGATGTGACCCATAAGAGAAGAGAAACAAACGAGGGGAGCCCCTGATTGTCCTGGTTTTCTCTCTGGAGTCATCTTCCAGACCCTGGCTCGGGGAGGGATCCCAAGCACAATGTAGCGATCTTGCTGAATTGAAGATCTGGAGATGGAAGGTCAGGGACGCAGCTAGAAGCTGTGTGGCAAAGTTCCCAAAAGGAGGAAGCTGTGCAGGAAAAGAGCTCCAGAAATCCACATGGGATGTTTTGGAGTTGTTGCTGAGTACTGGGTGAAATTCCATGAGACTGGACAAGGAGCAACTGGAAAGTTGCAAGAACTCACACAGGAAAGGAGACATTGGAGTTGCAACCAGCCAGAGTGGTGAGAACTCATTGAAAACCCTGAACATTCAGTGGAGACTTTGTAGAAGTCATACCTTAGCAATAAGCTGAGCTGTCCTAAGAGTGAGGGCTAGTCCAGATCAGCCACAGAAAAGCTTAGAAACAGGCTTCAAAGGGATCAAGCTGATTTGCAAGTAACCTAGTTGCCTGTTGGAACAAAGTCTGACATTCTTTAAAGGAAGACAACAAAATTGAGACATTTAATTACATGACGTCCATAATGTCCAGCATCCAGCCAGAAATTACTAGATATACCAAGAAGCAGGAAAATGTGACCCATAACCAGAAGAAAAGTCAACCAACAGAAACAGACCGAGAAATGACAGAGATGACGGAACTAGCATACAAAGACATTAGAATAGTTATTATAACCATGTTAAAGTATTTGAAGAAAAATATAAGCATAAGGAGGAAACTATAAAAAAGAATCAAGTGGAACTTCTAGAGATGAAAAATAGCACATGTAAAATTAAAAATTCATTGGATGAGATTAACAGCAGATTAGATACTGTAGGAGAAAAGATCATTGACCCTGAAGGTTCAGCAATATAATCTATTTAAGTTGAAGCACAGGGAGAAAAGGAGGCTGGGAAGAAATGAACAGAGTTTAGTGACCCGTGATATCACGTCAAATGGTCTAAAATATGTGTAACTGAAATCCAAGTAGGAGAGAAGAGAGAGAGAGAGAAAGAGGAGAGATAGAGACAGGGAGAGACAGACAGACAGAGAGAGAGAGAAAGGAAGGAAGGAAGGAAAGAAAAGGAAAAAGAAAAAAGAAAGAAAAGAAAGAGAAAACATATTTGAAGAAATAATGGCTGGAAATTTTCTAAATCTGGAAACTTGAATCTACGCAAAGGAATAAAGAAGTCCAAAGATGATAAACATGTGAGTAAATACAAAAGTCTTTTTCCCCCTCATTTGTCAACTTCTTTGAAAGATAAACAAAAATAATAACACTATATGGTGGGGTTTACAGTGTAGGTAAAAGCAAAATGTATGACCATAGCACAGTCAGGACAGAGTGGGGACTGGAAATATACTGTCGTTATCAGTTTCTTACATTATCTCTTGCGGTAGATTTGTATTGGGGCAACTCAGCTAAGATGGAGCTACATTTCCTAGAATTCCTTTCCCTGCATAGTCCCAAGTGAGCGTGAGTCACAAGAGATGTTTTGTGCAACACCTGGAAGGTGGAGTAAAGCAGTAGCCACTTGGTTTTCTTTTTCTTCGGTCACTCAAAAAGTTGGTACAGGGCCGGCCCAGTGACTCAGCGGTTAAGTTTGCACGTTCCGCTTTCGTGGCCCAGGGTCCACCGGTTGGGATCCCGGGTGTGGACAGGGCACCACTTGGCACGCCATGCTGTGGTAGGCATCCCACGTATAAAGTAGAGGAAGATGGGCACGGATGTTAGCTCAGGGCCAGTCTTCCTCAGCAAGAGAGGAGAATTGGCAGTAGTTAGCTCAGGGCTAATCTTCCTCAAAAAAAAAAAGTTGGTACAGGGACACCAGGTACAGCTCACACGCACTGTCACTTCACTGCTGGGTCACCTTGTTATCATGAGGTGCAGTTGAACCCACAGCACCTCCAGCTCCTGCTGGATTGTCCCTTAGTTTCTGTGATCACTGGCCCAGGTGTGTGTTTAGCTTCTTGATGAAAATCTCCAGTTCCTCCTATAGATCTTTCACATCATTGAAGTTGGTATCTTGGAGGAGGCGAGAGATGACACCTGGGTGCCGATGTGTTCCTGCCCCCGCCCCCAAACTTCCCACTTTAAATCCATCTCTCCTTCCCAAATTCCTTCCCTTCACTGTCAGTAGTTTCACAGCACCAGACACAAGGAAAATAGCCTTTTATAGACTGTTTAGCCAGCTCCACATAATTGTATAAGATCAAATTCCTATAATAGGGCCGGCCCAGTGGTGCAGCAGTTAAGTTCACACGTTCTGCCTCGGCCGCCCGGGGTTTGCCAGTTCGGATCCTGGGTGTGGACATGGCACTACTTGGTGAGCCATGCTGTGGTGGACTTCCCACGAATAAAGTAGAGGAAGATGGGCATGGATGTTAGCTCAGGGCCAGTCTTCCTCAGCAAAAAGAGGAGGATTGGCAGTGGATATTAGCTCAGGGCTAATTTTCCTCAAAAAAAAAATTCCTACAATAAATTTCTTGTTATGTATCACCCTCAGTAGTTCTGTTCCTCTGATTGAATTCTGACTAATAAATATATAAAGTGGCATAATATTATGCAAATATGTGATAAGTTAAAGAGGCATATAATTAACCCTATAGCAACCACTAAAAAATAAAACAGAGTGAAAATAAAATGGAATAATAAAAACAATTAATCCAAAAGAAGCCAGGCAAGGGGAAATTAAGGAACAAAGAGGATAGGGGACAAATAGAAACCAAGTAGGGAGCTAGTAGATGTAAATGCAACCATATTGATAATTACATTAAATGTAAATTGTCTACACGCTCTAATTTAAAGGCAGAGACTATCAGACAGGATTTAAAAAGCAAGATTACATGCTGCCTACAAGAAACCCACTTTAAATATAAAGAAATAGATAAGTTAAAAGTAAAAAGATGGAAAAATACATAGTAGGAAAACACTAATTATTAGAAAGCTGGAGTAGCTATATTAATACCAGACAAAGTAGACCTCAGTGCAAGAGATGTTATCAGAGATTAAGAAGTATATTTATTAAAGAGAAAGGGATCAACTAATCACGAGGATATAACACTCCAAAGTATGTATGCACCTAACAACAGAGCTTCAAAATACATAAAGCAAAAACTGACACACCTCAAAGGAGAATGAGACAAATCCACAACTAGATTTGGAAATCTCAGTACTCCCATAATTGATAGAACAAGTAGACAGAAAGTCAGCGAGGCTGTAGAAAACTTGAACAACATTGTCAACTAAGTTGGCCTGATTGACATTTATAGACACTCCACCTAACAACGGAGTACACACAATTTTCAAGGGCACACCAAGGTACACCAAACGCAGGGTGATAAAACAAGCCTCAATATGTTTAAAAGGATTGAAATCACTACACCAATTCTGGAGAAAAAAATGACACGGGGACATGCAAGGTTTTTTGTAGCTAAAAGATAGAGAAGAGAAACTTTCTATACAATGCAAATGAGTCATCTTTTGCTGCTTACAAGTGATAGCAATGGATTTCTGCAGTGTGTCTTAAGACTGAACTCCTCTCAGATCAGGCCATGAGTCAGAAGGGACTTCCTGGCCAGTAGAGCGTGTCGTCGAAGGTCTCAACGACTTTTCAAAGGGAGGGTGCTGGCAATTGTGGCTTGAGTCAAGAAACACGCTTGTGTCTCACTAGTTCCCTGAGCTCCTGGGAGAATCCCCTCTTCTGCACCTCCTCCTGGGTGTCCCACAGGCGGGTCCGTGTTTCCAAAACCCAGCCAGCAGCGTATTCTCAGCCCCCCAGAGCTCCCATTTTTATCTCTTCTTAAAACTGCTATTTCTCTCCAATTATCCATCTTAGTCAACGGCATCACTCAGAAACTCGAGGGTCGTCTCAACTCCTGCCGTGTCGTCTTCGGGTCCCACGGTTAAGCAGTCGCCGAGTCCTGTTGAGTCTTTCTCTCCCTTTGATCTCTGGAATCCATCTTTTTCTCTCGCTCCCCACTGGCACTGCCGAATCCAGGCCCCCTTCTCATTTCTCTCCTAATTCTCCGACTGCCTCTAACTCACCCCAGGGCTTCCGCCTTATTTCGCCTCCTTCTGTGCCAAGCGGGGCCCCTTACCCACCAAGTCTCAACTTTCTTGTTTTCCATGTTTTAAAAACTACACAGAAATACATATTTCTAATGAGAAAATATTTAATACAGGCAGGCAAAACCCAAAATAAATTACTTAATAAATAGAAGTAGAAGCACCATCACCCAGTGACAGCCACTGTTAATATTTTGGACGAGCAGCCTTCCAATTCTTTTTCTAAACATTCATTTCTATTCTTGACAGAAGAGGATTGTTCTACACCTACTACCAGGGTGACCCAGTTCACCTGGGACAGCCCCGGTTTTAGCACTGAAGGTCTTGCATCCTGGGAAAGCACTCAGTCCTGGGCAAGCCAGGATGGTTGTCACCCTGCAACTTTTTTGCTAATATATTAGCACTTTTCAACGTTAATGATACACAACTATATCTTCATTTTAGTGAGCGCAGGGAACCAGCACGTCTAAATGTCAAAATTGTCTTTTAAAGGTAAAAATCTACTCTCTTACACTTACCGTTCTTTGATGCACCCCAAGGTTTTGAGCAGCGAGCTCAAAAGTGGGGAGGGGAATGCAGGCAAGGAGAGGCACGAGAAGAGCCATTGGCGCAAAGGAGAAAAAGTACCAGGATTTTTTTTTGGAAGATTAGCCCTGAGCTAACATCTGTGGCCAATCTCGCTCTTTTTGCTGAGGAAGATTAGCCCTGAGCTAACACCTGTGCCAACCTTCCTCTATTTTTTTGTATGTGGGACGCTGCCACAGCATGGCTTGATGAGTGGCGTGTAGGTGCACACCCAGGATCCAAACCCACGAACCCCAGGTCACTGAAGCAGAGCGCACGAACTTAACCACTATGCCACCAGGCCAACCTGTATTTATATGTAAACTTTATTTCATATTTTAAATTTTTCTGTTGGGAAAACTGAACAGCCACATGCAAAATGCAAAAGAATGAAACTGGACCGCTGTCTATCTTACACAATACATAAAAATTAACTCAAAGTAAATGAAAGTCTTGCGTGTGAGCCCTGAAACCATAAAACGCCTAGAAGAAAACACAGGCGGTAAGCTCTCTGACATCGGTCTTAGTGATGACTCTTTGGATTTGACACCAAAAGCAAAGGCAACAAAAGCAAAAATAAACCATCAAATTAAAAAGCTTTTGCCCAGCAAGGAAAACCATCAACAAAATGAAAAGGCAAGCTACTGAGCGGGAGGAAATACTTGCAAACCACGTATCTGGTAAGGGGCTAATATCCAAAATATATGACGAACTCATTCAACTCAACAGCAAAAAAAGGCAAACAATCTGATTAATGTCTTTTATTTTTGTGTGTCTTATAATGTACATGATATATTTGTATGGTAGCACATGTATATAATTTATTTATAAATAAATCTCCATTTCATGGAGTTTCTTTGTTTATTTTGAGGATAGTCCTAAAAGGTGGAGATATGTGGCCTGCTTGATAAAATATTAACTCTTTAGCAGGCCTGGAACACCCAGCATAGTTAAGGCTCCACCTCCTCCGCCAGCTTCATCTCCCACCCAGCCCCCAGCAAGCAGTACGAAACCGCGTCTGTCCTCTGAACATCCGCATTCTCTGCTCCAAGCCTTTGCACAGGCTCTTCCCTCTGCCAGAGCTTCTGGGCGTCCCACCCCCTTCACCTCCTGGCTAATACGTTCCAGTGCCTTGAGACCCAGATCCAGTGACACCTCTGCCAGGAAGCCTTCCTGGACACACCCCCCAACTCAAGCCCAGCCCATCCAGGCGGGTGCCCCTCCTCTTGGTTCCCATAGCGCCCTGTGCTTACCTGCCCAACACTGACCACGTAACTCTGTAACTGCCTGTTTACCCACGGGTGACCTCCTCGAGGTTGGGGCTTGCCCTTCAGATCTGAATCCCCGCTGGTTGCCCAGCCCAGGGCCTGCCACATAGTTGTCTCCTAGAAAATAGTGACAGAACAGACAAAGAATGACAGCAGACATGTGTATGGCATCGTGTCCACGCCAGGCACTGGTTTCAGCACTTTACATACATCAGCTCATTTAACGCAAAGCCACCCCACGAGTCGGTTCTTCTTTTGTCTCCATTTTACAGATGGTGAAACTGAGGCATAGAGAAGTCAAGTACTTGCTGAGGTCACATAACTAATAAACGGCAGAGCTGGGCTTTGGACCCAAGCAGATCGGCTTCCGAACCCAGCTGTCAATCACAATGAATCACCCAGTGGAGGAAGGAAGGAGCAGAGGGCGGGAGGAAGGAACGAATGACTGAACAGTCAGACAAAGGGATGAGTAAACTGCCCATCGGCCTGGCATCACGAGACGTCAACCAACTGCTCTATCTGCAAGATGCCTTTGTCATTCTCCGTCTTATGTCGTCTTCCAAATTCTAGCTGGTGCTTAAAAAGGTACCAAAAGCTTGGCTCCTTCCTCCTCACTCGTTTACCGGCACCAGCCAATCTGTCGCATTCTCGATACTTCCTCCATGGCAGCATACAGGCTAGTGAGCATCTGTACCATAGGATCGTTGCGTGTTAGAGGCTGGAAGGTACTCTCGGAGTCCATGAAGTCCAACCTTCCATTTAGTAGATGGAAAAACTGAGGCCCAGAGAGGCAAAGCGACTTGTCCAGGGTCACACAGCAAGTTAGTGGCAGAGTCGAGAGCGGGCCTAGCCTCCTGGTTTCCAAGTCTGTCTCTCTTTACGAACCCACCTCTGTTCATTGTTTTCGCCTTGTCAGTCAAAAGGCATTTTGGGCAAAAGCTCAACAGACACGTTTAATGATATCCTGAGTCTCTTCTGTGTCGATTTGAAAAGTCGTGGGACTAAGGGAAGTGAGGAATTGGAGGTCGAAGAAGGCCTGCGGTGGCCTCCAGGCAGAGAAGTCAATAACTGAAACCATCATCGACAACTCACCGTGCAATGGATGCTCCCTTGATTATCCCGTTTAATCCTCCCAACAATGATAATTATCCCCATTTTACGGATGAGCAAATGGAGTCTCAGAGAGCTAAATAGAGCAACCGACTCGTCCCAGTTTTCCTGGAACCATCCCTATTTTGCAACCGAAAGTCCCCTGTCTCAGGAACCCCTTAGTCTGGGGCAAACCAGGATGGTTGGTCACCCTAAGGGTAGGCAACACCCTCCCTCCCCCCAGGATGGGAGCCCAGAGACCCAGGCCCAGATCTGAGACCAATTCCCACTCCCTTTTCTCCCACTCTGGGCTGCCCCTCTGGGTAAACAGCTAAACCGGAGAGGGAGAAATAAACACGGGAACAAGCAAGCTGGGAAGGGCTGGGAGTGGGTGGGAGGGGGGCCCCTGCAGTGGGCGGAGTTGGGGGGCAGCTCTACGGCCAGGTCAGCTCCCGGCACTGCGGCTGAGCCGAGCCATCTGGGAGGCAGGGTGCTACCGGGTGTCCTGACAGCAGAGGACAAACAGAGGCTGTTCTGGTCCTCTCCCTTTATCCCAGGGGGAGTCTGCTCACCGCGATAACGGCCTGTTATCTCAGCCAGGTCTCTGATTTCTTGCCAGGCAGCGAGGAGGGGTTCAAGGTCTGAGGCTCTGACAAAACCAGCCTCCCTGGGACCCTGGCACGCTCCCGTCCTCACCTGAAAGCCTGGGGCGGCGGCGGGGGGAGGGGGGAGTGTCGAGGGCCAGAGGGCAGGGGCTCCCCTGCCGTGGAAGCTGCTGGGAGACCAGGAGCCCTGTGCTTGGACTTCAGATTTCTGTGTTTCCAGGGCAAGAATTCACAGTGGTTGATCAGCGGCTGGGAGCCAGACACCACCGGGTTCTCCTTTCCCCCTCCACCTCTCCAAAGCACTCAGCATAGGGAGATCACCTCCACTTTACAGAAAAGGAAGCTGAGGCCCAGAGAGGGGATGTCCCTGGACAAGATCACACAGCGTATCAGTGATGCAGCGTGTCAATGGCAGCGCTGTGATCTCAGCTGTCCTTGCCTCCCGAGCTTGGGAGCTTTCCTCCAGACGAGGCTGTAAAACAATGACACAGAGATGGACTATGTCCTCGGTGCGTGTCCGTGTGACTCTTGTGTCCCACACCACACCTGCCTCAACACTGCCCTCACCCTGCTCCGCCTGCCTCCTCCTCATCCTTGGATGCCCAGCTCGAGGCGCTCCCCTGCACTCAGCCTGCCCGACCTCTGGGCCGGCGAGGGCCCTGACCTGGAATCCAGGGTGGCCTGCGCTCAGGCATCCACAGTCCTTGTGGTTTGGGTTGCACCAGGCGCCTGTCGGTCTCCCCCCTGCACGAGGGCTCCAAGGGGACAGGCACTGATCCCCCACCCAGCAACGATATGTTTAATTAATTGCCAGAGAATCTTTAGTTCTGTTCTCAATCTGGTACCATCCTGAAGGCAACAGCCCACTTATAAGTCTTCCCGCAGATGCCCCCACAATCCCGTTGACCTTCATCTGTCGCCTCACTACTCAAAGGGTGGTCGCTGGATCAGCAGCCTCAGGACCACCAAGAGCTGGCTGGAGATGCAGAAACTCAGGCTCCGCTCCAGGCCCTGGCACTTAGCCAAGAGCTTGATAAACGTTAGATGTCATTACACACCATCGAATTTGAACTTTGCTCCAAACCCTACCATCATGCCCGTTACTGTCGCCGTCCCCATTACTGCAGACAAGCTGGGGTTCAGGGAGGGGAACAACTTTCTCCAGGTCCAGCCAGGAAATGGCAGAGGTGGAATTCCAGCCTCGGGTTTGTCTCTCTCCAAAGCCAATGGAAATTAGCTGATATTCCAGGTGGCGAAGAGAGGTGGGGAATCTACATTTATCGAGCATCCGCTACCTGCAAAGTCTTACCTGCTTTGTCTCAGGTAATCTTCTCCACCCCCTTAGGAAGTAGGGGGTTGACATCCTCATTTTACAGAAGAGAACCCAAGGCTCGGGAAGGGTAGGGAACATGCCCAGGGTCCACAGCTAGGAAACAGCAGAAGCGGGACGGAACGCAGTTCTGCTTGCCTGACGCCAAAGCCGCAGTCTGTTGCTGGCCCCGCTGAAGCTCGGCAGTGGACACTGGCGGCTGGGGGATACCTGGGTCAGTGCTCCAGCTCCCTGCTGTCCTCCCTCCCACCTGAGAGAGCTTGTGGCCCTGGGTCAAAATCCACACTTCCTTAACCTTCCAAGCCCGCGGCCTCTGGCTTAATCATTACCCCATTCTGACCTAGCACAAGCATGCAGATGATGGCATGCATCTACCGACGGGTGATGTCACTCCCCAGCTATCTCCATCAGTGGCTGGCAGGTGCCAGGAATTCCTGAGATGGTCTTCCTGCATTCCTAAGGTTCTCATTGTAGGTCCTTCTCTGCCTGATCCCAGACATCAACCTCTGCAGCAGTCTGGGGTCAAAGGGCAAGCCTTATGCCGTGGTGATGAATGCAGGAGAGAGGGACCTGAGAGGCCTGTTCCTTTGCTGTCCGCCGCCCCCCCGCCCCCCACCGGCTGTGAGATGTGAGTGGATGTCTCACTTCTCTGAGCCTCAGCTTCTCCATCTCTGAAAAGCGTGGGTGGTGATCCAACCTCCGCAGGTGATTGTGGGAAATATTAGGCATGCATGGAAGTGGCAGGGGGTCTCCCCAGTTCTCTCTGCCGAGAATCAAAACCCAGCTCAGGTTAGTCTGATGGGGTGGCCAGTGAGAGGAGGAAAGGGTCATTTGGACGCAGAGGAGGGAAAATGGGGTTGGGGCCGTGTCGTAAGGATGTGTGCCCTATGAGCGGCGCCTTGGCAGAGTGCAGGGACAGAGGCAAGAAGAGAGTGGTCAGAGCGAGCCTTGCCCTCTTTCTGCCAAGAGCACAGCACCAGGGGCCCAGGAAGGGGGAAGCTTTGGAATACAGCTCTTGGCACGAATCTGCACATTTCCACAGATGGCACCGGCCCCTGCGGCCAGGCCTCCTCAGTGAGTTCAAGGACAAAAGGCATGGAAAGGGGGAGGGGTGGCAACAAAGAAAGGACAACTGGACAGGGCCTGGGGGTGGACATGGCGGGGTTTGGTGAGCTCTCGGGACTCGGCAGGTGCACTGGGACTCCCAGACATGACCAGGGGAGGTTCTGCAGGGGCCCGACCCACTGGAATTTGGGTAGGTGCTATTAACATGAGCCGGTTTATACAGGAGCCTGGAGAGACAGGTTCCCGACAGAGGGGGAGGCACATTTGAGGAGGGGGAGGCAAGAGCCGGGACACCCAGCTGGCAGAGCCGTGGTTTTGAGCCGAGAGCCCTGCAACCTGTACTCTCTCCGCTCACCCTCTCCCAGCCCTGGACTCAGGCGAGAGGCACGCCCAGGGGGCCCCATAAAGTCCTTATAAAGTGAAAACTGCTCCGTGAGTCAGCTCCAGCCCGGCTGGCCCAGCTCATTCATTGCGAAGGTATTTTCTTTCCAGCTCTTTTCTGCAAAGCCTTTCACTGCCACCGAGGTGAGGTCATCCTGGTAAACACTCTGCCTTACGGTAAATTTTCTCTGAAGCCTCTGTTTAACCCACCAAACCTCGAGGGAAGCTGGCAGCCTAGAGTAGTGCAAAGGGCACTGGGCTGAGTCAGAGGCCTGGCCTCCAATCCCAGCTCTGCCCCTTTCCAGCTGTGGGACCTCGGCTAACACCAGGCACCTCTCTGGTCTTCAGATTCTCTGTTCGTAAAACAAAGTCACCACCACCAAAAGGATTCTAAAGCAATACACAGCACCACACTTATTCAATCAACAAACATGTACTAAGTGCTTAATGTGTGCAAGCAGCATGCTGGACACAGTGGAAATGATGGAAAGGAAACACGCCTATGTGCACAATGCACACATTAGCAATTTCTCTCTTACACACACATGTACACACACACGGTTCCCACTCCCTACCCTTGGAAGGCTCACGTGCTGATGAGGGACACAGACATGAATCAAATGATCCCATAAATGAATATTAAAATACAGCTGTGATTATACAGCTGGGCTGTGTGGTGCTACAAGAGCCTATAATGGGGGTTTGACCCAGTTGGACTGGGCATGGATGGGGACAGGGAGGGCCTCCTGAAGGAGCCATAACCGGGTGGGAGATGGAAACTGTGACCAGGCATCGCCCAGGCAGAGCGAAGCCGTGAGCTAAGCGCCTGCAGAGAGGCCGACCATGGCTTGTCCCGGGCACGGGAGAAGGTCAGCGTGCCTAGAGCAGTGGGCTGAGGGCCGAGGGGGAGCGCGCATACTGGGGCTGCAGACGCAGGAAGGGTGGGGATCCGTAGGCAGCCTGCAGCCCCTGAGGGCAGTTTCCAGCTCTGACAGTTCAGGCCAGCTGTTACCCAGCGTGTTCAAGTAGCTTTGCGGAGAACATTATGAAATATCAGTGGATTAAACTTAATTTGTGGCTAAATCAGACGCTATCATCCGCTCAATTATGGTGTAGACAAAAGACGGTAGGTATGGAAAAACTGATAACTGAAAATATTCTATCCCTTAGTTTTCTTTTCCCGTGATTTCAGCAAGCACTACTGTGGTTTGATTTTAGCAACAGAAAACATCAGCCGAATGCACAGAACAGGAGTTTCCCACGGGAGTTCCCTGTGAACCCAGCATGTGTCTTCCACAGGACACGGCGTGCAGGGGCCACCAGGTGGTAGCTGAGGAGGGGCAGTGGGAGCCTTGGGTGGCTGCCAGAGAATAAATCACACACTGGTGATGGTTCTCGTCGTTTCGTTCTGGGAGCAGAAGATTCAGGTCCGGGATCCTGGCAATACCTGCCTCATAAAGAATATGCTGCCTAGAAGAAAACACAGGCAGTAAGCTCCCTGACGCAGGGTGGTGATTTTTTTTTGGATTTGACACCAACAAAAGCAAAAATTAACAAGCAGGACTACATCAAAGTAAAAAGCTTCTGCACAGCAAAGGAAATCATCAACAGAATGAAAGGCAAGTACAGAATGGGAGGACACATTTGCAAATGACATTATTTCTGATGAGGGGTTAATGCCTAAAACATATTAATAACTCACACAACTGAATAGCAAAAAAACCAAACAATCTGATTTAAAAATGAGCAGAGGCTCTGAAGAGACGTTTTTCCAAAGAAGATGTACAAATGGCCAACAGGTGCATGAAAAGGTGCTCAGCATCACTCATCAGCAGGGAAATGGACACTGAAACCACAATGAGCTATCACCGACACCCGCAAGGATGACTAACCAAAAAGATCAGAAATAACAAGTGTTGGTGAGGATGTGGGAAAGAGGGGACACTCGTGCACTGTTGCTGGGAACGCAAACTGGTGCAGCCGCTATGGAAAACAAGATGGAGGTTCCTCAAAAAACTAAAAATAGAAATACCATATGATCCAGCCATCCCACTACTGGGTATACATTCAACGGAAACGAGAACAGGATATTGAAGAGCCGTCTGCACTCTCATATGTATTACAGGATTATTCACAACAGCCAAGACACGGAAACTTAATTTCCATGTCCGTCAACTAGCGAATGGAGAAAGAAGATGTGGTGTATATACATGTATACAATGGAATACTACTCAGCCACGAGAAAGAAGGAAATCCCACCATTTGTGACAATGTGGATGGACCTTGAGGACATTGTGCTAAGTGAAATAAGCCAGACAGAGAAAGACAAATACTTCAGGGTGTCACTTATGCGTGAATCTAAAAAAAAAGAAAAAGAAAAAGCCAAACTCATAGAAATGGAGTAGAAAGGTGGTTGCCAGGGGCTGGGGGGTGTGGGAAATAGGGAGAGGCTGGTAAAAGGGGACCAACTTTCAGCTCTAAGATGAGTAAGACCGGAGGCCCTAATGGACAACACGTTGACTAGGAGTTGATGACGCTGTGTTACGTAACAGAAATTTGTGAAGAGAGTAGAACTTAAATGTTCTTGCCAAAAATATATATCCATGATGGATGTGTTCATTAACCACATGGGAGGAGTCCTTCCACAGTGCATGCATATGTCAAATCATCACCATGTACGCTTTAAATATCTTACAATTTTATTTGTCAATTATACCCTCAATAAAGCTGAAAAAAAAAAAGAGACTATACTGACCAGTGACTGCCCCTTGGGCCGTCTTTGACAGTTAGCACCTGTCATCCTGGCCCCGTGAGGACCGCCAAGGAAGCCAGGGCTGTCCACCTCCCCATGTGTCCCCAGCCGGGCGTTTAGCCCAGGGAGGCTGCCCAGTAAACATGGAAGGAAGGAACAAAGAAGGGGCAGCGGGATGGTGCTCGTTACAGGGAACTCCTGGTGTGGCCTGCCCAGCTGAAATTGCTCAGTCAACTTTTATGAATGTTAAATGTTGAACTGCCTAGAATTGCTGTTGCTTTCTTTAAGATCACAGCGGGTTTAGGGGAAGGGTGATCTGGACAACTGAGGTCTTTCTAAGAAAAGCTGAACTACAAGGGTGGAAGGAAGACGTTTCCCCGTCCTGGATATATTTTCTTGAAACAGGTGTACTTACCCAAAATTGTTCCTTCCAGGAACAAGAGGATGGAGGAAGGAAGGAATAGGAAAGAAAAGGAAGAGCAAAAGAGACATCCTCAAGCCCCTCTGAGCCACCTGTGCTAAGCCCGGGTGACCTGGAGAACAGCGAGTCAGGCGACCGAGTTACGAGAAAATAATAAAACAAGACAGACGTGTGGACACCGGCCCCAAATGTGATGCAAACGATCAGCAGTGGGGAAAGACTCTGGGCAGAGCATGCAGTCTGCAGATGACCCTGCGGGACTGACATGGGGCAGTCAGTCTGGCCTCTGGACACAGGCGATCCGATTTCCAACACGGGCTCTGCTGCTTTCTCACCTGGGCAAGTTCCCACTCTGCTCTGAGCCTCAGTTTCTGTGGTGTGAAATGGACCAACAATAGGTGTATTGAGCGAGATGAGCTGTGCCCGGTGCTGCTCTCAGGGGTGGACCAAGTGTGGGCTGGGGGCACCTGGGGGTGTTTCTCCCATGGGGTTGGCATGAGTCCTTAGAAGCAAGGGCAGGACTGAGCAGGTAGATGCATGGGGCAGGGAAGGCGCGGGGTGCCCACACGGACGCACTACACACAGGAAAGCCTGGTTCATCTGTGGCGATGATGGTGAGGTGGCTACTCCCTTTGAAGAGTGATTTATTTTAAATGAGTGCTGGCCATAGGCTTACCCACTTGGTGCTCTATTAACGCCTGCCTCAGTTTATTCAAACTTCAGCCAAGCCTTGGGTTAAATAAAGGTCACCAGGAAATGACTTCCCTCCCAGAGCTTTACACTTCACTGGAAACCCATAAAACAATTCACGCACCATTAGGGACGGTAAAGGAAGCTGCAAACCCGGGCCCAAGACTGCTGTCTAACCAAGGAAGAAAAGGGGAGACGGATGCCAGGAGAATCCGGGCCAGCACGTAGCGGAGCAGTGAAAGGCAAAGATTGACGGTGAACATCTTCTGCATCTGTTGCTGGGACCCTGTCATCTTTGCTCGGTGCTTAGAATCATGGGAATCTGCTGAAAGGAGCACAGAGGTTGCCATCTGGAAACTTTTACGGCAACCTTTCTGTTCCAAGATGGAGAGAAATTGGACAACAGCTTTTAAAAGTTCATGCCCTTTGCCCCGATCATTTCCCCGTGTCAGGTCTCTTTCCTAAAGAAGTCATCTGTGGTTCTGACAAATAGTTGAGACACTCTCACAAGAGAGTGAGTTATGTTAGTAACATTGGAAGAAACGAAATGTCCAACAACGGAATGTTAAACAGAATTCAGCATCGACAGAAGCTAATATGTCTGGCTTGGGAGGTTTTCAAATAATGACACGGTGAAATGTTTGTGATAGAACTACTTGGTGGGGAAAATATACAGAATTACATATTTATAGTATGACTCCGATTTTGTGTTTTCAACATCTGTGCAAGGAGCTTATTTTATTCTGCCATGTGTTGTGATTGGCTGGCTGTCTATCTGTCCCCAAGACTGTAAGCTCCCAGGACCCCAAGAGTGAGCTTGTCACTGTGTTGGAAGAAAGAATGGATGGATGCTGGATTATTTGAGAACCTGAGTCGTTCATTGAAAAATAATAATAATAGTTTACATTTATTGAGCAATTACTATATGCCAAATCCAGAACTTTCTTCTTCATACACTTGTCACTTAATCATTACAGTGCTATTATATTAAGATGACGCAGGTTGGTTCAGGCAGTGTTCGCAAAGTGTAGTCCCTTGGAACCAGGAGCATCAGCATCACTTGGGAATTTGCTAGAAATGCAGCTTCTAGGGTTCCCACCCAGATCTACTGAATCAGAGCCTCTGGGAGGTGGGGGCCAGCTGTCTGTGCGTTACCAGGCTCTCCAGGTGATGCTGACGCACACTCAAGTTTGAGAAGCCCTGGACTAGGGGTGACGTGCAGCCCAGGTTTCTTGGGGTTGAGGCTTAAAAGTCATGTCCCAACCCAATCAAGCGGTCATCCAGAACAAGCTATAGGCCAACAAAGTCCAGTTTATCAACCCATCGCAATAAGAGAAAACACACACCAAAGGAACGAAACAAAGGAGAAGATAGAGTTCCCATACAAGTTTGGAGAAGGGTGGCATTTGGGTGGAATGTTGTCGAAGCGGTGTTTTGATAGCCTCAAAGTAAAGCAGGGCTGTGTGTAAAGGGATCGACATCAAGTTAGGACTGAAAGTGGACCCAGAGTCCTGTCTCCTTGCAACCGCAGAGTTAAGATAGACGTGGAATATTGTGTTCAGAAATCCCTTGTCTGGAGCCCCGCACTGGGTGGGAGTCAGGGCAGCTTCTCTGTGTCAAAGTGACTTACATCCTCAGTGTGAGAGTTGTGTGTTTCATTCTTACATTCCGTCCTTCTCCAAAATTCCTACCGATGGAATCTCAGGCAGAAAAGCTCCCGGCAGCCTATGATTTTAGGGAGCAAAGTTTCTCGGTGAGTAACAAAGCAGTCGTCACCGAAGGAAGTGGGTTGTCATGACATTTTACAGCTGCAACATATCCGTGTCGTCGTTCCAGACCGACAAACGGCCGTCGGATGTGCACTTTCCCAGTCCATGCAAGTTTTCATTTTCTCAGCTAGAAGGTGTTCAATGAAGTAACATTCAAAAAGTGTTTAGAACAATGCCTGGCAAATCATTCATATAAACTATAATTTTTTATTACATAAAGTATAAATTAATATAAATAAAACATGTTATATAGTTAATATAAATGTTAATTAGTTAATTAAAGTAATAAGCGCTGTGCTTAGATATATAGAAGGAAGAGAAAGAAAGGATTTGCTTTCCTTCCCTGAAAGAAAGGCGACAGAATTAGAAAGTGTCTTGGGCTCTCATTGCAGTAAGAGAAAGACAGGATCCAGAAAGACCCTGGGTTCTCGTTCCAGGCATGCTCAGAGGAAGGAGAGGAAGAATATTAATAAATGTCTGTTTTGCGCTGGGCTCAGAGCTGCCTCATTTGCCCAGTGCGGTGAATATTGTTACCCTACTTTGCCCATGAAGGAAGTTCTGGTAGCTGCTCATTGGATGGAGCTAAGACTCAGGCACAGCCATAGCTACTGCACGACCAGCCACAGATCGCTGATGCTTTGGGAGCCTTTGGTTTTCCATTTGTAAAACGGAGGAGGCACAACAAAATAGTTTTTCAAGTTCCTTCTCAACGCCACTATTCTCTTTATAGTCAAAACTCAGGGATAACCCCACACATACAAAAGGCCATATGTGAAACGATAATAATGTACGAGAATGGTCATCATGCATTCTTTATAGTATCAAAAATGGGAAATAACGTAAACGCCGAACAATAGAGTATAATTAAATGAATTATAATATATCCACACAGTGGAATACTATGCAGCCTTTACAAATGATGTTGCTGAAGCATATTATGAACATAAAAGATATTCATGATATATTGTTTATATATTCATAATATTTTGTGAAAAATGATAGTTGAAAAATGGTGTATATCATCTATAGATTCAAGGCAATCCCTATCAAAGTCTCAATATTTTTTGCACAAATAGAAAAGTCCGTCCTAAAATTCATATGAATCTTAAAGGACCCTGAATAGCCAAAATAATCTTGAAAAAGAATCTCAAAGCGGGAGGTCTCACACTTTCTGATTTCAAAAGTTATTACAAAGCTACAGTAATCAAAATAGTATGATACTGGCATAAAGACAGGAGTATAGACCAGTGGAATAGAGTAGAGAGGCCAGAAATAAACCCTCAGGTAAGTGGTCAAATAATGTTCAACAAGAGTGCCAAGATCATTCGATGGGAGAAGCACAGTCTTTCCAGCAAATGGTGTTGGGAAGACTGGATATCCACATGCAAATAAAACAAAATAAAATAAAATCAAGTTGAATCCTTACCGTACACTATATACAAAAATTAACTGAAAATACATCAAAGGCCTAAATGTAAGAGCTAAAACTATAAGACTCTTAGAAGAAAAAATAGGGGAAAAGCTTTACGACGTGCATTTGGCGATCATTTCTTGGATAGGACACCAAAAGCACAGGCGACAAAAGGAAAAATAGATAAGTTGGAGTTCATCAAAATTTAAAACATTTTTGTTTTCTTTTTAGTTTAAGTAAATTGAGTTTAAAAATAAAATAATAAAATAAAATTTAAAAAAGTAAAGACTTTTGTACATCAAAAAACACCATTAACAGAGTGAAAAGGCAAAACGTGGAATAGGAGAAAATACTTGCAAATCATATATCTGATAAGGGATTAATATCCAGAATATATAAAGAACTCCTACAATTCAACAACAACAAAAAACAATCTGAATTAAAAATGGGCGAAGGATGCGATTAGACATTTCTCCAGAGAAGATATACAAATGGCCACTAAGCACATGAAAAGATGCTCAATATCACTAATCATCAGGGAAATGCAAATCAAAATCACAGTGAGATACCATTGCACATCCATTAGGAAAACTATTATCAAAAATTAAAAAATAAACAATAACAGGTGTCGGTGAGGATGTGGAGAAATTGGACTCCTTGTGCATTGCTGGTGCAACCGTTTTGGAAAACAGTATGGTGATTCCTCAAAAAAGTGAACAGAGGGGCCGGCCCCGCGGCTGAGTGGTGAAGTTTGCGCGCTCTGCTGCGGCGGCCCAGGGTGTCACTCGTTTGGATCCTGGGCGCGGACATGGCACCACTCGTCAGGCCACGCTGAGGCGGTGTCCCACATGCCACAACTAGAAGGACCCACAACTAAAAATATACAACTATGTACCGGGGGGCTTTGGGGAGAGAAAGGAAAAACAAAATCTTAAAAAAAAATAATTGAACAGAATTACCATGTGATCCAGCAATTTCACTTTGGGGTATATACTCAAAAGAATTGGAACCAATATCTGTACACTCATGTTCATGGCAGCATCATTCGCAATAGGCAAAATGCTGAAACAACCTCAACGTGAAACGACGTAAGATGAATGGATAAGCAAAATGTGGTATATGCACACAGTGGAATAGCCTAAAGGAAGGAAATTCTGACACCTGCTACATCTTGGACGAAACTTGAGGACATTATGCTAAGTGAAATAAGCCAGTCACAAAAGGGCAAATATTGTATGATTCCACTTATGTGAGGTACCTGGAGTGGTCACATTCATAGAGTCGGAAAGTAGAACGGTGGCTGCCTGAGGCTGGGGGGCAGGATGGAGAGTTGCTGTTTCGTGGATACACAGTTTCAGTTGGGGAAGATAAAAAAGTTCTAGAGACAGCTGGTGATGGTTGCATAACAACGTGAGCATCCTTAATGCCACAGGACTATGTACTTAAAAATGGTAAAAATGGCAAATTTTAGTTATGTGTATTTTACCACAAAAAAGTATATATCAAATTATCCCATTTTTGGTTTTTTTAATGCACATGTTTTAAAAGATATGAAAGGATATACCTACAATGTCAACAGCAATTATCTCTAGGCAATAGATTATGCATGATTTGAAAAAGTTATCTTATTTTCTAAATATTTGTGATGAACTTGTTTTAGTTGCTTAATAAAATAAAATCCTGAAGAAACACAAAGGGCAAGATTTCCAGTAACGTCAGCACGAGGACGCTAAGCAATTCTCCTCCACAGAAAACAAGCATAAGACTGGACAAAATTATTTTGCTAACAGAGCACTGGAAAATGACCAAGGACAGGTAACGACGTGACAAGTCTTTACTCAGGAAAACTGCTACAGAGAGCAGGAACAGTGAATTTGTGGACTTCGTGCCTGGGGGTGTCGGGTCTCTCCTGGCAAGGGGAGCAAAAGCCCACAGCTTCACAGGTCAAAGGTGGTGGCCATGGCTCAAGGATGGCACACTTAACAGGGAGATATTGAAAGTCAGAGGGCCGCATGCGATGGTTAATTTATGTGTCAGCTTCACTGAGCTAAGAGATGCCCAGATACCTCGTAAAACATTATTTCTGGGTGTGCCCATGAGGGTGTTTTCAGAAGCAATTAGCATTTGATTGTTAGACTGAGTAAAGAAGGTCGCCCTCAACAACCTAAGTGGTCATCCTTCAGTGCACTGAGGGCCTGACTAGAGCAAAAGGTAGAGGAAGGGCCAGTTTGCGCTCTTTGCTTGAGGTGGGACATCATCTTCTGCCTTCAGACATCAACACGCCTGGTTCTCAGTCCTTTGGACTCAGACTTATACCATCAGCTCCCCTGTTCTCAGGCCTTCAGACCTGGCATGACTTATACCAACTCTCCTTGTTCTCTGACTTGCAGTTGGTAGATTGTGGGACTCCCCAGCCTCCATAATTGGGTAAGCCAATTCCTATAATAAGTCTCCTCTTATATATCTATATCTACATATTCTATTCTTCTGTTTCTCTGGAGAACTCTATACCCCATAGAAGGTCCAAGCCAACAAATTCCCCCCACATCTTAGGCTGAATGCTAAACCAAGCATCAATGTGGGAGACCCCAGAGCACGCAGAGAAAACTGAAAGCCAGGGGACACTTGGAAGCTTTCTCCCTCTTCTTCTTAGCACGCCTGAAACTGGAACCTTTGAATGAGCACCTCAACCCACCCAGAGCACAGGTGGCAAAGGGTTAAATCCTTATTGGCTTGAGGTATCCGGGCATAACCCCTTCCCAATCATTGCCTGGCCCTGAACTATTCAGACACAGGAGAGACCCCTAGGGAGCCGAGCTAAAATAGGAAAAATAAAAATGAGTAGAAATATCAGTAGCTTCACACTGTGGGAGAGACAGAGTTTTCAGTGGGAGTCCAGGCAAGTTAATTAACCACTAAAACCAAAAAAATCAACAACTTCAGAAAAACAAAACAGCCTAGAGTCGCCACAATGTATTATCTACAATGTGCAGTTTTCAACCCAAAATTACTGTACATGCAAAGAAACAGAAAAGTGTGACCCATGTAAGGGGAAGAAAAGCAGCTGATAGAAACTGACTCTGAGTAGGCCCAGATGTTGAATATAGACCAAAAAACCCTCAAAAAAGCTATTATAAATATGTTCAAATAATTAAAGGAATATGTTTCAAAGAATTAAGGGAAAATATACCAGGAGGGAGTGAATAAATAGAAATTCTCAACAGAGAAATTAAAACTGTTTAAAAAGCAAATAAAAATTCTAGAGCTAGAAAGAACATAACGAAAATTCTTTAAAAATCACCAGATAGGCTCCATAGTACAGACGAGAAAATAGAAGAAAGAAATAGTGAACTTGAAGATAAATCAGTAGAAATTCTCCAGACTGAAAACCACAGAGAAAAAATATTGAGGGAAAATCAACAGGGGTCAGCCTGGTGGATTAGCAGTTAAGTTCATGTGCTGCACTTCTGCAGCCTAGGTTTCGCGGGTTCAGATCCCAGGCACGGACCTACACACTGCTGATCAAGCCATGCTTTGGTGACGTCCCGTACACAAAATAGAGGAAGATTGGCACAGATGTCAGCTCAGGGCCAATCTTCCTCACCAAAGAACAAACAAAAAAGCAAACAAATCTCAGAAATCTTCAGGATAATATCAAGCATTCCAATACATGTTTAACTGTAGCCTTAGAGGGAGAGAAAAGAAAGAAGTGGACAGAATAATACCTGAAGTATAATGGCCAAAATCTTCCCAAATTTGGTGGAAAGCATTGACTAACAGACCTAAGAAACTCAACAAGAAAGCTAAACACACAGACAATCACATCTAGGTACCTTGGAGTCAAACTGCTAAGAGACAAAGACACAATCTTGAAAGCAGCAAGAGGAACACAGCGCATCACATATAGGGGAACAAGGGTACGGAAAGCAGCTGAGTCCTCGCCAGAAATAATGGCGGCCAGGAGACATTGGAATGATCTGTTCAAAGCGCTGAAAGAAAAAATTTTTCAACAAAGAATTCTCCACACAGTAAAACCATCCTTCAAAGTGAGGGTGAAATAAAGACATTTACGGATGAATAAAAACTGAGCCAATTTGTTGCTGGCAGATCTGCATTGCAATAAAAAACTAAAGGTAAACTAAATAAAAACTTCAAATGAAAGGAAAATGATACCTGATCCAGATCCACATGTTGGGATGAAAAGCACTGAAATTGGTAATTATGTGGTATATTTTTGTCTTTTGTTTTCTTAATTTCTTTAAAAGATATAGGAGTGTTTAAAGCAAAAATTATAACACCATATTACTGGGTTTATAACATAGATAGATGTAATATGTACGATGACAACAGCACAAATGTTGGTGGGTAGTTGAGCTATGCTGTGCGAAGTTGGTGGAAGTTAGTCATCACTAATTTGAATTAGATTATGATAAGGTAAAGATGCATATTGCAAGGCTTACAACAACCACTAAAAGCCAATAAAAGATGTCAAAAAAGAGAATTATCATTATATAATTAAAAACTGAGGGGCCGGCCAGGGGACATAGCAGTTAAGTTCATGCACCCTGCTTCAGAGGCCCGGGATTCATGGGCTTGGATCCTGGGCACGGACCTACACATCGCTCATCAAACCATGCTCCAGTGGTGTCCCACATACAAAAAAGAGGAAGATGGCAACAGATATTAGCTCAGGGACAATCTTCCTCACACACACACAAAATTCTTCAACACAAAGAAGAAAATATAGAAGAAACAGAGGAACAGCAAAGAGCTGAGACAGGGGCCGGCCTGGTGGCAAAGTGGTTAAGTTCACATGCTCTGCTTTGGCGGCCCAGGGTTTGCAGGTTTGGATCCTGGGTGTGGACCTGGCACCGCTCATCAAGCCACACTGTGGTGGCATCCCACATAAAACAGAGGAAGATGGGCAACAGATGTGAGCTCAGCGACAATCTTCCTCACCAAAAAAATAAAAAACAAAAACAAAGAGATGAGATAAGTAGAAAACTAACAGCAAAATTGCAGACCAAGTCTACCCAGGTCAATAATACGTTAAATATGAATGGATTAAACCTCCCGTCAAAAAGCAGATTAAGATTAAGAGGCAAGATTCAACTGTATGCTGTCTATGAGAATGGAAAAGGATGGAAAAGGATGTACCAGGCAAGCAGAAGCAAGAGAAGACTGGACTGACCATGGTAATAACAAACAAAATAGACTTTAAATCAAGGGTTACTACTGTAGACAGAGGAAGATTTCATAATGATAAAAGGTCAGTATGGCATAAAGATTTATAAGTGTATGTGCATATGATAATGATACCCCTAAGCACGTGACGATTTCATGACTCCTGTCTTAGTAACTGATAGGAAAAGTAGTCAGAAAATCAGAGAGGATACAGAACACGTGAAGAACACTATCAAAAAACTTAATCTAATGGACGTTTAGAAAACTCCACCCAACAAGCAGAATATACCTTCTTTTAAAATGTACGTGGAAACCTCACCAGGATAAACCAGGTATTGGGTCAAAAATAAGTCTCAGTATATTTGAGATAATTGAAATCATACAGAGTATGTTCCTTAAACACAAGAGAATTAAATTAGAAAGTAATAACAGAAAGAAATATGGGAAATTCACCCATATATGTGGAAATTAAACAATATACTTCTAAATAATTCATGGTCAAAAGAAGAAATCACAATGGAAATTAGACAAATATCTTGACCTGAATGAAAATTAAAGCACAACATAACAAAATGTGCAGGATTCAGGTCAAGCAGCACTGAGAGGGAAATTTATATTTTTAAATGCTTATACTAGAAAAGAAAAAAGGTATAAAAATAATTATCTAACTGTCCACCTTAAGATGCTAGAAAAAGGAGAGCAAATTAAACCTGAAGTAAGTGCAAGAAAGGAAGTAAGCAACAAAGAGAAGAGCAGAAATTAATAAAATAGAAAACAAGAAAATCAAAGAAACTAAAAGTTCATTCTTTGTAAAGATCAATACAATTGTAAGCCTTTAGCTAGACTGACCTACAAAAAAGTCATAAATCACTAATATCAGGAATGAAAAAGGACATCACTACAGATCCTACGGTCGTTAAAAGGACAGTCAGGGTGACTTCCAGCCAAAGTGAAATAACAGAGACTGGATTTACTCTCCTACTTGAAACAACAGAGAATCCAGACAAAAGGTACAAAACAACAGTTTTCAAGACTGTGGATATCAGGCAACAAAGGACCACAATCCCTAAAGGACAGAAACAAAGGAAGTGAGTCCCGTAGTTACTGTAGCTCACCGCCCTGAATGAGTCTCCAGGATGCAGCACTGGGAGGGGAACCTGGGTGGAGCCCAGCAGGCCCATGGAGTTGACGAAACAGAGCTGAGAGTCCAGGGAGATGAGAGTGGCTAGAGTCTTAGGGCAAAGAATTCAAGAGGAGAGAGCTGCCTAGAGAAAGAGCCCCAGCGTTCTGCAGAGGGTCCCCATAAAATATGCATCTGAGTATTGATTGGAGCACGGTTGTGAGAAAACCACCCAAATCCACAGAAGAGCCCATCCCAGTAGATTAGAGGGAGCAGTAACCAGAGACCACACAGGGCTGAGAACTGAGCCTGTTTCCATCAGCCTGACCGGAAAACCTCACAATTCGTGGGGCACTGGGTGGGGTATGCAGAAGGGTCTTGACTTGGTAGTAATGCTGCTCTGGTCCCAACTGATAAATCTTAAAAGCAAGACCCAAAAGGATCAAAGTGTTTCTGAGTAACTTAACTGTGTCCCAGAAAAAAGCTCAAGAACATCTATAGGTATACAGAATATTTAAAAGGTAAAATTCACAAGTCAAGCGTTCAATCAAAAATTACTAGGCGTGCAAAGAAGCAGGAAAATACCGCTCATAATGAGGAGGAAAACCAACCCAGTTGAAACCGACCCAGAATTGACACAGATCTTAGACTTAGCAGAGGACGTTAAGACGTATAATATGACTGCATTTCATATGCTCAAAAACTAGAGGAAAGATTGAACTTGTTAAGAAGAGATTGGAAGATCTAAAAGAGACCCAAATCAAATTTGGTATGCCAATGATCATAGCAGCATTGTTCATGATATCTAAAAAAAATTGATCCAACTCAAATGTCCTTCAACAGGAGAAAGTTCAACAAAATGTGGTGCATCCATACCATGGAATACCATGCAACACAGTCATGGGTCACTTGATGACGGGGTACATTCTGAGAAACGCGTTGTTAGGCGATCTCATCATTATGCAAACATCATAGAGTGTATTCAGACCTAGATGGTATAAGCCACTACACATCTGGGTTTATGGTACTAATCTTATGGGACCGTCGTTGTCTATGCGGTCAGCCATCAACTGAAACTTCGTTACGTGGCGCATGACTATCATAAAAAAAGAACAAACTGACACAAGCTACAATGTGGATGAACCCAAAAAACATGCTAAGCAAAGAAAGCCAGATACCAAAGCCCACACACCGTCTGATTTCATTTCTGTGAAGTTCTAGGAAAAGCCAAACTACAGTGACAGAAAGCATGTCAAGGGTTCCTGGGGCTGGAGATTGCAAAGGGACACGAGGGAATTTTGGCAGTGCTGGAAGTGTACTAAACCTTGATTGTGGGTGGGGACACCCAACTCTATATATTTAGTGAAATTCATTGAACTATATCCTTAAATGGGTGAATCTTATGGAATGGGAATTAAACCTCAGCAAAGCTGTGAAAACATGAGGAACAAGAAAGTTGTTGTGGAGGAAAGAACTGTGGGAATAAAGAGAGATGTTCTGACCCACATTCACGTCTGGTCTGACATCCGTGTGCCACAAACCGCCAACCTTCTGGGCAGAATTGGCTGGAAGACGAGCTGCCATGGAGACAGCGCCCGGTCCAATGGGACAGAAAGGCATGTGACCCGGTCACTGCGAAGCAATGGGACGAGGCTCCTCTGGAGTTCCAGGTCCTGCGGGCGCACAAGGAGGGACCATCCATCCTTCCAGGAGGGGCCGAGCCTCCTTGGAGCCGAGAGAGTGGGGCGTCAGGCTGTCGACTTCACTCCCGGGCATTCTCCCTCCTCTTTCCACCCACCAAAGTGCCAGGTGGCTGTCATTTCTTTTTTTAATTAAAGTGAATTAAATGTAATCTTGCCTAGAGAGTTTCCTGATACCTCTTGGAATAATTAGAATCTCCCTGGGGTGTTGCAAAAACTGGGTCTGGCCTCCCTATGCTAATTCTGAGGGCGGAGGCGTGACCACTCCGTGGACGCTGCTTTGATCTCAGGAGGGTGGGGGCAGGGCGGTGGGCAAGAAGGAGAGTTGCGGGGGGAGAGGACCTCTGTGCAAGGCCTGCAGTGGGACCTGGCGTGTTCAAAGAACTGTCCAGAAGTCCCGTGTGACCAGAGCATCGTCCTCCATGACCTGAAGGAGCCACACAGGTCTGGGGTGTAAACTGCTCTCTGTGAGGGCAGGGTCCGATGATGCCATTCAGCTCCATCAGTGGGTCTAATTGTCTCAGGGTGTCGCTCTGTCCCGGCTCCAGGAGCAAACCCTCGAGGGCAGAGCACATAGTTTCCTTATAAGCTGAAGAGGAGGGAAGCGATGCTTATGGCAAGCCTACTACGTACTTTCTGGGCATCGTGGCGTTCAGTCTGCATGTGGAACATCATTTTGTTATCCCTGTTTTAGAATAAGGAAATTGAGGTCCAGAGAGGTGAAGTGACTTGCCCAAGGTCACACAGAGGCAGAGGGGGGATTCGCATCATTCATGCCTTGATTGAGCCCCAGCACAGCATCTAACTCTGCACCAAGAGCTAAGAGGTGTTTGGGACGTGCGGGGGAGTGAGGGCCCAGCTGGGCCTGGCCTGCTTGGCTGTCCCCAAACCCCAGCACCCAGGAGAGGGCCTAGGTAGGCGGCCTGAGGTTGGAGCCTCGCTGCCTCAGTTCTCCCGGCTGCCAGGAGAGGCGCGCTCATCTCAGCGTGACTCAGCCTTGAGAGACGCACTGAAAGTTAGATCCAGTGAGTAAGAGGCAGGAAGGGGTGTCCCTCGGCCTTCCCTCCCCAGCCCCACACAGTCCTTTCCCAATTCCCTCTATTGTCTCGAGGAGACAGGGTGGGAGGGAGGGGTGGGCCTGCAGGACGAGGCTGCAGGAAGCAGGCTGGGCAGGAGCCGGCCTGACTGCAACAGCCTCCCAGCCTCCCTGCCTCCTGCCCTGCCCCACTCTGCCCGGCCCTTGTGAGGCTGCCCCAGCATCTCTCTCTCCTCCCCTGCCTCTCAGGGGCTCCCCATCCCCCCAGGCCGAAGCCAGGTCCTTGGCCTAGCATGCGCTGCCCTGCTTTCCACATTCACCCCCTACAGGCCCCCACTTCACAACCTTCTCGTCCCCAGGAACGCCTTTCTGAGCCCCTCTCATGCAGCCTCTGGCCACCCGATCCCCTGCCGCCTCAACATTCCACTCCTGTTTTCCATGTGTTGACAGTGGACTTTTGAAATACCCAAACAAGCCACTTCTTGGTCACCAAAGCACCCCTGGTCACCTCTCTCTGGGGGACTCTGGCCTAGGTGGGCTAGTGTTTTGAGTCCCCTTTCTGAGGGCCTGTCCTGGCTCCCAGGTGACTGTAGGAGACCCCAAGCTCAGTCCTCCAGGGAGCACCCTCCCACCCTCCCACAGGTGCACTGTGGCACTTAGAACAAAGCGTCCTGACGACCAGTTCCTAGGTCTGTGTCCACATCGGATGGTGAGGCTCTGGCACCTAGCAGGTGCTCAGGAAAAGTTGGGAGATGGAAGAGAAGGAGGAGAAAAGGAGGAGGGAGGGAGGAGGGAGGGAGGGAGGGATGAGTCTGGCACAGCGCCCTGCCCACAGGTATGTTATCGAACAGGAAGCAGTGATTGTACGCCTCTGTTTGCTAAGGAGAAATTTGCTACCTTCCAAAAAGGAAAAACATTTGTTTTCATTATTATAGCAGTAATACACGCCAACGTTAATTTTTTTTTTCTAGACCAAGTGTCGGCAAACTTTCCCGTAAAGGCCCTAAGTCATTTGGGCTTTGTGGCTCACATACACACTCTATAAGCTATTCTTCTGGTTTTTGTTTATTTGTTTTTACAACCCTTTAAAAACGTAAACGCCACTCTTAGCTCACGGGCTGAACGAGAACAAGCCACAGCTGTGTCTCGCCTGCAGGTCACAGTTTGCCAACCTCCATCCTAGACAATCCGTGAAGAGAGAGCTAAGAAAGTGAGAATCGCCCATAAACCTTCATCCAGAAACATCGACTGTCGGCATTTCGGTGATTTCTCTCTTGACTCTTTCTGGGCATGGACACTATATATATTTTGCCAAAATAGGATTATGTCCTACATTCTGTGTAGTAACTGTCTCCTTTCATTTAACAAAATACTGTGGGCCCAGCTCCATGCTACTGAATACGGGTCTAGGACATCATTTTTACGGACGTGCAGTACTGCATCATATGAGCCTAACAGTTTCTTTGGCATATTTATCGAGGGTGGATGAGTTACCGCCTCCAAGTCCTCGCTCAGCTTATTAAGAGAGACCAAAACACGGATGAAGGGATGGACCTTAGTGACCCGGGTACCGGGTGCCCATCCTACAGCCGACACAAAGAAATGCTTCTTGCTGATGACTTTATTATGTATCTATTTTCACCCACTTCTTCCCAGTAGGGGCTGGGGGAGCAGAGAAACAGAAGCACGGACAGGCGCCTGCTTTGACCCCAAGGCCAGGCTCGAGAGTGCACATGGACATTTCACGGGAGCCCTCAGCCGCAGAGCACCTTGATGGGCCTTCCAGGCAGGCCCACCAGCTCAGCCAGCCACCAGACGTTTGTCCCGCACTGGGGCAGCTGCTGTTTGCAAACTCCCGGAGACACAGGTCCTCGCTTTGCAGGTGGGCGTTGAGACCCTGGTAGACCTGACCTTGGAGTCAGGAGAAGGGCGTCGGCCACAAATCCTCAGGTGCTCTGATAATTGGAGGCAGGCCAGGGGAGGCGGTGGGCTTCGTTCCCAATTATAATACAGAATTGCTGTATCGACCACGTTCAGGCTACATGCCACCTCACAGAAGTCTCGCATCCACCTGATGAGAATATCCCCACTTGACAGGTGAGAGACTTAAAGCACAGAGCAGTCAAGTTACTTGCCCTAGGTCACACAGTCAGAGAGTGGGAAACCCAGGACCTGCCACTGTGTCGTCTGACTCAGAAGCCGTGCTCTGTCCCAGCATGCGAGGAGGCCTGTATCCTGCTGTGCTGGTTGCCATGGAGGGCGGGAGCGTGAGTCCCTGTAGTGAAGTGGGACAGCACTGGGCCAGAGCGGGGAGACCTGCTCTGGAGTCCAGCTGCCTCCTGGAAGCAGGAGAGCTGGGGAGCCTCCTGGCCTCTGCTTGCCCGCACCCTCGTCTCTCCAGTGGTGCCCCAGTCTCCTCTCAGCCTGAAGGAGGGCCGGCGGAGACGCAGACAAGAGAGTGGATGTGAACACACGTTGGGTCATGTGATGTAAGCAGTGACATGTTGGTGAAGCCAACCTACGGGGGGACATCGCGGAGAAGAGGCACTCAGGCCAGAAACAAGGAAGGGCCACTGTCAGCTAAGATAAGCACCTGCTGCCTCAAGGGAGCAGGGCCCTGAGCTCCCCAAACCTGCGCCCTCCTTTCTGCCCCCCTGCACGCCCTGATCCAGAACCTCTCCCTTTCTCCCCAGGACTATTGTGACAGGTTCCACCTGGGCTTCCTGACACCTGTCTCCACCTTCCCTCCAGATTCCCTACCTGCTACCAGCATCACTGCCCTGAAAACTGAACTGTCACTCCCCTACCTCAAACCCTTCCGTGGTCCCCAAGGTCTTGGCCTGAGATCCTTAGTGTGGCATAGAGCCCCTCATTGTCCAGGCACGGTCTCCTTCCTGCTCATTGCCTGAGGTCATCATGAAAACTGCTCTTGCTCCCCTAAACATGTCGCTGGGCTTTTGCACATGCTGTTCCCTCTGATTGATGCTGTTCCTTCTGATTCATATGCTCCCTCCCCTCTTCTGGCAGTTTCCAGTATATCCTTCAAGATTCATTTCCAGCATCACCTTCCCTGGCCTATGGTGCTCTCCACTCAGTGCTGCCATGCAGCCTTGCACAAATAGTCCAGGGCACGGAAATCTCTGAGTGCATTTCCCCTGGCCCACCAGGCACCAGGCCTTCGTTACCTGCATACCAGGTCCTCACATGAGAGCCTAGCCCAGAATCAGCCATCAGCCACCAGTGGTTGGGGTAAGGACCAGGTGAAGGCAATGAGGAGCAGACGGGCCTGGAGCCCGGCTCCAGTCACTGACCACCTGCCCGGGGTCCCGGCCCATGCGACGGGCAGGGTGGAGTTGGGGTGCCAGTGGGAACCCAGCAGGCCAGGCAAGAAGGTGCTTGTCTGAGAACCAAGCCAAGGGTGACATCACTGCTGACTCAGGCTCGCAAGCACGAAGGTGGGAGCCGCCCTCCGAGGGAGGGGTGTCCCTGGGACAGCTTCAACAGGCACGGTGTCCGGTCGGGGGCCGGGGAGCCAGGCGGATGAGTCAGGGAAGGGGAGCCGCCTTGCCCTAAAAAGGGGAACAGGCCCCTACGGATCACACTGCACTCATTAAAAGGAAAAGGAAAGAAATAGGAGGGAAAAGCCCCAAATCCCATAGCCGGCACTTTTTCTCAGCGGTAATTAATGATCATTCGGAAAGAATGGATGACGCCATCCCTGGTTTGAGCCAAAATACAAGAGCCCCAGGTGTGTGCCAGGTGAAGGGGTGAACCCAGCCCGTGCCTCCTGTGCCAAGGACACGACCCCGCCCTCCAATTCATCCCCTGGCCCCCAACCAGTCACACCCCAAACGTGCCGGCCCCCCGCCCAAGGTGGGGGCGTATGTGAGGCCTCCGACAGCTCTGAGGCGGGTTTTGGCTTTCCCGCCAAGAAGTCTGAAAACCGGCATCAAGGTGCTGACTCTTACCGAGTTCTAGGCTCCGGCGGGCACTTCCGAAACACGATGTCCAGAGCTCACAACAGAACCACAAGGGATGTCCTGGTGACCTGGTTTTACAGTGAAGAAACTGAGACCAGAGGAAGAGGAGGGGGACTCGAGGTCACGTCACTAGTGGGTGACCCCTCGTTATTGTCCTTTTGGACAAAGGGACACATCGGTTGTCACTCCCAGGCAAGAGCTGCTCCCCAGAGCCCCCTTACAGCGCCCACGCGAGGCTGTAACAGAGCTGGCGGCCATCAGCTGATGGCTGGGTCATGACACAGCTGGGAGGCAGTCAGGGTCTGCACCCCCAGCAGAACCATGCTGGGGAGCCCCCCGCCCTCTGAGGCAGGGCAGAAGCCTGCTGCCACCAGGTCCGGAGAGCCCACCCAGCCTCCTGCCAGAGGGGTCTGTGGGGACAGGAAGTTCCTCCAGGGCAGCTTGACCCGCCCCAGGAGGGAGCCAGGCACCCACGATTGTCGGTCAACGTCCACCAGCTGAGCTGAACTGAAAGAGGCCTTTTGGCGGGGGCAGTGTTGGGGGTTGAACTGTGTCCCCAAAAGACGTGTTCCAGTCCTAATGCCCAGTATCTCAGAATATGCCCTTCTCTGGAAACGGGGTCTTTACAGAGGTCATCGAGTAAGATGGGGTCCCTGGGATGGGCCCCAATCCAACGTGGCTGATGTCCTTCTAACAGGGTCGTTTGCACACAGGCAGACACGCTCAGGAAAGCCGGTGTGAAGACGCACGGAGAAGACGGCAGTGTGAGGGAGCCATCGGATGACGCTCCTACGAGCCGAGGGGAGCCGAGGGGGGCCAGCCCAGACCAGGGTAGGGGAGGTGGGAGCAGGGCCTCCCTCAGAGCCCCCAAGCCTGCTTCTAGCCTCCAGAACTGTGAGACAAGACGTCTCTGTGATTTTAAGCCATTGTATGGGGTTCTTTGTTGTGGCAGCCCTAACAAGCTGGGGCGTGGGACCTGTGCCCAGGGCCCTGTGCGCCTAAGGGCTCAGAAGGGCCCGGCTTGGTCGAATGCCCTGCGGTTGCCATCCTGAAATTCTCGATGACTTTTGAACAAGGGGCCTACGTCTTCGTCTTGCCCTGGGCCCTGCTAATGGAGTAGCCGGCAGCGCTTTCAGACCGCCCTGCCGAGACCCCGCCACAGGCCCAGATTTCTCCCTGGTGGTCAGGACCCAGCCCAGCACTCAGCTGTGAACTTGGCCCCAGCAGGGTGGGGGCCTGGGGTAGGAGCCCACTGGGCCTCTGGATGCCTCGTTTCCCCAAGGACCCGCTCAAGCTGGGCTTCCCCCATATGGCCCTGAAATCAGGGCCCCTGGCTGCCCTTGCCAACCGCAAGTCCGCCCGACTCTGAGCCAAGAGAAGATAAACGTTAGACTTTTGCAAAGTAGGTGGTTACCGGGAGCCAAGGGACCTGGCCGCCAGCCCGGCGCCCTGCCTAAAGCACCGCGACGTCTTCCACGTCGTGCTAACTCAGGTCACATCAGCCAGCATTTCTAGACTCCTCCCCAGGGCTCACCACCACGATTCCGCACAGAATGCTCAGTCAGTGCCTCCCGGGAGTTCGCCATCACTGTAAGGATCAGTTCCTTGTTTAAAAGACAAACTAACCCTCCTGGGAGGCAGCTCACCTGGTGGGGGGGGCCGGGGGTGGCAGTTTGACGGGCAGCCTCTGCAGAGCTGGTGCACTTTGTCCCTCATGCCCAGTGTGGGATGAGCGGGATCCGCTCCTTAACCTGGTGGCCAGGGGAAGCCCCGGGCAGGGAGGAGAGAGAGACCGAGATGGGAAAGGGGCCTGTTTCTCTGGGATGCTGAGGTTCCAGCCAAAGCAATATCGTGGGTGCTCCCATTAACTCCCGGCAACAACGCCAGGACCAGAGAGAGAGATGAACTAAAGCCGGGATAATTGAGGGTCACAGATAATCCCCAAATCTGACTTGAGCTCTGAGTTTCACAGCACAGTAACTTTTCACCCGTGTGGGCTGTGGAAATTCCCCTTTCTCTGGTGACCCGTTAGAGC
The DNA here is from genome assembly GCF_037783145.1 of Equus przewalskii. NCBI lineage: Eukaryota > Metazoa > Chordata > Mammalia > Perissodactyla > Equidae > Equus > Equus przewalskii. The sequence goes on along the minus strand of NC_091832.1, from coordinate 34,846,114 downwards.
GGTTCTGGAGGAGGCGAGGGGCAGGACGGAGGAGGCAGGGGGGAGAATGGCCCCGGTGGTCGTGGTAGCCCGAGACCCAGCCCACCAGCCCTGAGGTCCCCCAGCCCAGACTGTCTTTCTTCCCTCCCTCCCCCAGCCGTTCCTCGTGGGCGCCCTTGAAGACTCCAGAAGGCATCGCCTCCTCAGGGGCGCCTGCCCTGATACGGCCATCACCCACCCCACCTTGCCGGCTCCATCCCTTTACTCAACCCGTTTTACCAAGATTATCTATTTACCCATCTTTCTTCCCGACAAGACGTTGCATCCTTTCCAAGTAGAGCCTTTTGGATTTCACGTTTGGCCCCTGTGCCTCGTGTGGGACCTGGAGCAGAGGAGGACGTTTGCACTGAATCTTTCTGGGAGAGAACAGTTCAAGGAGGCAAGAGAAGAAACTGGAAAACCAGTGAGGAGGAAAACCATCCAAGAAAGCATGGTCAGACGTTGAACATACGGATGGATAAAGGAATGAATGGATTGATGAAGAAGAGAAAGATCTTGGGGCCCGGTGGAGACACAAGCCTAAACCCATTTTGGTGGTGGGGGGAGAGTTTGCAAGGGTGGAGAGCAGGCAGGTAATTTTCACCCTCTTCCTTTCACCAGGATCTCAGCAAATCGGAATGGAGGTAGCCCAGCTTGGGAGGAGCAGTCGGAGGCTGACATTTTTAGGGTAATCCCTGTGGTTCTTTGGGGCCAGTTCCTGGCTTGGACCCGGTGCCAGAAACCAGGGAAAGGAACAGAACCCGCCACCCTCACTCCCGGAAGAGCTCACGCCACCCAGGGAACAAGGCAGCCGTGGCAGCTCACTGGAGTAAGTTCCAGTTAGCACCAGGAAGTTAAAGGCACCCCCAGGGGGGTGGGCAGAGCCGTGCGGGCACGCCACGCGGGTTTTGCACAGGACGATGAAATCATGCGGGTTTGCTTCCTTATCGAGGCCGCGCCTGGGGATTTTGGAAACTGCAGAGAAGCAGGAATGTATCCCCACGTCCATGCCTTGCCAAGACAATTGCTGTTTATTTGGGCGCATTTCCGTCCAGCATTTTCTAGGGGTGGCTTTCTGCAGAGGGGAGAGGAGAGGTAAGTGGCCCCCACGAAGGAGGAGGCCGCCCCACCACCCCCATTCTTGGGTCCACCCAATTCGCACTGAGACGGGCACGGCATCCCTTCCCTTGTGGGTTGCACAGCTCCCTCTGGTCTCCGGGCACATTTTTACAAGTCTGCTGGGACACCTGCACAGGTGTGTGCAATCCTTGTCAGGAACTCTGGGACTCCAAAGAGGGAGGCCACAGGGCTTCTAGGCTGTGCAGGGCAAAGGAGCAGGGAGTGCTGCCTCTATGAATGCCAGCCCCCTGCTTCCCCACTCATTCATTCATTTACTCAGTTGGTCCATTAGTCAGTCAGCAAACCTGGGGATCCAGAAAAAATTAAGACAGATCCCCGTCCATTAAGAGCTCTTGTTTTCGGAAAGGAGACAAACAGCTAAAGAGGCGATTACAACTGGGTGTGTTAAAGGCACGGTGTTGCTGCCGACTCCCACAGTAGCCTGGAGTGGGGAGTTCCCAGGGAAAAGGGACTTAGCCTTCCCATCCCCCGCCCAGACACTGGAGGGTGGGGACCCTGGAAGCCATCGACCAAGGACTCCCCAGTGATGCTCAGTACTTGTGTCTCCTCTGTCTGCCCAAGAATACGGGGTGAGGAATGCTGCAGGAGGTCCCCAGGGGGAAGGACGGCCTGGCCAAGCTAGTTCCCTGAGACCCGGGACCGTGTCCGCCTCATCAGGCCAATCACTTACTGAGGACATAGGTAGGAAACCACTTTGTAAACTGGAAAACACTGGATGAAGCTGAGAGCAGAGATGGTCATCCCTGCACTGGGGCCCCCTGAGGACCAGGGCTGTGCCTCCTCCGTCAGACTGGGACCTCCCTGAGTCAGGGGCTAGGCCTCTCCCATCAAACCGGAGGTTCCTGTTTGAATTCTGTAGTCAGAAGCTTCTGCATCCAGGGTGTGCTTCGTGAATCCTCTTGCCCCACTTACACGGATGCCGATGGACCGTTCACCTGCGGCATCAAGGGGTTGGCTGACTCCTCGGAACCCTTTCTGCTTCTTACGAAGAAAATCCAGCTGTACTCTGACATCTGGGATCATTTTTTTTAACCATTTATTAAACTCCTTACCATATACATCACATTGTGTATGGGGTAATGTGACTTAAATTTATACTAAAGTGTAAATGACTTTATAACACATTCTTACAATCTTGGAGTTAGCAGGAAACGTGGTGCTCTGATTCTCAAACATGGCTGCACTTGGGATCACCTGGGGAGCTTTTAAAACTACCAGTGCCCGGGCTGCACTTCAGACCAATTAAGTCAGAATCCACGGCGGTGAGAACGAGGCACCCATATTTTTTCAATTCCTCAGGTGATTCTGATGTGTGGCCGAGTTTCAGCAATGTTCTAGAACAACCACCATCCCCAAACAGGAATCACAATTGTTTATTTACTCAACAGACATGTATAAAGCACCTACTCAGTGCCCGAAACCAGGATTGTCTCAGTCCTTCTACAACAACTCTGCTGGTTCTCCAGTCTTTCCAATGATGGGGAACTCACTGCCTGATGAGACAGATCTTTTCCCAAGAGCAGGTTTTTAGGTGGTTTGTAGAGAGGGGAGATGGGCTGGGAAGGGAAATTAAGATGCACTGGGTCCTACTATGTGCAGCAGTGTGTGGGGTGCTTGACAAGCACCGAGTCTTCGAAGCTTTGTACCTCCCCCCGGTCCAGCGAGGCAGGGCGTGCAACCACAGGATTGCAGACGAGGAAACTGAGGCTCAGAGAAGTGAGGGGACTTACCTGAAAGCCCTCAGCTTGTGTGAGGTGAAGCCAGACCCACACCCCAGAGTACTGCTTCCTGGGAGGCTGGGGCGGGCGGGGGGCAGGGTGGCGGGTGACAGAGGCCAGGGATTACATCCAGGTTTCCGGAAAGACCTTCCAGGGCTCTCACCAACTCCTTACCCCACCTCCCAGACACATTCTTCCCCCTGGTTTTCCATCCCTCCTGTTCCTCAGGCTGGAGAGAGTCTGACAAACACACATCCAAAGTTCTGGGGACCCGAATCGCCCCTCCAACGAGGTGCACTTACACGTCGAAGGAACCACGTTGGGCAGGGCAATGGTCACCCTGAAGGAATGACTAACTGTGACACTTGAGGTCCCCTGGGCGGGGGAACACATCCATCCCGGACATCCATCCTTGGCATCCCCAAGTCACAGCCCAGAGGCGAGGTCCCCCCTCCCCAGCCCCAGACTGGCACGTCTGTGCAGCAATGCCAGAGGTCCCCTCTTTCTTGGGCACCTGCTGAGTGCTGGCTGCTCTCCCTCCTTCTTTCCCAGCCCTCACGGAGCGCTGCAAATTCAGGATCATTGTGTTCCCTCGCCCGGTAGAAATGAGGCACAGACGACTCTCGCCAGAGCCCAAGTTCTGGTCCACCGGACCAGAATTTCTCAATCTGCAAATTGTTACCCATTAGTGGGGTGTGAAATTGACTTAGTGGAACATGAGAAGCATTTTTTTAATGAAATAAGGTAGAAAAGAGTAAAAACCTGTGCAGGGAAGGCTAGTTTCGTAAAACTTTTGTTTCAGGTGTGTGTGTGTGTTGTACAAACGGTCGTGATGAAAAATGTATCTTACTGTAAGTTGTCACCAAAACGTTCAAAAGCCAATGTCCTACACTGTTGTCTACATGCTGTCGCTGGAAAGTGGCACCTTTCTTCCTGGGAAGGGAGGGGGTGACAATGTGCTGTGGGCACCAGCAGTGAGAGCTCAGGAGACCACAGGGCGAGGTCGCCCCTATTTAAGAACTGCTGCAGGATGCTCAGGGGGAGACACGGAGCCAGCAGCCACCATCAGGGGGACAAGCAGCGGCTCCCTCGAAGAGCTCATCCCATCCAGCTGGTTCCACGATGTTTTTCCGTGACCTCCACCCCCAGACCGCTCTTGAGAAGACCCTCAGAAGCCAGCCTAAGGGGAAGGAGGCCTACCCTGCAGCATGAGGGATGCGGGTTAGACGCCAGGAAGACTTTGACGAGAGAGTGTTGGAGACTGGAGGTGAGCAGAGCAAGAAGGATGACGGAGCCTCCATTCCGGCGGCCTTTGGAAGCAGAGATGGGTGTTCTGTCTAGAACAGTTCTGCCGGTGTTTCCCTCAGGCGGACTGGGTTGACCGCAGAGCCTCTCAGAGACCCCTGGGTTGGGGGCTTCTCTGACACTATGGTCTCCGCAGAGGGCAGTGGTGGGCGGTGCGTGTGGAGGTGGCGCGGGAGGGAAAGGGGCACTTGGCAAGGGACAGACAGAGCCACCGTGGCATGGAGAAGAGATCTTTGTGGCAGAAGGCTCCTTATCATTCGGTCCAGCTCACCTTTCACCTCCGCAGAAACAGGCATTCCTAGGAAGAGCCCTGGGGTGGGACTTTGGAGGGCCAGCTCGGCCAAGAAAAACCCTGTGACTAAAGCAAATCACACCTCGGAGCCTCATCGTCCTCATTTGTAAAATGGATCCATGGCCGCAATCAGTGCTTCCGATGGAAATACAAGGTGAGTCATAAATATTCTAGTAGCCACACAAAAAAGGTAAAAATGAACCGGTGAAATTAATTTTAACATGTTATTTAACCCAATGTACCCCAAAATTGTCAGTGCAACAGGTAGTCAATGTAAAAAAGTATTCATGAGATTTTATATTCTTTGTACTAGGTCTTCAAAATCTGTGTGTATTTTACACGTACAACACGTCTCAATTTCGACCAGCTACACGCCCCGGGCGTGCCGGCCGCGTGGTTAGCGGCTGCCATTTTGGACGGCGCAGGCATCGATGGTCTCCAGGCTCTCCACTAAAATTGTGTGACCAGATTAAAGACCAGGGTAGATTCCTCCTGTGGGATCCCAAGGGCCTGGCTGGTCCCAGCTGCAGAAAACCACTCAAGTGACCCATTTAGGGAGTGACTTCAAGTATCAATAAAATGGATCATTGATTCTGGAATGACACAGACCTGGCTTACTCGGCTGTGTGCTCTGGGAAAGTTATTCCTCCTCTCTGAGCCTCAGTTTTGCTATCTGTAAAATGGGAATGATAACAATAGCTAACATTATTGTCCTAGGCCCTTTCTGTGTATTAACTCTTCATTCAAGAGTCTATCAGGCAGCATCCCAATTTTACAGGAGGAGATTTGGGGCACAGGGAGGTTAAGGAACTTGCCCAAGGTCACACAGCTAGTATGTGGCATTGCTAGGATTCAAACCTGGGCCACCTGGCTCCAGAGTCCCTGGGCTGAACCCCAGGTCCACGCTGCTGGCCTCCTAGGAGGCAGCGAGGATTAAGGAAAGGACTTCCCTGAAAGTGCTGGGCCCTGCGCTCGGCACACGGTAAGTATGTGATTGTGGCTGCTGCCCTCAATGGGGCAGAGAGGGTGTAGGAAGAGCCCCTGGGTGACCTCTGAACACCTGGGCCACAGCTGGGTCCTGACAGGCCGGGAGGCGGCCCCTTCTGAGCTTTCCTTGTGCCGCCTCCAGCCAGAGGCCGAGGGGAATTTGGCTGAGAAGGCGTCTTCCTCATAGCTCAGGTGCCGGGGCCTCTGAAGGTGGATGAGTCAGGGTCTGAAGTGCCCAGGGCCCGAGGCTCTGGGGATGGCGGGTGGGCTGAGGTGTGTGGCCTCCGTGAGAAAGGCAGATGCACCACTTCCAAGGGCCGGGCTGGGAGCCTGGTGTGGACGCCTGTCTGGGTCCCACCGCCAGCATCTTTAGAGGGTAGGGGATGAAAACAACCTGGAGGAGAGGCTCAGAGGTCAAAGGACCATGAGCCTGGAAAGGCCTGATCGTCGTGGCACCACCAATTGCCCAGGCCTGGGAGCGAACACCTGCATGAGCAGGAAGATGCTTTCAGCTGCAACGCTGTGGAACAGAACTAAAGATCTAATTCAAACTGGACCAAACAATAAGGAGGTTTCCTGGCCCAAAAGTCCAGCAGCAGATCTGGCTTCAGGTGAGGCTGGATACAGCTGCTCTAAAAATCACCAAGGGCTCACCTTTTTTCTCTTCTTCCCCCTGCCTGCTACAGAGTTGGCTCCACTCATGGTTGGCTCAGTCCTGACCCCGGGGCTCTGGGGCTACAGTGCTCCCATCACCTTCAGGAGGAAGGAGAAGGCATCCCCTTCCCAGTATTCCCAGTTCTGAGAGTCACTCTGATTGGTCCTACGCTGATCACATATCCACCCCTGAGCCAATCCCTGTGGCCAGAGAAATGGAACACCTTGATTGGCTTAGCTGGATCACAGGCTCCAGCCCTGGGTCCCACCTGGATGGGGAAGTGGAGAAGGGGAGACGGATGCTTGGGGAGGCAGTGAGCCCATCTCTACTCCCTCGGGCTCTGGTTCATTCCTGCCTGGCCGTGCAACCTGGGCAATTCATCCCCTTCTCTAGGCTCAGTGGACTAGAGCAAGTGTTTTCAAATCTTGTTTTAGTTTAAAAAAATTATTTTCAAAGTCTTACATGTAACTCCATTATGTAAATCAGATCCAGTGGAGATGCTGTGGTTGAAGCGGGCAGAGGGGCCAGGACCTTCGGCCTCCAACCCCCTCCCTTCCTCGCAGGGACCCCAGGAGCCCCCATTGTTCCCTCCATCTCTGGCAGCCCAAGCCACCTCGGTCAACGCAAGCCGAGCACAGGGCCCAGCACACGATCCAGGTTGGCCGAACTGCCCAGGGGGCGTCCAGGGAAACCTGGACCTCAAGATGAGGTGACAACCCCAGGGTCATGGTGTCCTAAGGAGAGATTGGGGATCTGTGAGCCCCACTCCAGCCGTCGCCCCAGACCCTCAGTACCCTCCGCTCTTTCCAAAAGCCCCTGCCACTGACACGACCTCACGCTGATGAGGAAGTGGTGGGCGTGGGGATGGCAGGTCAGAGCCTTCCCGGCTGCGGGCGACTTGACTGGGAGCCAGGCCGGGGGAGAGAGGATGACAGCCACGAACAGAGCCGCCTTTGACTCCGGAGGACAATGCCCTCACAGTGTCCCCTGAAGGATGGCCTCGCCCCCTCAGCCTCTGCCTGGTCCCCAAGAGCAGGTTAAACCAATGCCGAGTGGTTTTAAAATAATAATAGGAGCAGCATAATGCCCACGCTGGTAATTCTCAGTGTGTGAGGCGCTTTCCTGCCCTTGGTCTCATTTGACTTTCCCAATAGCCGTGAGAGGCAGCAAGAGAAGGGGTACAGCCCCACAATGTGAACTGACAGTGAGGAGTGTCCCCCCACGCTGAACGCCTTCCCTACAGTAACTCTTGTCACGGTCCCAGCAGGGATAGGAGGCGCACTACTGTCAGCCCTGTCCTCGATGAGAACACTGAGGCTCGGAGAGGTCGCCCACGCTGCACAGCTGGACGTGGCAGAGCCCGGACTCGAACCCAGGTCCGCCACTCGAAACCATGTGAGGAGCGGGTGACACAATTAGGGCTGCTAATTGCACAGAAGGATAGATGTGGGGTCACCATCGTCAGATCTCTGAAGGGCAGAGAAGGATTGCCTGGGAATCCTGAGGACAGAAGAATGTCTCACGCGGGGGTGCTTCACAGAGGCAGAGTTCCATTCAGCCTGAGAGAACTTTGTGACACTCAGTGCTGAGGACAGAGGGAAGGGCAGCCCAGAGAGAGATGAGCGCTCCATCACTGGGAGTGTGCAGGCGGAGGCTGGACGGTCATTTGGCACAGTGGGGCAGGGGCCGGGGGCGGGGGAGGGGGCAGGCAGACATGACCTTGGAGCTTCCTCTTGGCTCTAAGGTGCTGGGACTTCAAATTTGGTTTATTTCACTAGCAGGACCCCCGCCCCCAATCTCAGCCCTCCCACAACATCTGTGCAAGTTACTGGTACCCAAAACTTAGTGGCATAAAACCACCACTTCATGATGCTCAGAGACAGTGGGTCAAGAACAGACAGGGCACGTCAGAGATGGCTTGACCCTGCTCCACGATGTTTGGGGCTCAGCTAGGAAAACTCGAAGGCTGGGGTGATTCGACGGGTGGGGCTGGAATCATCTGGAGGAGTCCTTGCTCACATGTCCGGCTGTTGACGCTGGACCTCGGCAGGGCTGCTGGCTGGAACACCGACACGTGGTCTGTCCAAGCAGACCAGCTTGGCCTTCCTTACAGCATGGCGGCCAGGTTCAAAGGGCAAACATCCCAAGAGAGCAAGGCAGAAAGGCATTTTTACCACCTAACCTTGGAGGTCCCAGAGCATCACACAGAAATCTCCACGCAGGTTCAAGGAGACATAGACCCCAGCACTGCATGGGAGGAATGCCAACGTTAGGTTGAAAGAAACGAGATGGGAGATAGTGTTACAGCCACCTTTGGAAAAATGTAACCTCCCCACATCACTCTTCGGGTGGGGTCCAACCCTCAGCGTGGCTGTCGAGGCCTTGTCAACGTCTCCAGCCTCCTTGGTCTTTGCACATGCTGTTCCTTCTGACCAGAAAACTCATCCACCCATTCCAGCCCCCCTCCACCCACCCGGCCCACCTCTGCTCACCTTCAGGGCTCCGTGGAGACGTTCTCTCCTCCCAAGAACCCGCCCCCATCCCAGCGGAGTTGGGCCCCTCCTGACCACTAACACAGTTGCCCCTCTGGGGGCAGTGGCCTCTCGACTTATTGGTCTCCAACAGACTGCGGGCCCCACAAGAGCACGGATGGTGTCCACCCCGTCTGTATACCATCAGCCAGCAGCCACTTCCCCCAGATTGTCTTCCCGGATTGTCCTGGACAGTGTTAAGTGTCTCTCCTGCTCTCCCACACCCCCCGAGCAGGTGTTCAGGAATGCCAGGATGAAAAGAGAGGGCTCTGTCCCCTGTTCCCAAGCCAGAGCTTGTTGCTGCAGTAAAGGGAACAGCAAATTACCAGCCAGGCTTGGAGCCGTAATGGCTATAACACACGTATTGTTCTTGGGGCTGCTAATTGCATACCTGAGGAGTGAGGCCCGTTCAGCCCACGGCGTGTTAACACAGACCTCGGCCACAGTGCCAGGCCCAGCCTGGCAGGGAGTCAGACAAGAGGCGACGGGGCAGGAGGGGGCGTCCCAGGGACAGTGTGTCCCCAAAGAGGTGACTGCACCCGCCTTACCTGGGGACCCATTGAAAATACAGATTCCCAGGCCCTGCCCCACACCCACTAAATTTGTCTCTGGGGGCCAAGGGTCAGGAGCATGTCTTCTTGACAAGCTCCCGAGGTGACTCTGAAAGTCAGTCCACGCAGGGGTTCTGAGCTGCCCCACCCCAAAGCCAGAGAGTGCCCCGCCCTCCCCTGGCCCGGCTCTCCTTGGGAAAGTGACCTAGGAGAGAGGACAGGAGAGGGAAGGCTTCCCAGGAAATCAGGTCAGATCTTCCTCGTGAGCGGAGGGACACAGGCCAAGTCACCCCACCTCTCTGAGCCTGGGTTGATGTACCGGGAAGCCCAGGGTACTAACGCTTCAAGACCCCCAAGGCCCCAGGAGGGGCCCCAGCCCTGGGCTCCCTTGCTTGTGTGTTTTATACAATTTGCAAAAGTAAGACATTTTTGTATTCTTACTTTTGAATACAAGATATTTTTGTATTCAAAAGTAAGATTTTTGTACAATTTGCAAGAGTAAGGTATCTTTGTATAAGCTTCAGGCTCCCTGAAAAATGAAGAGTGGTGTGGGCCTCCCACAGTGGCTGTGGGGATGAGACCAGCAAATGCAGGGGGAGCAGCTGGCCCAGGCCTTACAACTCTCTGCAGAGAAGGCACCACGGCTGGGGGCTCGGCCTCTCCGCGCCTCCACATCCTCACCCGTGAAATGGGCGTGCACCCGCAGCTGCCTCATCACACCGTGCGAGCGTTAAATGAGCAATGGGTAAGCGTCCAGCTCAGCGGTTGGCACAGAGCGAGCGCCCCGTGTGTGTGACCAGGGGTGCACAGCTCCTGTGGCCGAGTAAGAGTGTGAAGGAGTGAGGGAGGGAGCGTGAAGGCAGGCCTTCTGCGGAGGCTGCCCTGCCCGCGAGGACCCCGTTCCCTGGAAATGCAGAAAGACCATCAGGCCCCCTTTTCCAAGCCAGGTTAAGACAGGCCCTGCCAGTGGGCAGGGGGACGGACTTCTTGACCCAGATTCACTGTGATTCTGGGACAGGAGTGATGAAAACGGCCTTGACCTTGAGGCAGTGATTTCTGGGAAGACACCTGCTCCGAGGAAACGGGGGGACCCCAGATCAGATGATGCTGGAAGGCTAGGGCATGAGAGGAGCTTGGGGACGGGGGTGTCATCCAGTCCAACCCCCTCCTGGACTTCCCTCCTGTGCTACGACAATTGTGAATATTGTGACAATTGTAAAACAAAGCTGGAGGGGCCGGCCCGGTGGCGCAGCAGTTAAGTGTGCACCTTCCACTTGGGCGGCACGGGGTTCGCCGGTTTGGATCCCGGGTGCAGACATGGTACCACTTGGCACGCCATGCTGTGGTAGGTGTCCCACATATAAAGTAGAGGAAGATGGGCATGGATGTTAGATCAGGGCCAGTCTTCCTCAGGAAAAAGAGGAGGATGGGCAGCAGTTAGCTCAGGGCTAATCTTCCTCAAAAAAAAAACAAACAAAGCTGGAGGCCAGGTCCCAGGAGAGGCTGAGTGACCACAGTGACCCATACACACGACATTTCCATGGAGGACTTCCTGAAGGAGGTGACTTTTGAGCAGGGGGAGAGGTGACAGGCATGAGCAGAAAGAACAGACAAGGCCGAGAGACGCAGGAAGCTCGACAGTCATCAGTGTAATTATGGATATTAGGTGAGCACGTACTCCGTCAGATCTACACGCTGCACTCAGCTGGTCTCATTTTTGGAATTCTTTTGTTGTTTATTTTATACACGTGTTTTTATACTAAGAGTTGTAAAAGTTTCGAAACAATTGCAAACGTATAGGAAATCTTCACAATAATACCAAGAACTTTCTTTCTGGAACCGCCGGAGAATAAGTGGCTGACTTGAGGCCCCACCACCCCAAATTCTTTGGTGTTTATTTTCTACAAACAAGGACATTCCCCTCCACGACCACAGTGTAACCATCCAATCAGGAAGTTAGCGCCAGACGTTGCCACCTGCAGCTCCACAGGCCTCAGGCAAGTTTTGCCAACTGTCCCAGCAAAAATGCCCATCATTGCAAGATACCCAGGTCAGAATCCTGAGTGGTCGGGCCTTCCCAGTCTGAACCAGTGACCAGTGTCTCCTTTCCCGGCCTTGACACTTTTGAAGATTTCGGGTCAATTAATTTGTAGAATTTGGGTTTGGTCAATGATTCCTTATAGCCAGATTCGTCAGTGGCAAGACGACCCCAGGTGGCACCTGCTTGGCTTTGACTTGGTTCCGTGACTGGTGATGTCAAATTGGGTCACTTAATTAAGGTGGTGACCTCCAGGTTTCTCCAGCGTCAAGTTCTCTCTCCCTTTGTAGGCAAGAGGTAGGTTGTGAGGAGATACTTTGAGACCATGTAAGTATCCCATTCCTCAACAAAGTTTCAAGTTATTCACTTTATCTATACAGTATGGACTCATGGCTTCTTATCATATCAATGGCGTACAGTCCGTTACTGTTATTGTTTGTGTTAATGCTCAGATTCTCCCCGAGATGGCCAGTGGTGGCCCTTCAATGGTTCCTGGGGCACTGTGCCCCGTCTCCATCATTCTTTGAGCATTTCCTTATTTTCCAGCACAAGCTATTCCAGCTTCACCTTGTCCTTTCCCTGCCTCGGCCTAGAATCAGCCCTGTCTCTAAGGAGCCCTGGTCCCTGTAGCGGAGAACGGAGAACGGTGACAGGAGCCGACATCTGGGTGCTAAATGTGCTCATTGCTGCTGGGAGACGCTGCTCCCAGGCCCTCATTCTGCATCTCTCACGTTGAAAACCATGCGAATACACTGACACCTCAAATGCCCCAGGGGTCGTCTTCATTCTCCCCCTTCCGTATCTGTAACTGCCTTCTCTGACATGACGATCTGAGCTTCTTTTATCCTCAACATATTTACCAGTTTGATCAATCCCTTTATAAGTAACCAGTCTCTTGCGGCTGCCACCCCTCCCGCCCCCCAACACACACAGGGACGTCCCCCTCACCCGCCTCGGGCTCACCTCCACCCGGCCACCTCCATACCTTGCTGGGGCTCTGACACCCCCTGTAGGCCCCTCCCCCTCTGTGGACACCCTGCTCCCCCTTTGGGGCTCTGACACCCACACCAGGTAACCCCTCCGTGGGGTGCCTTCTCCCCTTGCTCAGGTCCTGACTGTCTCTGGGCCACGGTTACCCCGGTGGTCACTCTCCTCACCAGAGCTAGGAAGGGGCGAAGGTCACATTTGAACCCAGGTCCGTGTGAGGAGCCCGTAAGCTCTGGATCACTTGTTCTCTAGAAGGTTGTGAGGAGGTGCCCACTTGATCTCCCAGGTGGATTTTCCCAGCCTCGGCCAGGACTGACTCTCCCTGGGGAGGGAAGGCGGGCACCCGCCCCTCAGCCCTTCTGCAGGGCCATCCACCAGCCCCTTGGCGCCTGCCGGCTCGTGGCTTCAGCAAGGTCCCCAGGCCTCCCCGGGGATGAACTCGGGAACTGGGGGGGGGGATCCGCCTGCCTATGGCAGATAATAAAAACCACTCACCATTTTCTCAGTTCTTCGCAGTCTACAAAGCCCTTAGTAAACTTCCTGAATCTTCACAGCAGCCCTATGAGGCAAGGATCGGTAAACAGTCAGTGAAACTGAGGCTCAGCCTGGGGAAGAGACTGGACCGAGGTCCCTATCAGTCAGCCCGTGGGCGTCACGGCCAGGAGTCACCCTCAGGACCCCGGGCCCAGGCCACTCCTCCTCCAGCACCCCCACCTCTGCTTCCCTCCTCATGATGGCATGGCTCAGAAGGGCTCACAGCAGCCCTGAGGCCCCCAGGCGTGTGGCTCTGGTCACATGGGGCGGGGTGTGGCGGGTCCGTCCCTGCTCTTCAGAGCTCCCTCTCTGGGCAGCATCCCGGATGCTGCAGAGCTGGACAACACCCTCTCTTCCTAGAAGCCCAGTCGCCCACTCCCTTTAACTGGAACCAGCAAACTAATGGACGTTCTGTGGGATTAGCCCTCATTTGCCTCATTGTCCCCAGTGAATCCCATGGGCACCCAGGACAGACGCCCCCCCTCCAAAGGGTGGGCCCAGCCCCAGCGCAGAACAGAACCCCCCAGTCATCAGGCCCAGGGTCACAGCCACCTATGAGTGAGGGTGGCTCCCCCTGCCTGGCCCTTGTGGCTCCATTCAGGCCGTGTCGCCAGCAGGGCGGCTGGGCAGGCCATGGCACACTTATTGGCCCACATTTGGATGGGGCCCTGAGCTGGGGCAACTGCGCTGGGCCCTGGGAGAGGCACCATGTGAGTCAGCCCCACGCTGAGCTCAGCACAGACCTGGCCTGCTGGGGACGCCACTCCCCATGGCGGGAACAGCCTTTCTTCCCCAAATTCCACAGAAGGGGAACTGAGTCTCAGGGTGGCCCCAGCTATGTGACACCTGCTAAGGCCAGTGGATGAATGCCCACCAGGCAGGACTGCTGGGTGTTTCCAAGGCCTCTGCCCACCCCCGGAACACTAAAGGGACCCCCTTTCCCTCCCCAGTGAATTCTGGGGGGCCCACGCCTCTCATCCAGGGTGGAGGAGAAGGTCGTGGCCAGCCAAGGGGCCATCGAAGGCAAGACCTTGGCCCTGAGAGTCCTCTGTGGTCCTGGTAAAGGATGGGCTACGCAGAAATGCCTTCTGCTGGTGGACGGGGGGCTCGCGTTAGCCAAGGCACCGCAAGGTCACTGGGAAGTGGGAAGGGGCCTCACGGAAAGGTCCTCGGGTGGCCTTGGCTCATGATGCTGCCCTGGGCCTGTCACTCCCCTGTCAGCTCCTCCATCTGTGAGATGATTCCATTGTTTCTAACTAGTGGTCCTGATTCCGTTCTCTAGGGAGCAGTGGCGCACGTCAGGGAGGGGTGGGCATGCCAGGCAGGTGGAGTCCCAGCCCCACTGAGACAACGTCCCCAGAGTCAGAACTCACACTTTTCATATATGGGGTAGGGTTGGGGGTTGGGAGGGGCTTCTGTTTAGGGTTTGGCTGGAAAATAATAAGGTGTGAAAACCGCTGATCCAGGGGAACCAGGAGCGCCTCGGCACGGCCATGTCTGGCTTCCTTCCCTCCTCCTTCCTTTTAAGCTCGTTCAGCACCTGGACTGCATGGACCCACTGCACGCAGGGCCCCAGCCAGGCACCGGGGCAAACACACACCGTGAACACCTTGTCCCTGCTCCCAGGGTGGTCAGGAGGAGACCCGTGAACAGGTAGGGGTAAGTCCAGGTCCAGCAGATGGAGCTGGGGACAGAAATGAGTTGAGAGCTGCCTCAGTTTCCCAAAGGTGCTTGTCCTTGAAGGGACAAATTGCGAGACCCCTGGTAGAAATAGCCTCATCTCCCTAGTTCGGTGCCAGGGGTACAGAGAGGACAGGATCGCATCCCTGCCCTTGGGGATCTCAGGGTACCAGGGATCTGAGGCTTAAGGAGAGAATTACACCCAAGCCAGAGAGGACTGTGATCAAGCGATGACCAGTCGGGGGCAGCTGTTAACACACAACCAGGTGGATAGATATGGCAACTTCAGAGCATGACAGATGCTACAAAGACAATAAAACAGGACAAAGGGATAGAGTGATGGGACAGATGCCCAGGAAGAACCCCTTTGAGGAGATGACATGTGAACTGAGACCAGAGAACCCTGAAGGAGTTGATGAGAGTCTGAGGAGAGAGTGTTCCACGCAGAGGGAACAGCACGAGCAAAGGCCCTGGGGTTGGAAACCTTGGCTTGTTGGAGGAACAGAAAGGCCAGTGTGGGTACAGTGGTTTCCTCACAGGCCAGGCAGCCTCACTGCCTTTTAGGGGCATGTGCCCCGTCCCCCAGCCCCACTTAGGAACATGCACACAGAGAACTGTCTGCTTCCTCTGTCTCCTAAAACCTGGCTGCCCTTAACTCTAAACTTTGGGTGCAGAGTCATAGACAAGGAGAATTCCTGCCTCTGGAGACCAGGCCCCAGGCCATCAGGGAGGACTGTGGCCCACCTTAGCACAGGCTGGGAAAATCCCAAGAGACAGGGACCTCAGGATCGTGGCTGTGTGGCTGCCTCCCTGTCCCTCCAGCCTGCCTGGGCTCAGGTGCACAGACACGTGCCAGCCTCTACCTGGTAGGAGCCCCACCCTGGCAGACAGAGCTTGCCCAAGAGGAGATGAAGTCACAACCTCCTGGCCAGGGGACTGGCTCTGCCAAGAGTGATGGAGCAGCCTGTCCTGGCGGTGGGGCAGGGAGAGCAGGCTGCCCCCGACTCCGGAGGAAGGCAGGAGTGGGATGTGTCAGATGCTTATGTCACAGCTCCCAGCCCTCCCGCCCCTCCGAGGCCTGTCTGCGGACCCAAGGGGCCCTTTCAGGGCCTAAGTCCGCGTCGGCCAGAGGGCCGGGAGCCTGGAGACGCTCAGGTTTTGCCAGCAAGGCTTTCTCAAGGACGAGGCGGAGAAGGGGCTGAGCTGGGGCAAGGGATGAAGGGGGGCGGGGGAGGGGCACCTCTTGGAGCAGGTTTTCCGATGGCTGGGTTAGAGGTGTTCTAGATAGAGATGTCAGGTGGAGACAGTGTGGGTGGGCGGAGGGAGGCAGCTGAGTGGCTCCACCTGGGGAGGTGGCTCCACTGGCAGCTCAGCTCAGCAGGCCACATACCTACCTTGGGAAGGGGTGGCCGGGTGTGTCCGGCAGACCCCAAGGTCTCAGGGCGCCTGGCCACTGGCTTTGGGCCACACTTTCCCCCCGAGGGGCAAACCTGAGGCTCCCTCTCACACCTGCAATCCCTGATAACACCATCTGCCTCTGGCTCTCACGTTTCACCTCTGCTGTCCTGTCTGGGATGTCCTTCCTCTGTTGTCCCCCCTAACCCCCATGGCCTAAGTCCTGCTAGAGGTTTAGGACCCAGCCCAGGTGTCCCCTCCCTCTGCCCTGTGGTTCAGTCACCTCCTCCCGCCGGCTCACGTCCCCTCCATCACAGCCTCACCCTCCAGCACGCACCACAGGCTCTGTCCACCCCTCGGCCGGGGCTGACCGCATTCCTGCAGGGCAGACACCAAGAGGGCGTCTCTAATTCACACCAGGCGACTGAGGAATGAAGGATTTGAGGGCCGTCAGTCAACCTGCGGTTCCCCTCCTTAACCGAGGGCCCCAAAGTCATCGCCAATCATGAGGCACTCGGACCAAGTCCCCAGGCCCCACGTTACCGGGAAGACTCAGGAGACGCTTCTCCAGCCTGTAGACCCACCGGGACAGACGTGGCGGGGAGAGGAGCCCGCTCAATGACAGTTGAAGGAAACAACCGGACAAACCGGGCTGTGGAACATTCTACAAGACCACCGACCCAGAATCTTCAAAAAGCCACTGCTGTGGGGTGGAGATGTTCTAGAACAAAAGAGAATAAAAAGACGACTAAGTGCTATGTGTGAAGCAAAGAAAAAGGTGTCATTGGTCTCTGGAAACCACATGCTGAGCCCTCCCTGCAAGGTCCCTCCATCGCCCCAACTTGGGTGTCGGTTTGCCCATCTGGAAAATGTGGAACGATGCTGCACCAGGCCATGAAGGAGCCGGCAGAGTGGGTGGAGAGATGGAAGGATCCTGAAGGACAGAGCTGGAGCTGGAGTGTTCAGGGCCAGGGTGGGAGGAGGAATTGGTTCAGGAGGGAAAGTGAGGGTGAGGGTGGTGGAGCCACGCCAGGAGACGGGAACACAGACAGGCCTGCCTGATGGAGCATCCACCTGGGCAGTGAGGGTGGGCCGTGCCCCGAAGGCGAGGGGATGTGCAGGGCCGCCGCCCACTGTGGGGTCACATCCTGGTGGCTGCCCAGGAAGGACTTTAAACACATCAGGGTTGCGGCAGCGGCTCCCCAAACTCGCTCCAGTGCTGGGGACTGGGGGCCACGCCTGGGCTCCCCACAGAACCGCAGGAGCCAGGACTTCACCCCAAAGCCGCGGTCCACGCACCCGGCGGCTGGTGGCCACATGTGGCTCACAGGGAGGAGTCCCGCCTGAGCTGCAGGGGGGTGGCCCTGTCCAAGCTCAATCAGATGACTTGCGTGTGCCTGTTTGAGCAGGTCACTAGTGTTTTGGGGTTCAGAAGGTTTTAATATGAAGGTCTGCCTTCCCCATCACACTAAGGGGTCCCAAATGGGGCTCATTTGGAGCATAATGACCACTGACCGAAGTCTGCTCATGTTTCTGTGTCACTGACATGCGTCAAAGCCTTGGCTCCATGAGTGGCCTTGAACACTAAGCCGAGAGCCGACCTGGGCTCCAGACCAACTCAGCTGACCCAGAGCTGGGACCACCATGCCCCGACCCCGATGGTCCCCAGGGTAGTGGGCACCATATGCTGGCTGTGGGGTGGACTCCCAGCTGGATGAGACTCGCTTGCTCCTGCCTCAGGTCCCAGGGAGTTGGCCATCCTGGGCAGACCCCCCCAGGACAGGGTCTTACCTGCACAGCCTCACCACTGAGCTGGGGGGCTGGGCAGCTCAGCACCTCTGGGGTCTAGGGCCAGGAGGACAGCAGGGATTTTTGGGCAGGGGACCCACCTTAGAGCCAGGGTTCCCGGGCTCTGTCCACGTTCTAGAATGAGCCATTTGAGAAAGGGGCTTTGAAATCAGACAAACTAGGATTTACATTCCTTCTCTACCATTACCTGCTGTGTGACCCAGGGAAAATACTCACCTTCTCTGAGTCTCAGTTTCCTCATCTGTACAGTGGGAGGATACTAACATCTACTCTTTTTTTTTCTTTTTGAGGAAGATTAGCCCTGAGCTAACTACTGACAATCCTCCTCTTTTTGCTGAGGAAGACTGTCCGTCTTCCTCTACTTTATACGTGGGACACCTACCACAGCATGGCTTTTGCCAAGAAGTGCCACGTCCCCACCTGGGATCTGTACCCCGGGCAGTTGAGAAGCGGAACATGTGCACTTAACTGCTGTGCACCAGGCCTGACTAACATGTACTTTGAGGCGTCACTATAAGGATGAAGGAGTCAAAGGAGATGATGCTGGTCAAGTGGGCCTGGCACAGAGTCAGCGCTCAATAAATCTTTGTTGTCATCACCATCGTCATCAGAAAAACATGCCCACCCCCAGCACATGTGGGCGGCAGGGCTGGGGGGCCCAGAAGTCTGTCTGCATCATGGCCCAGCTCTCACGCTGTCCTTGAGAAGGAGGGGGAGGCCTCTGGGGGCTTCCAGGAGCACCAGGAGCAGGGCTGGTCTCGTCCAATCCCCTCAAGTTAGAGATGGACGAGCAGGGCCCAGACAGGGCAGGGCATGCCCTGGGTCACACAGCGGTCGTGTCCACTGAGGCCAGGCCACCCTCCTCACTGTCCTGCACCTCCTCCCAGCCGCCCCAGCTGCGTCCTGCACCTGCAGCCCCTCCCAGCTCACACCACCCGCACACCTGGCCCCAGGCCTTTCCCAGACCTCAGGGGCTGGCCTCCCTCCACACACTCTCCACCACAGCTATCCCTGGCCCCTCTTCAGACTTTGCTCCCTCCACTTAGGAACCCCTGTCTCAAACGCCACCTCCTCCAAGAAGCCCGCCCCGAGGGTTGCACATCACCCTCAACCTGATGTGGTTTCTCCCTCCCTTAAGATTCCAGCTGTCCTTTACCCCAGTCCCCTGGGGCCCAGTCCCATCCGCTCGTTCCTTCGGTATTCCTCCTGCCTCCTCTGGATGCTGGCCCTGGGTCCTGTGAACAGAGGGCTTGGTGGACGTCTGCTGACGCTGCCCTGTGCTGGGTACCCAGGGTGGCTCCTGGTAACAGGCTCATTTAATCTGTTGTAGGGACTACTATCTCCTTTCCACGGGTGAAGAGACTGAGGCCCAGAGCGGAGAAGCCATTTGCCCAAGGCGGTGGCGCGCAGCGGCACTGGGACAAGAACCCAGGCTGCCTGACACCAGAGCTTCCTCGTCATCACTCTCCGACCTTCCAGGTCACCACTTGGGATGAGCCAGGCGTCCGACGCCACCGTCGGGGGGGCTGACGCCACCTGTCTGAGGCGGTGCTGTCCCACTTTCGGCCTGCGACTCATCTGAACCCTCCTGTGAGCCTCGGGGCCCTGCCTCCCCACGCCCCGGGCTGTCCAGGCCCCTGCTCTCGCAGCCTCCCTGAGCCTGCCCAGACTTTGGAATCAGAGCCAGGAAGCACAGAAACAGGACCAATGTGGGACGCCGTTAGGGGCCAGCAGGGGTGGCCGTGGCCATGGGGCACAGGCATGCCCACTGTCTGGAGTGTGGTGGCCTGTGCTGGCCAGTGCTGTCAGCAAGCATGAAGGGGCTGAGGGAGGCTGGGAGCCCACAGGATGCCCGGGGAAGGCACCATCGCCACCCACCCAACAGCACTGCTTCTGCTTGCTCGGAGCCCGGGTACCCACCCTGTGCCCCCAGGGAGGGGCCCTTTGGTCTGAGCCAAGCTCAGGCTTCCCGTGTCTCCTGACGGGGACTGGCGGAGATAGGAGAGGGACTCATCTTCGGCCCATGAGATGCAAGTGGGACGCCTCTGAGGGCTTCTTCTTCCAGGAGCGGCTCCTCAAGAAGTGAGGCAGGAATGCGCACCCTGGCTTCCTCTGGACGGGTCAGGCTGGATGTGACATCTGGACCCCTGGGAATTGGAGAGCAGCCAGCCGGGGGGGCAGAGCCACAGACAAGGCCCGTGGACACGCTGGCTCGGGGACCCTGTCCCTGCTAGCCTGGCTGAGCCGCTGGACCAGCCCCTCCTGGGTCTCCCCTCTGGGCCAGCTGTTGGTACAACGGCAGATTCCCCCAACTGCTCAGGCCGGCTGGCGTCGGGTTCTCCGACCCTCAGAGCCGCCCCACCTTCCCACAGCGACGCCACCACTCTCATCACTGGTCACACTGTCTGCTCGCCTCAGCCCTGGGCCAGAACCTGGGAGTTGTCTGGGCAAGTGGCGCTGCAGACAAGCTGGGGGTCAGACTGGGGATGCTGGGCAGAGCGACCTCAGACACAGGGTGGCATAGAGCATCAGGGACTTGAATCGGCTGATGGGGCCGCAGTGGCGTCCCAGACTGTGTGTCTTCCCTAACCCACCCTGGATCCCTTGCCTGAACCAGGGCTCGGTGAACATTTTCTGCAAAGAACCTGATACAAATATTTTAGGCTTTGTGGGCCACAAGGTCTCTGTTGCATAGTCTTCTTTGTTTTATTTCCAACCATTTAAAGATGTACAAACTTTCTCCTCTCAGGCCGGATTTGCCTCGCCCCTGGACAGAGATGAGGCGGCAGAGAGATGACGGCTGGGGACTGCGGCCTTCCGACCCGGTGGCCTCAGTGTCCTCGCCTGTGAAAGGGGCATGTGACGGTGCCAGCCTCGTGGGCACTGAGGACTAAATGCTCCTTCAGCACTTGCCACGGAGCGAGGCCCGTGCTGGCTGGCTGTCACGATGAGGGCAAGCGCCTGGCGCCCGCCCCGGTCTGGGGCCTCCTCTGAACGGCACCTCCACCAGCCTCTTGATGAGGCTGCGTGCCCCGCAGTGGCCGGTACCCATGAGCCTGTGCAAGTCCCTGCCCCTCTGGGGCTCAGTTTCCTGAAAGTTGCTAATTGGACAGAGCTCTGTCCACCCTCCACCCTCCAAGAGTTAATAACATGAAAACATCCACGCCTGTACGTGTGCCTTGTCCTGACAGCTCTCCCAGGCCGCGAGCAACCCAGAGCAGCACTGACCTCCCCACAGGTTCACGGCTGCCTCAGTGTCCCCGGTAGGGAGAAAACCACAGAGCCCAGGCTCTGGGCCCCACGAGCCCCACCTGGAGGGTTGGGAGGCCCTGGGGAGGGTGGAGGGCTCCCTCCAGGTTCCCTTCAGACTCTGAGAAACCTGTCGGCCACTGTCCCCACAGCCAGCCCCACCCACTGGGGGACAGCCAGAGTACCCGGAGGGACGGGCGGCTCCCAGCAGGCCCCTGTGAAAGGCTCCTGGAAGCTCTGTTCCCGCATCGGGAGACGTCTTAGAAGCCACAACTCCTTGGCACCTGCTCTGAGCTGGGCACTTTGCAAACCTGGTCGCAATGACCCCGTGAGGCACCACTGCTTCTGCCTTTACAGGGGACGTCCCTGAGGTTGCAGGGCGAGGCAGCTTGCCAAGGTCATACAATGTGGAGGAGCCAGGATTAGAACCCAGGACCATCTGACTCGAAAGCCCGGGAACGTCCACCCGCTCTCCACCCCTCAGGGTTGGCAGCAACTTTCAACATCAGCATCCATGTGTAACATATGACCCACGGCCAGCGGACCAGCCTCTGCCTGGATGCCTCCAGTGACAGGAGACTCACTACCTCAAACAGCTCTTGCCACCAGAGGAGCCCTGCTGTCAGCTGTGTTTTCCTTAGATGGAACCCAAATCACATCTGAAAGCCCTTCCCGGGGGTGAGTCACTCATAACCGACAGCTCAGGTTTCCAGAGCCTCCTGGGCACCAGGTGCTGCACAACCCAATGAGGTATGGCCATCTTCCTCATGAAGGAACTGAGGCCCAGAGAGGAGAGGGGTTTGGTCCGAGGCTGCACAGCCAGCTCTGAACCCAAATCTGACCCCACACTCCGACGCCAACCACTTTACCTCCCTCCCCTGGCTCTCGGGCACCCCCGGAGTTGAGCAGCTTTGGTGGAGTAGAGGAGCGCAGGTGTGCATGGGAGGGGCCGGCCCACGGGGGGGTCTCAGCCCAGTCCTGTGAAGGGGTAGCTGCTGCTGAAAGGCCAGAGCGGAGGCTTCTGGAACCTGCCTCCCCTGCTCGTCACCCCTCAGGCTCCTCCCGGCTCCCAGCATGGGCCTCTTCACCAGCCCCTCACGCCCCTCCCCTGCTTCCCAGGCCTGCCGACCTTGAAGTTCCCCAGACATGCCAGCTCCCCAGCTTCCAGGCCAGGGGACCTGCTGCCCCCTCGGCCCCCACCACGGGGACTTGTTTCTGGGTCTTGTCTCTCCCACTGAAGTAGAGGCGGCTTCCTCGATGTCAGGGCCAGAGTTTGCTTAAATTTGTGGGTTCAACAACGCCCTGAGCCAGCTTGCCAGATTTAGCAAATAAAAATGCAGGCTGTGCAGTTAAATTTCAGATAAATGATAAGCGCTTTTTTTAGTCGGAGTATGTCCCAACTATGGCATGGGATAAACTTATACTAAAAAATTGTATGCTAAAAAAATTATTTGTCGTTTACGTGAAAGGCAGATTTGGCTCAGCACCCAGAATTTCATCTGGCAACGGTCATTGGAGAACCCCCGTCCTTGAGCCTCGACCCCCTCGTTTTAATACAGCTGACAACGCCTACCTCCACCAGCCAGAGCGTAAGGGAGGTGACCGTCAGGTGCTGAGGGCAGCCCCCCACACCAGAGGCCTGAGGAGGGGGCTGCCGAGGCTGTGAGTGCAGAGGAAGGGAAGTGTGAGAGCAGTGGGCCTGGGACCCCCTGCGAGGTCACTCTCCAGGCAGCCAGAGCCCTGTGGGCTGCGAGGAGCCGGCGGGGAGGGAAGGATCCGTGTCCTGTGCTGTGAAAAGACCCCGCCCGCCGCCCGCCTCTCCCGGAGCCTGACAGGAGACAGAGCGGCATTGTGTCACCGTGTGCAGTCCCACTCCGCCGGACTGTGACCCCATCCCCACGGGTGAGCAGAGGCCCGCCACGTGAAGAGGCGGGGTAGGGGGGCCATGTGACGGGGGCCACTGCCGCTTGCAGCTCCTCGCCCAGCACGCAGGCCCCTCCGAACAAAAGCCGCCTCCTAATTGCCCTGTTTGGCATCAGGGCTGATGGGCATGCGCCTCTGCCCGGTTGTCCCCGTCCGTGGCTGACTCCTGGGGCCTCGTGTCTCATCGGTCCCAGCCCTGTGCACGGTACCCAGCGCGAGCCCGGGGAACCTGTGGCTGCAGCTCCCGACTCGCCTGAGGCCCCTAGCCGAGCCCTGGCTCCCAGAGCTGTGCCCTCCTGCTGGGAGCTGGGCCAGCTAAGCAGAGCTGGGCCAGCTAAGCAAATCTGTGCTGAGATCGGATGGGGGTAGGACCAAGTGCACAAGCCAGGCTCGGCTGGACAGCGGCAGCACCCTGCTTAGGGGCTGTGCAGCCTGGGGCAAGTGAGTTTGCCTCTCTGAGCCTTAGCTTCCTCATCTGTGGAACAGGAAGAACAGTAGTGACCGAGGATCGGAGGTCATGCCTGGCACAGCACTCAGCCCAGAGCAGGTCCAGCAGGAGCCCCTGTGGAGACCGAGCAGACCGGGGGACAGTTGGGGCAGACAAGGTGACAAGGTCATTGGACAAAGTGGCAGAGGGACCTGAGGGACAGAGTCCGAAGAGCAATCAGCCTAGAGACCCTGTCTCCGTCAGTCCTGCCCACGCCCGGCGCACCCACCCGCAGGATGGCCCCTCCCCCGGGGGGAGTTCTGGCCCACTTGCTGATTCCCCTATGCACTCGTCTCCTGGGGCTAATTCTGGTCCCGTCCCAGCCCCCTGGCCCTACCCAGCCTCCCCCAGCTGTGGTGGCTGTAGCCACCTCCCTGGCAGCTGTTTTCTTGCCCAGACGTCCCAGGAACTCATCTCTCCTGCTCCCGACAGGCTCAGGCAGCCCTCCTTCCCAGCAGGCAGAAGCACGGGGCCTGCTCCAGACCCAGGAGGTCACCAGCGCGTGTGGGCAGTGGGCAGAGACCTGCGTCAGGTGTGAGGGCCCAGCGTGGACGAGGTGAGCTGATGGGATGCTGGGCATGTACCTGATGCTCCGAATCCCACCTGCCACTTTCTCTCCCAAAAGAGAGCTCCCTCCTCCTCCAAGCCTGTCACCCTTCCCCCTCTCCTCTCGTCAGTGTCAGCCATGATGTGGAAACCTCTTCACACACTGGGGGTGACAGGCGTGGAGTGCCCCCTGAGCCTAGGCGCCCTGTTGGCCTAGGATGTGGGAAAGGGCGATGGCTGCAAGCCGGGGGCCTCGGGCAAGCCCTTCCTCCTCTCTGTACCCCAGTGTCCCAGCCCTGGAGTGAAGGGGTCAGAGTGCACCTCCGAAGCTCTGACCTGGGAAAGGGGCACAGGTGAGAGGTAGGAGGATGCTGGCCCTGGCCAACACTGGGGTCTCAGGGGCAGACTGTGGCGGGTGCCTCCCCTCCAGGGCTAGGCCCCGGGGCTCTGCAGGGCGGGGTCCAACACACCGAGCAGCGGGACACAGCCCTGCACTGGCCTCGCCTTGCCTGCCACTCCAGGCTTGTCAGGGAGGCCAAAGGGGGCGAGCTGGCAGCACACGAGACCAGGCCAAGATAGGGCAACAGACGGGCACGGGCAGGAAAGGGAGTCACCCCCGGGGCTGGGACCGCAGAGCCGCCGAGACAGAAATAACCCACAGGAAGCAAACGGAGGAACCACCAAAGCAACAGACTTGTGTGCAAGCATGGAAGGCGCGTGCACGGCCACGTGTGTGTGCCAGGCTGGAACACCTGTGCTGACAGCCAGGAGACCAGCAGAGGCAGCTCCTAAGGGCTCCTCACCTCAGACGTTCTGCGACTCCTGAGCACAACAATGCTCTCACAAGGACGACTGAAGCGACGGCCAAGTGGGCCCGGTCCTAGGGCCCGCATTAGTTCACTTCCTCCTCACACTCAGACAGTTGAGGAGACCTGCCCAAGGGCCCGCAGCAGATGGGGACCCTCCAGAGCTCTGGCGCTCCCCAACCGCACGCTGCCCCGCGTCTGGTGAGGACAGCACGACAGACTCAGAGCTCACGCGGTGCATTCATTCAGGCTTGGGAAAAGCATCCTCAGGCACAGGCCCCTGAGCATGTCTCCCCAGGTCTTGGGGACAGGAGGGAGCAAGCTGGGTCAACCTCAAAGTCACCCTGCACACCCTCATCCTCCTTCTGGTCCCCCCTCCAGCATTAATTGCAACCAGTTCTCCCTATGCCAGCAACATTGTCTCCAACGAGGATGTCTGAGTTCTCATCTCGGCTTGGCCCTTCTCAGCTGCGTGAACCCAGGCAGGCTGTTCGCTTCTCTGCACCTCAGTTTACTTGTCTTGAAAAGGGGGTGCCACCTGCTGCAAGGATGGCAGGAGGGGTTGACCGAGGAGCTGTAGAAGCGCCAGTTTCTAACAGGCGCTTGGGAAAGACTGGTCCCCATCCCCTGTCCTATTCGGAGGCTGCCCTCTTCCCTGCTCTGCATCCGGGCTACGACCAACCAGACGTGAGGCAGAAAGAGGGTCAAGAGAAGCTGAGAATTCGGTCCTGGCCTTGCCCTGGTCGGCAGTCGGCTCCAGGGAGCTCAGCCTGGGGACTTATCTTGTCTCTGTCTGCTGTCCCCTTGCTCCTGCTGGGACCAGCCCAGCTTAAAAAGACTTGCTGTGACTTGGGAGAGCAGAGCTGACTGCAGGCAGAGAAATGGCCCTGCCCTTGGGGCTGCCTGTGGCAAGAGACAGCGGGTAGAGGAGCCCGAGTAGGGACTCGGACCTGGGGGCTCCAACCAGGTCTGAGCCCAGCCCTGCCGCCAGCACGTTCCGGGACCTCGGCCCAGTCTCTGTGAGGGGCTGGTGAAGAAGGACCCGGTGGGCCCACCCCGTTCCAGCCTGTTACCAGAAGGAGGTTTCGATTTGCTCCCGTGGCCCCAGAGTCCACATAGGGCTGTGAGCACAGCTGACCCCAACAGTCCCCTAAGGAGATCCTGGGGTGCCATCGTCCATTCAACAAATCTTCAGCGAGTGCCCGTTACGGAGCAAGCACGGGTCTAGGCACCGGAGTTACAGCAGTAAATAAGCGACAGCCACCAGCAGTACGGAGCTGAGAGAGAGAAACCATCAACAGGGACATGAAAGAGACAGCCAATTGAGGGGACAAGGAGGCACATGTGTGGAACAGGGGAGGGGGGGAGAGGCGATGAGCCCAGGGCTAGGTGAGGAAGCCGCTTACACAGGGTCTGGGGGCCGTGACAGGGAGCTGAGACTCCATTCTAAAGGTGAATGCGTGAGCTGAACAAGTGCGAGCAGGGAGCGACAGTCTGACCGGCACTTGTAAATGACGGCTCCGGTGCCTGGAGAACAGACTGCAGGGGCCAGAGAGGAAGCAGGGAGGCCGCAAGGAGGATTCCACAGCCCCCGAGACAGGCGCAGAGGTGGTGAGAATACAGCCAGAGCCAGGCTATAGTTTGAAGCCAGAAAGCAGAGTGAATCTCCCTTTCTGGTTTGTCCCCAATCCCCAAGGGCCCACCCAGCCAAAGCAGCAGTACTAACTGCCCAGGAGGCAAACACAAATAGGTGCCCCACTGGGGTTTGCTGACCGACCAACAGGACGCCCACTATAGCTGGGCATGGGAATCCGGCGGGTAGGTTAGAGGTGGAGAGGCACTGACCCGATAGTCCACCCTGGAAGACTGCATGGTGGCCACAGCCCCGTGCCCCACGCCACCATCTGCATCCCTGTCTTTACCCAGTTACTGCCCGTCGCCCCTCACAGGAATCCAAGCTCCAGGAGTACAGACTGCTGACGTACTGCTGCACCCTTGGCATCCGGCACGGCGGCGCCTGGCACCAAGTAGACACTAAAGACTCCAGCGAACAGTGGCAGTGGGCGATGTGCAGACGACTCTGGAGTCCCACTCACCCATCAGCGCCTGGCTCCCTAGCAGGCAAGTCACTTCCTCTGGGGGCCGTTTCCTCATCTGCAAGGCGCAAGTACCACTGTGAACTGGGAGGGTCGACGCGAGAATGAAATGCGAAGAATCTAGCACAGCCCATGGTCTCAGCAAACCACCAGGGACAGGGAGGGGCAGAGGGGGGGCCTCGTGAAGAAGGGAGCCACCTAGCCTCCCACTCAGCCCCTACAGAGTACTGAACTGGGCGCCAGGAGAGATGTGAGGCCCACCGAGCAAGGCCACAGGCTTTAGCAATGCTAGAAGGGGTTGACACCCGCTCTCTGGCTTTATTGCTGAACGCAGACTTCAGGGGCCTAAATATTGCAGCCATCGTCAGGCGTAGCCAGTCTAGAATCATTGGAATTCCCCAACTGGGGCTGCAGGTTAAGAAAGACAGGGACCCAAAAAGCAACTGGCCCAGAAATGGCTCGGGAAGGAAGGCACTAACTGGCTCTCGCCTGGTGTCCTTCAATGCTGCAGCCATGAGATGTGGGCGTGGGGGGGGAGTTCTCTCCCCAGACCAGTTGCCACTCCTGCCCCAGCTCTGCCTAAGGCACTGCTCTGGGACCTGTCACAGACCTGCATGGCCACCGCGTCAGCAATCTGAGACTGCGGCAGAGCCATTGGGAGGCACCCAGCGCAGTCACCACAAAAAAGCTGGGACAGTGAAAACAAGAAACTTGATGTGCTTGGGTTGGGCCAAAATTCTCTGAGGTCTTTGCAGGAAATAAAAAAATGAAAGGCAAAGAGAAATAAGTGCACACCTTGTAATGAGCTTTGGCAACTCCCCGAGGTGTCAAATGCCCCGAAGTGTCGCTACGAACGTGGCTCTGCCGACAACGGCGCCACCCCCAACAGCAAGCCCGGCACCTGGTAAGCAGGTACAATCCTGTTTATACTGGCACCTCCCCACTCTCCCTTCTTGCTTTGCTGGCCCAGATGAAGCTGCTCCAATTTACTCCCTGCCAGGATGTTATATAACAGCGATTCCACACGCTGACGTGTACCTAGTATGGTCTCCCGGGAAGACCACCGCAACGTGGGAGATTACGGACGTGCGAGAAGGGATGAACTTGCTGTGTTCAGTGTCCTAAGATCAAGGTCCTTCACCCTTCTCCACCAGACACATTTGGACCTCACCGGAGACATGCAGCTTTGTTAAAGAAAAAGGCAAAATCTTGAAGACTGAAAATGAATTCATTAATAATAAAAGTAGCCATTTCCTTATTACACAGCAGGCAAATAACCTCATGTGAACCTGGCAACCACCCTACCCCACAGATACGGGTATTCTCACTTTACAGGTAAGGAGACCGTGGAGACACAAAAGGCAGTGGAGCCGGGCTTTGAACGAAGGGCATCTGACGCCACTTAGACAACACTGCACCCTGCTCCCAGAGGCAGGTCAGTCCCTCGGAAACCCGTGTCACCCAACACCAACACCGACGTGCACTCACACACATGGGCACACACGCTCTCGTCTGCCAGGGCCTCCAGCTGGGCTCTTGCAACAAATCACCTTTGTCTCTCTGGCTTAGCCCCAAGCATGACACTCATGCCTGCTCGTGGGTGCCTGGTCAGGGGCTCTGGGGAAGGGACACGAAGTCTTAGCTGTGGCAGTCTCCTAAAGGGTCCAGAGGAACCTCCTGTCCCAAATGGTCTGGCCTGAGGATGGAGCCCCATAAACTAGACACTGAGATAGAGGAGGCTGCCACTCGGAGAAGCAGTTGGCAGAGCAGCGCACGGAGAACAAAAGGGGATGACCACTGGCAAGCTCGCCCGCGCATGCTACCTGGGCCAGCCCTGCCCTAAAATCTGGGGGGAGGCTCTGAGGAGTCATGCTGCCTCACCAGCTAGAGGGCCACGGCCCCCAGCACGGGGAAGCAGGGCTCAAGGCCCCCAGAAGCAGCAGCCATAGTGGCTCAGGCCACGGCTTCACAGGCACACAGCTGTAGCTCTGGCAGCCCCTGGCTGGGTGGCCCTGGGCAAGTGACGCTAGTCTACAGGTCCTCTCTTGCAGGTTATTAGAAAGACTAGGAATAACACACACCCTGGGTGCCCAGCAGAGAGAAGGCACTCAGTAAAGGGCAGCTACTCATTTTTCTAAAGTTGGCCCCGAGGCCTCCTCACATGGCGCAGCAGCGACACGTCAAATGCCTCTGTATAGGAAGGCGATGCCCTACTGTACGGAGCCTGCCTTCAGCCAAGGACTAGAAAACCGTCAGGCTCCACGTGTCTTTGGGTTCCAGCTCTTAAGACCAAAAAACTAAGAAGCCAAGGGGTTTGTCTGAGGAACGATCAGAGCTATCAAACTTGGTGCCCCAACTTGCTGGCCAAGAGCAGACAGGCTCCATTTGGTGCTGACAAGAGGCCCAGAGACAGCAATTCTGACACATCAGTCCTGTGCGGATACCGTAAGGGCTGTGCAGTCAGGGAACGTCTGTGCAGTGTCACTACGGACGGGTCTAAGCAAGAGTCGACACCTTCTTTCTCAATGCGCATTAAGTCATTCGTTTATTTCTCCAGAGGGGCACGCTCAAGTATTAGGGTGGCCAGGACAACTCGTGGCTCCTAGGTATGTACAGGTCCTTCAATGGCTGGGGTTACAGACAACTTCACAGCTAGTGCACCACACACACAAGATAAAACAGGAAGCCTAAAAACCCCAAGCCATTCCAAGAAGAAACGAGGGCGGGGAGGAGGCAGGGGTAACGATGCAGCATCCCGTTGGGGGATCAACGCGCAGGAGGGAAGAACACAGAGGGACGGAAGGCAAGCTAGCCTCAGTCTTTGTCAGCCGCAGTTTCCATGTGATGGTCAGGGGACCGAGTTCAACAAGTCCTTCAGGAAGCTCTCTGGATCAGTGATTTCTGATAAGAGACCTGGAACACAGAGACAGAGGTTGGTTAGGAGCAGGCACGCACAGCCCCCAGCCCCACTGAGTCACGGCTGCCGCATCCACGCAGAGAACACACTGTGCTCCAACAAGCCCCAACACGGGCGCTCCCTGAAGATCAGCATGACTAGGGGGCCAGTCACCAAGCAAACACTCTCACGTGGAAGAGGAGTCGTGCTCTGGAACCAGGCGCTGCTGCCTGAGGTAAAGCACTAAAGTGGCAGAGGCCAGCCTCACAATCTCCCTGGAGCAGAGGTTCTAAACCCGGGTCCAGAGACCACTGCAGGGGGTCTGTGAGTCCGCTGATAACCGTGTGCCAAATGGAGGGGGGTCTTGCAGAGGGAGAGTGTCCACAGCCGTCAGCGTACCCTCAAGGGGATATAGGACCAAAGAAAGGTTAATATCCCACTGCTCTAGAGGCTAGGAGGACCAGAGCAGAGGACTCCTCTGAGCTTCGACCCAACCACTAGTCCCTGGGCCTCAAGCAAGCTGCTAGAGCTCAGGAGCTCTGTTACCTCACCTATCAAATAGGGACAGCGACAAATCCTTGTTATGTTACTATGGGGATTAAGTGAGGCCATGAATGTGAAAGTGCCCAGCGCACAGAAGGTGCTCAGTCGGCATCAGGTCCCCGGTGGCCCCTGCCCCTCCGTCACCAAGCAGGGTGCTCACATTTAACCAATGTGGAGCTGTCAACCCCAAGGCCTGGTGCCCTCTCTGCAGCGTCTGCACTAACGGAGGAGGAGTGGCACCGACCATCGCGGGCGGGTTTGGGGAGGCGTTCTGTCGTTGCATTTGAGTAGGGTGCATCTGATGTTGTGAGATTTTCTCCAGTTTAAACAAAGTCACGCTGTAAAACCTGGCCTCAGAGGGAAGGCCACAGAGGCCCCCCAACGGCTCTCGCTCTCCCCTGCTTCAGGCCAGGGCTGCCACCAGCTCCAGGGCTGACGCGAAGCCCTGAACCGAGGAGAACGCCTTCCTTGCCTGCCAACCTCCTCCTCCTCTTACTCGGACCCCTGCATTCATATTGACAGTCTGTTCAGACATCCAGCAGACCCACGGGGGACAGGCACGGTGCTCAGCACTGAGGACACAAACACACAGGCTACCTGCTCTCAGTCAGGGGTCACTTTCTGGAACGAAGGCAAGGAGCGTAGTTAAGGTAAAATGCCTAGGGTGAAAAGATGCTCGTGGGAGCAGTGACGAGTCAGTGAAGTTCACAGGGAAGCGGAGGGGAGCGGCGCTAACACTGACTGTCGCTAATGCGGAGGCACGAGGCCCGTGAAGGCCCACCCAGGTTCACAGCTTCCAGTGAGGCCACTGCGAAAGATGGCCAAACTGGAAGCCCCTGGGCTTTTTGAGAAACTCCATCGGTTGGCGCTGAGCTGGGAGGAGACAAGAATTCACAGAGCATCAACCTCAGACCTTTGAGGGTTTAGTTCCCAGAGGATGCAGACAGACAGGAAAAGTGCTAATAGAGGCTTTCTCTGACAGTGGGATCAGCGGAGAACTTTTTTCCTGCTTCTTTATACTTCACAGAATTCCCACAGTGACCATCAGGGAGAAGTAAACATCTCCCAACAGCATTAGGTGGGTTCGGTCACCTCTGCCTTGGCTCTGGGAGCCTCACCTCAGAAAGGACGGCAGTGACGGGGACTGCAAAACAGCGGTGCCCACCACCTGAGAGGGCACTAAATTCTTAATCCTAGGTGGACTGTCCCAGGCATCGGCCCAAGTCACCTCCCCCTGCTATCACCTGATGCTTGGTTACAAAATCCAAACAAATTGTAATGTGCTTGCAATCAGGATAACAAACCTGTTGCATAAAGACTCCACACACAGGTGAGAACAGTGAACTTCATTCCTACTAGCTGCAGGACGAGGGGTGGTCTGAAGACACCGCATAGGGCACCAATTCAAAGTGCTGCCCTATTGTTACAATCAGAGATGCTCTTTGCTCTGTTCCGATATTTACCATTTATCTTAAGAATGAGAGTTGCAATCTCCCACGCCTGCCCGGGAGCAGCAGTGACTAGGAGACCTCAGTCCCCAAGAGGCAGAAGGAAGACAGGTAAGGTCCGTGATAATTCTCTGAACTGTCATAAAAACCAGCAATCAAAGAGGCTTTACCAATTTTCTAGCTTTGCCCTGTTAGAAACTTATTTCATCTCCAAAGCCTCAGTTACCCCATCTGTAAAGTGGGGATAACCACAGTTCCTACCCCATAACAGGGGTGTCTCGTGGACTGGGAAATGCATGCACAATGAGCAGCAGAGGGCCTGGGGTGTAGAGTGTACACAACACATGCTGGAGCTGCTACTCTCGTCACAAGCACCGGGGCTTACACATCTCTCCCAGACCTCCTGGTGGTGGCCCACGGGCTGGTTCCCGCCTGTCTCTGCTGGCACGTGAGGGTGAAAGTGCTATGGCCAGCCCCACTCAGACAGACATGGGTTTGACTGCAGAAGATCTTTGGAAGATAAAACCTTGACACTGACCAGCCACGTCGAGGAACTCCGAGAAGGTCTCCACTGGCATGAACTCCTCCTGGAAGGTCTTCAGGGCTTTGTCAGCAGCTTCGTAGATGGGCATGTCGTTGTGGCGGATGTATTCCGCTAGAGAGCAGGACCAGCCTCCCTCTGTGTTGCTGGTAGGCACCTTCTACAAGAACCAACAGGAGACAGGCCCAGAGGAAGGATTACTTAACGCCTCAAGACCGTCAGGCCATTCCAATCCAGGGAAAAGAGAGCCCTCCCATAGACATCAAAGTTTTCCCTGGAGGATGTTTTGCTTCCAGGAACAACAAAATTTCATTCAGTTCCTCTTACAGCCCCTTGATTACACACTGCTTCACGGGAACCTACAAGCCACAACAGGCGACTGCGTTCTTGCCTCCCTACATCCTTCACATCTGCATTTCCCAAAGAGAAGGAATCATCAACATCTTCAATTGAGCCATTCCATTGAGACTATAAAAGGAACCACCCCCCAGCCCTCTGACTCTCTCAAGGCAGAGAGGAGGCCCCATCACAAGCTGGGCTGGAGCACGTCACAGGCACACAGGGCAATGGAGCTTCTGCAGACAGAGGGGAGGGAGCAAACCAGGGGGACTCGGGAGGAAGAGCTGCCTGGAGAAGGGTGTGTGCAGCAGGCGGCAGGAGGGATCTTGGCCACAAGTGTACATCACAGACGTGGGGTCTAAGCTACAGGGTAGACCCTTCTCAGGGCACATTCAGCCTGTTTCTCAGGACAGGTCAGCGGAGGAGCGGCCATGCGGCAGCCGAGGCAGGGGCAGAGCCAGCGGCACAGGTTATCTTACACCCTGGCAGAAACCAGCTGAGCCCACGATGGATCCTTACCTTAAACATGTTGTAAATGAGATCGACCAGGGCCCAGAAGAGAAGGGAAGAGCGGTAAGCAGAGTAGTCCTTCACTGCCTTGTCTGTCAGCCTGGAAGAGAAAACCAAACTCCATACCCACGAAGACCCTGGAAGGGCACTTACAAGGACAGAGCAGAGCATCCTGGGAGCAAGGGGAGAGCCACAGGAATCTATGCATCACTCACTCCGGCCACCTGCCTATCTTCTCGGGAAACAGCATCTGTGGGCAAGCACTTCTGAAGCCCTGGACCCCGCGGCTTATCTACTACAAACCGTCCCATGAAATGCTCATCATTAGTACTGACTCCCTCCAGATCAGGGTAAACCAGAAGAGGGGAGATGGAAGTTGCAGCATGGCAACCGAATACAGCCTTAAACAGATGCCCAGGAGACCGTGTTTCCCGGGCTCCTCCCCAACACCAGCTCCTGGATTGACAAGACCTCATATGAAGCAGGAAACAAAGCCAACTTCAGTCTTCACATTCCCACTGGGAAAATTTTTACTCAGCAGACCTAAACTAGCCAAATATAGTAATTCGTCATCCATGTGCCATGTTAAAAACAGCAAGCTGGTGGAAAACGTGTTGAGCAATAGTAACATCTGGGACGGAGGATATAACCTCCCCGACACATTCTAAATCCTGGATAATCCTGGAGCTGCTCACCTCACCCCTTTGTTTCTAACCAGCATCATCTCTGCTTAATCCAGTGATTCAGCTTAGGATTAAAGACGAGTCAGTCCCTTGGAATCCCGGGGGCTGTCTGTGACAACGTCCACTGCCTTCTCGGCAGACACTCCTGGTGTGAGGAATGGTTAAACCAGGAAGAGCCACTGTGAAACACAAAAAGACCAGACTCCCCCGTGCACAGCGAGTGGAATACTGGTGCTGGGGTTCGGTGTCTACTGCCCAAGTCTCTAAGACGTTTTGGTGGCAAACTGCCTTCACATCTGTAACCGGCAAATGAAGGCTGGGTGAACCCTTGTCATGGACAGTCTACACCTTAGAACAGAGCTCATAACTAAAGGGACTAGAATTTAGTATTAAAACGTGTGAGTGCACATGCATGTGTATATGTAAGAATCATAAAAATGAAACAAGCAGAGATGTCATTATAGAGGCTGAACTTCACTGTACGGGCCTCAAGTGAAGGGACGGCCCGCCACGGGACAGGCCATCCATATCTGCATTCAGTAATGCTCAATTCATTAACAAAAGTAAAGTAAAATAAGACAATTCCATTTGCTAAAATATGCTTCCCATACCCTCCCTCTACCCCAACATCCTCCGAAACACCTACTTTCTCCCCACCTGCCATGTGTGAAGATGCTGCAGCCTAAAGTGAAAATCACTGTAAGGCGGGCCTGTGGATGAGGACGGTAATCCATTTCTTTGCAGTTCTACATGCTGGCATACAAGGTAACAGATAAGGCTCTGACAAAAGCCTAAGAAAGTCCCAGGCTTAAATACTTACAAGTTCCTGGCAGAGGACCTTTTTTTCCAAAATGTAAAACAAGCAGAAGAGGTCAACATCTTGTGTGCATGTTCCTAGAGCTCCATTGTCGTGTATCTGCTACTGCCTCCCACCCTATAATGGACTTAGGACAAAGTCTGCTCCAGTGACGCTGCCCCAACCAGCAGGAGGACAACCTTCAAATGTCCTTCCAGCCATGGTCTCTCCTGGGAGGGCACCCCAATACTGTGCTGGCACCCAGCACCCCTGCAGTCTGTTTCAGACACACCCCACTCAAGCCCCCAACCACGCCAGGTTTGGTCCTTCTCTGGGACTGTTTTGCTGTGCTAAGGAGGAATCTTGAGTGGCCCAGCCCAACTTAATTATTTAAGGCTAATTAGTAAAGGTGACTAAACTACTACAGAGAAAATGGCAACTCACGAGTAGAGCTCACCCTGGATTTCCTAATTAAGCTGTGACCAAATCAGCTTTTCCTTAACTGCCCGGAACAGTAATGAATTTTGGTCTCCTAAACGAAAACAAAACAGCTCCTGTGGGTTGAAATTTCACCCCTGCCACCGAGACCCTGTGCCCAGTCAACAGCCACTGTATGTGCTACGGATGCAGGCTGAGCCTGGCTCATCGACACCTTGCTACCCTCTACATCTAACTTTTGATTTCTAGCAGCTAGTTAACTATTAATGCTTCCGACTCTTGGGAAACACCGGAAAGCGCTGTGTCTGGAACGGGGACAGGGGTTAGGTACAAATCTAATAAGACTTGCCCGTGTCCCCCCCACCCCCGCTGCCCCCCGCCAACTCTACAAAAGAACCTGTACTGGCCAGGTTCAACAGTAGAGCTCCCACCTGGGGGCGTGAGGCACCTGAGACTAGCAATGCTTGATACATCAGAGCTGATGGAGGGGAAGACACCAGGTGTGCCAATTCAGGCACATGGCTGTTTCCACTTGGTCTGTCATCATCAGGGACCTGAAAGCTCCCCTCTGCTCCCTTTTTGGCCTACAAGTATGGAAATGTTCCCTCGGACCCCACTGAAAGCAGACTCACAGGGACCAATCTTCCAGAAGTGAAGCAGACTTCCTTCGAGCGGCAGAGGCAAGCCGACAAACCCATACCCTCCCCGGTAGCCCAGGTGGGCAGAGACTGCACGGGGCCACTATGATCCAAGAGTGGTGTCCACGAGTCCACTCAGCCTGTGGCAATCCATGTGGTCCTCTCAGAGGGCTTGTAGCTGTTGTTTGCTGTTGTTCCTCTCAAGACACCTGCCATATGACCCAACTCACAGCAAGGTCATGAGCACAAAGACCACTTCCTTCCTGAAACGCCATTCCTTCTTTGGGAGGTGTCCGCAGGAATAAGAGAGGAAGAAAGGTTCATGGAACGTGGGACAGATGGGATAGGAATGTGACTAAGGAGAGAGGTGACGAGCTTTTAATGATCAGAACAGAAAATCCCCAAGCATAGCTATGCAGAAGTTCTCCTAGTTTATGCCCAGACCAGCAACACTGGGGAGACCTGGTTAGCCATCTCAGCCCCTGCTGGCCAAAATTCTCCTGTCAGTAGTTCCACCCTGAGCCTGGCTGGCTTCCTCTCTGAAATTTTCCACAGAGGTAAGCCGGCTCCACCTTTCTAGTGGCTGAACACCAGACCCAGAGGTGGCCAGGCATCTGCCAGCCATCGCACCCAGACTCTCAGCATGATAGACTGAGAAGGGTCAGGGTCAATTACCAAGTCAAATGAGCACACCTTCAGTGAGCACGCAGATGCTGCTAGGCAGCTTTTAAATACCCTGGGACTACATAACCCAGGCAACAGGCAGCCCAGAACACGGCTTCCTGAAGCAAGCACTGACCTGGTGGCTCCCCCTGGAGCCACTGCCCGGGCCTGAGAGGTCACCAGCAGCCTCCGCAGGATTTCCACACGTGTGGCTCTCCACTTCTCAGGGGGCAGGACGTGAAGGGCCAGGACTATGAAATAGTGCGGCCCATCCACTTCAAAGGCACTCTCCACCCACTTCTCCTTGGGCTGCTCCAGAAAGCCCTGGAGGTTCTTCTCCTCTCGGGAAGTTGCTCGGGTTCTGGAACAAAAGGGGCAGGATGAAACCAGGGTAGAAGCCGGGCACCAGCAGCAAGACGGGAGGAGGGTTTGCTCAATTTCTCAAGTTTCTTGAACACTTGGATCACTGAAGCTTCCTGCCCATCCTGGACGACCCCTCCCACCTCCTCCCTGGCAAGCTACGTGCTGCTTCCCCTTCCAAGCCCGTTGTGGTGGGCATCTTCCTTGCCCTCCCCACCCCGTGAGCTCAGCTCCAACACAATTCCAAACAACTACCGATTCTCGAGCACCCTGCAGGTGTCAGGCACATTCACGAACACTCTGCCATCGCAGTGTCCTAACCACTCTGGAAGGTGACGGCTAGCACCTTCTTACCATGGTATCTGAAGCCCAGAAAAGTGGAATGACTTGCCCAGTCACCAAGCCAGTAAGTAATGGAGCTGATGTGAGTCCAGAATCCCTGACTCGGAGCCCACAGCCTGCCTTCTCCCTTACTCCATGTAGACCCATTATAGCTAACTTGTTCACATTGCATTCACATCTGGTTCCGTCCCTGGGCTATTTTGGTTTGTTTTCTTCTGTATCTGTGTCCTCTCTCCTTCATTAGAACAGTTCCTTCCAGGCAAGCACGGCTTCTTGTTCCTGCTCTTGCCTAAACTACAGTGATAATGATGAGCATACAATGCCAAGCACTGTTCGAAAAGCTTTATATGGATTATCTCATTTAATCCCCACAATGACCCTAAGAGACAGGGACTAGCACTACCCCAATTTTACAGACCAGGAAACCACAGTACAGAGAAAATAAATACTTTGCCCAAAGTCACACACTGGGGAGTGAAGGAACTGGGCTTCGAAGGCAGGCGGTCTGGCTCCACAGCCTATCCATCGTTAACTTTCCATCTTCCCTCCATGACACAGCTTTGACTAGCGGTCACTGAATTGGCACTGAGAGATCACTGAGTCCTTCCTGGTCATAGATCTCTGGCGACACTCTCTCCTTAGAACCTGGATGGTGCTCTCAGGCCAAGAGTGCCTGATGCCCTAGCCTAACTCTGTTGGGGAAAAACAAACAAGACGCAACACTGGCAGCCCTTAGAATCAAAATTACCAGGTCAGCAGATGGCGCCGGCAGACACTGGACTGTGGGGAAACAGGAGCGGAAGGTGCAAAGCCACCTGCTTCCTTCCGCTCCCTGAAGAACAGGCACGGATGGAACACATGAGGATACTCTACTTGACTTCCCAGAACTGGGAATCAGAAGCTTTCTGCCACTGCAGGACCTGCTCAACTCTGCTCTGACGCATGGTGTGACATCCTTGCCTTTATATACAAATGTTACACCAAAATCGGCTAGCCCTCCCTTACCTAGCCACCCTGTGATCAAGCTCACACCAGTGTGAGACGACTAGCTAGGGAAGCAGTCTGTAGCTGGCAAAGAGTGCCTCTCTGTGAAGCTTCTGGGTCAGCCTCTAACTGACCAAGATAACCAGGATCCAGCCAACTCCCTCTCCAGCTAAGGGACGGAGCATGAGTTACAAATGTCTGGCATTTGAGAAACCCAGTGACACTTAAGTCACCGGTTCTATTCTGCTGGGCAATCATGCTGCCTCTCTGGGTCTGCTTGTCTTCCTGGAGAATGAAGCAATCCACTCTACCCCATGCCTGCCAAGGAGACATGTCCCTGCAAAGCCAAGGGCTCTGTCAAAGGCCCACAAACAATGGTAACTAGCACGGCTCAGGCCTGAAGCACAGCTGAGATAGTGGGACATGTGTGCCGTCAGCGACGCAGGTGTGTCTTCTGACAGTCTAAACAGCTCAGCAGATGATGTAACGCACTGATGGAGACCTGTCTGTGCATCTTTTTAACAACGACGCCTGCAGTCTTGAGGTCAGCCTTTTATCTCACAAGAAAATGGGAGGGAAGGAGAAAATAATACTCTTACAGAGAAAAGACCAGAAGGGACAAGAAACACTGTCCTGTAGCCTAAACTGAACTGCAGCCACCTTGGGTGAACTATACACAGCCTGTCAATTCTCTGCCCGAACTTTCTAAGAGTCTTGCTAGGAGATGGGGTCTAAAAGCCATTTAAATCAAATCTAAAAGCTAAAGTACACAAAACCTCTTGATTTGCTTTCAAAATCTGCGGCGAGATGAAAGAATATTCTTCTCTACACGCTAAGTGCGTCTTTAAAATTACACTTGTAGGGATCAAACTAAGTGTTCCATAATGTACATACGGCAAAAATAAAAATCTGTTCTTTCCTGGCTGCCCTCCTTCTCAGTTGACTTTCCCAGAGAATCGGCAACACCCCTTCTCCTCTCACCCTTGCCAGAAGCATTACTCACTGACAGGACAACAGGGATGGCAAGTCCAGTTTCCCCTTATGAAACGGTCCTTGGTTCTGCGGATCCCTAGCTGTGAAACCCTCAGCCGTAAGAATCTGTGCGCCTTCACAGTGACTGTACAGCTCCAGCCCACGGCCTCCCCCACTCAAGAGAACGGGTCCCGCGAGTAGAAGCAGAGGTTACATCAATGTGGAAGGGTCCATGGTCTGGCTTCTCCCCATCCCTGCTCCCCTCCTGGCTGCAGGTCAGTCCGAGGATGCAGCCCTTGGCTGCTCATGGTGGGAGATGGGACAGTTTTAGAAAGGAAGTCACCAAAAAGCCGCAGATGCACATTCCTACTTCAGTCAAGGCTGCCTTAGGTCAGACATCTGCGCTGGAACTAACTGGGGCAGATATGGACAAGCTGGGAGATCTTGGGGAGAAGGACAGAGGGTGGGCCGGCCAGTAGGATGCGAGATACTGACGTGTTCAGGACGTAAAGCACAGTGTGAATGATGTACGGGATCAGGTGGATGTTGCTCTCCCGGCCGCCGCCGCCGGTGTCCGCGCTGAACGACTGCTCCATGGCGAAGCGCAGGAAGAGCAGTTTGATGTCGTGGATATTGAGCTGGTACGTGGGCTCCCGCTGGCCTGTGCATTCCTGGAGGTAAGTGTTGTGCCTAGGGAGAAGGAGAACAAACGCTGAAACAGAAGCCAGTTCCCTGCAGAAAACCCAGTTTGGAAGGCAGCTCCCTGCCCGACGGCGGCAAAGCTTACAGAAACGGCTAGAGGAATGACAGGGAGAGTGGAGGACAAGGGCTGGGCCTAGGAGGAAGACAAGAGCAGAAGGCATTCTCATTTCTGCCGTGACTGAATGAGATGCTCTCCAAGCTTTGACGAGAACCTGCCAGTTCTGAGGGGACCCATTTCTTGATGGACAATTGTCACAGGACCTACCATGGCCGCATCTGAAAGTAGAAATGCACTTCCACATTTTGGAAGAAGAAATGTAGAACTTATCTATTCTGACTGACAAGGTTATCTATTCCTGAGAATCATCTCTTCAACCTTCAAATACAAGTTTTTTTCTATGTCAATATACATCGCCATCTATCTGGGCCCTGCCTCTTATTAACTGTGTGACCTCAAGTAAGTTCCTCAAACTCTCTGTGCCTCAATTTCATCTGCAGAAGCTATGTTATAATAACACACGGTAGGCATGTCAATATGTTGCCGCCTGTTATTTTCACCATTAGTACTGCCAGGCACCTGTTTTATGGTAAGTACCTTTACATCCCTGAGCTGTAAAACAGGCCTGGCGGTGGGGCGCCGTTCCCCAAGGCATCAGCAAGAGACAGGCCCTCTGAGAAGCTTTAGCTACTCTACTCTGGACTTTCAGGAGGAGGAGGCCTTGAGGGGAGCCTGACTCGCCCACGCCACTGGACTATTTGTGCTCGCTACTTCAAACTCAGAGGCACATACTGTAGAAGTGAACCCGGGGAAATTCTGGCCTCAAGAGTCAAGGCAGGGGTCCCGTGTCTCAGGTCCTAAGACTGACAATGGAGAGGGAGCAGATAACTAGAAATCCTAGGCGGCGCACCAGACCCTGAGGGTGCTGGTTTCCCCCAGCAGAGGTCCTCTCTGCTCCACCAGCTCCCCTGCCAGAAGCAGAGAAAGAGACGTGGGCTCCCACTGAAGGTGACAGGAAACGGTGTCACCACCGCTGGGCTGACCGCAGACCTTCCCCCATGTCGCCTGGGATTCCCCTCTTTTCTACCATGCAAAACGCTCAACACTCACCTTGCCAAGCAGGTAGCAAAAGCCGACTCGGGGACGTGTGGCCCCCAGACGGGGAGGAGCCCGTTGCACTTGGTGTTGGCGTTCTGAAGGGCAGCGCTCTCCCACTCTTCCCGGCCTCGAGCCAGCCTGGACAGGGAGAGCAGAGACAAGTGACTGCTGGAATTAATTTGGTGAGCAGGCGCCTGGGTGAGTTGGGGTAGAGAAGGGTTTGCTATCACTATGGAAGCGAGTGAGCCCACACTCCTTCCTCGACAGAGAGGATTAGCCATTTGCAGCCTCGATATGGTAAATGCCATATCTTCACTGCTTCAGATGGCTGTCACCAGCCTGGGGCCAGAGCCAAGTGTATTTTCCGAGCCACATGGCAAGAATGGCTCTTGGGCCTCTACGGTTTAAGATTGAACACCCTACACCCCAGAGACTACGGAACAGCATTAAAACCTCAGGGCTGGCGGTCCCTTGCCCTCCCAGTCCAGGGCCTTGGGCAAGCTGCCCTCCCTTCTCAAGTAACACAGGTGTCTAGAGCTGAAGCAACATGCGGGAGAGGCCCACTGCAGGAGTCACTCAGCAAGAGGCAGGACCTACCTGACGGCGGCCAGATGGCAGTCGTAGTGCACGATGTTGAAGTGGGACACGGTGCTGTAGCCCTGCTGTTTCCGGGGCTTATTCTCCACCTCCTCCAAGGCCACCCGCTTGGTGAAGGTGTAAATGCCCAGGACCTTCGTAGGCTACAAAGACAACATCAAAAAGAAAAACGCCAAGCAAGCGCTGGAAGGAGGTGAAGCAGAGCCGAGGGGCCCCAGGTGTTAACACTCCTGGGGAGGAATGTGTTCAGAAGAGGGAGTGACGGTGAGCCCTCAGACTCTTGGTTATGTACTTGGCCAGGCACAGCCCTAGCGAAATGAGCAGTGTGGGGAGCAAGTGAAACTAAGAAGATGGAAAGGCAGCAATATAAGTCTGAACTGTCATTCTTTTCTTTCTGCTTCATTTATCTGAAAATGAAGAATAAAGTGCCGTTTCGATAAGTCACTTGCTTTTCACAACTTATCAGGCAGCTCCGAGGAGCCTTGTTACAGCAGACTTACAAGTCTCGCAGCCCAGGGCACTTGCCCTTCAACAGCTTGGGTGCTAAGCAGTAAATCCAAGCTGAATGGGAGAGGAGCCTAAAAAGTCCCCAGGGGAATAAACAGGTCACTTGCTGTTCTGCTCCTTTTAGGTGTAAATCTAGTTTGGCAGAGCCTACAAAGTTAAGGTCTTAATCTTCTCTCCAGATGTCCTAAATGGAAGCAGGATAGTGTGATTTTAAAAGGCTCAGGTGCGGAGTCAGAGAGGGCTGGGCTAAAATTCTGGCTCTGCTATGGACCTTTGCTTTCTCATTCAGAAACTGGGGCTTTTTACAGGTTTAAAGATAAACTTATCCAGTTACATAAAGCTCTGAGCACAGAGCCTGGGATACAGAAGGAATCCAATGAGTGGTCGTTGTCAATGATGACGATGAAGACAACGACTAATATTCAAAAGATAACTAATGCTCAGGTCAGTTTGCCTTCCTGCCTTTAAAGAGGACAGCTGGCTCTAAGATGCAAGGCTTGACCCTGGTCCACTAAGAACAAAACGGCCTGCCAGACAGGGACACCACCAGAGCAAGGGGCCAGGCTGCACCGTCAAGGCCAGGCCCTCCTGACGCAGGCCCAGCAAGCTGTACCTGGAACTTGTAGCCCTCCCTGCAGATGCAGCACGTGAGGCCTGGCTCCTCAATCAGCTCTTCCATCTGCTTCAGGAGCGCCGTCTTGGTCACCACCTGGCCCTTTTCATTCGTCTGTAGGGGGAGCCCAGGCAGCACGTGAGAAAGGCACTTCCACCCAGGCTCCCACCCAAGCTCAGGGACACTCGGAACGGGGCTGACCTTGCACATACACTAAAAGGTCTGTTGCATCGAAAGGAAATCTCTTTAGTTGGCTTTAATGAGGGTAAAGACCCAGATTCTTCTGCTATTCTCTTCCTACAGGAACCACTGAAGCAGAGGAAACCATCCAGATGGAACTTTGGCAAGTTGCCACTTGCCACCAAAAAAGCCCCCTTTCTTTGTACCAGCAATACCAAGGCTCAGCTGCCAAGGGCTGCTGCACTATGATTCATTTACTGTTCCCATGGGAGTTGAAAACTGCTGACACCCAAGTTTGCTGGCTTGGACAGGACTATTGCTTCCTCCAGGGTGGACAGAGAAAACGGCACAGAGCCCTTGGTGTCAAACAGACCCAAGTTCAAACTCCTGTCAACAGATTATTAGTTATGTGCCTTGGCCTATTTACTTCACCTCTCAGCCTCAATTAGTTCATCTGAAAAATGGGTAAAATAACATCAACCTCATAGAAGCACATAAGGGCTTAAATAAAATCTTACAAGTAAGGTGCCTAAGTATAGTGCCTGGCAAATAAATCCTAGGCAAACAATGGATAGCATCATCATTTTCACCGTTTGTGTGACCCTGTTAAGTCATTTAACCTGAGTCTCATCTGTATAGTGGGACAACAGTCACACCTCTCAGGGTTGTTGGGAAGACTGAAGGGGAAGCACCTAGCACCGTGCCTGCACACCTAGCTCCCTCCTCCCGCTGTCCAGCCTTCGCCTTCACCATCCCCAACCCCAGCTCTGTCCTGAAGCACAAACGCCTGTGCCACAGCCAGCTCCTCAACAGTGAGGGCAAGAACATGGGACTTGGGGAGCGGCATTACCGTCATGCCCAGGGTGCCCAGAGCCTTCTGCCTCATCGCCATGGCCATGCGCTTCTTCTCAGCCCGGGTCTCCCTGCGGGCCGCATCAATCTTCTTGTTCACATCAGGGTGCTCCCGCAGCGCCTCCAGCAGGTTCTCTGCCAGGGTCCCAATGCCCTCATCGCTAGACACCTGCTCCAGTTTATGCAAGTTTGTGATGGAGTCAGTTCCGATCAGAACCTGCCAAGAAGGGACCAGAGAGATGCATGCCTCCAATTATGTAGATAAGGATTCTTCCCAGGAGCTTAAAGGTTTAGAAAAATCAATGGAATGTGCACAATCTCATGTTCTCCGTTCAGGTTCAATTAGATCCTTTGATTCCACACTTAGAGAGATACAGACAAACGGAGGAGGGGTCAGCTCTGCCA
This sequence comes from Equus przewalskii, assembly GCF_037783145.1. Classification (NCBI taxonomy): domain Eukaryota; kingdom Metazoa; phylum Chordata; class Mammalia; order Perissodactyla; family Equidae; genus Equus; species Equus przewalskii. The sequence continues at coordinate 34,802,262 of NC_091832.1, read as the reverse complement.
CTGACCTTGGACCAGTCACTACGCACTTCAGCTCCAGCATCTCTATCTATAAAATGGGGTGGCTGTGATGATGATGATTAGAGCACATATGTAAAGCATTCAGGCACAGTGAAGGGGGCTAAGATTCCCTGGAGAAGCAGCCGCTGATGGGGCCTGAGTGGTGAACTCAGTGACTACGCCTAGCAGAGGAGGCCCTTGACATTCCCAAGGACTCTGCTAAGTTCTTCATCTGGAGCCCTTTGGGGCCACCAAACCCAGGAGCACAGGAGTCTTCTCAACCTAGAGACATTAGAGGTACCACCACAAGCAGGAGTAGGGATAAGAAAACACTTTTTAAGAAGTAGATATTAACAAGAAACCCCCATGGTTGAAAAGGTTGGCAGTCACTGCACTACAGCACCACGCTGTGAACAGGGACGCAAGAATATCAGAACACTGAAGGCAGGTGTAGCCTGAAAAAGCTCTCCAGCTGAGTTCACTGAGCAATCCCACCACATCACTGAAATCCGCACCACCCTCACCACAAGTGAATTGATGACAATTAACTACATATTTGACAATAAATTGAAAACAGCAAAGTAAACCTGCAATGTGACAGCTCAGCACTCAACTCAGCTCACTCCCTAGCTCATAAATCTATTCTCATAGCAGGTACGCTTCAAATTTGTGCCTCAGCAAAATTACAGGCTATCTCACGTCTCAAACTCCTAAACAGTGAACCCATAGTTCAACTCCCTACTGAGCTCCTCCACAGGTCCCCCACACTCAACATCGAGTGTTTATTGTGTGCCTATGTGTGAAGCAGAGCTTTGGAGGTTGGGGTAACAAAGACCGTACCCTCCTAAAGCTTAAACTCTAGTCAGGAGGACAGACCACACATCAAGTCTAGTGTAATGAACTCTCCTCCACCTCACCTCAAACCTCCTAGGTTCTCCACCTCCTTTAACGGCACCACCACTCACCTTGTCACCCAATCCAGAAACTATGCAGAATTCTTGATTCATCCAGCAATCTCCAAATCCATTTATTCCACCTCCCAGATCTCTGGTGAATCCGTTCAACTGTCCACCTCACTAACTAGTTCAGGCTGCCATCATCTCTCACCTAGATTATGATAAAAGCCGGCCAATTGTTTTTCCTACCTCTCATCTTACCTTCCTCTCCACTTCACCCTCTATAATATGGCCAGGAGCACTGCCCTCAGGAGAAAACCCACACTTCCTTCCCTGGAAAGTGTGATCCGGACCCATGCTTATGTCTCCACCATCAGCTCCTGCCATGCATCACCTCCCATATGCAAGTGCTTTCAATTCCAGGAATGCTTTAAGCTCTCTTGCCTCTGAGCCTTTGCAGACGCCATACTGTCTTCTTAAAAATCCTCTTTCCGAATTTAAAACTATGGACCAAGAACAGTTTAGTGGATACCAGGGGAAAGGTGGGGTGGGGGGTGGGCACAAAGGGTGAAGTGGTGCACCTACAACATGACTGACAAACATTAATGTACAATTGAAATTTCACAAGATTGTAACCTATCAATAACTCAATTAAAAAAAAAATGCAAAAAAAAAAAAAAATCCTCTTTCCTTTGACCCCTTCCACAGCGCATTTACCTCAGTGTTCAGTTACCCCTATGTATTTGGCTCTATCTTCCACCAGACAGTGAATTCCCAGAGGCACAAGCTGTGACTGTGTTGTTTGCCACTTTTACCTCAACCTAGCACAGGTACACAACAGGTGCTAAATAAATATGTGTTCAAAAAAAAGTGAATGGTCAGAAGTATGAACACCAAGTAGCTAACCAGATAAACCCTGATTCTAAAGAAAATAATTCAATTTATTAACTAAGAACAGCCTGGAAATCCCCTGACCTGAGTTCTAGGCTCATTGTGCTGCCACTAGTCAAATCATAACTCTGTTCCTTGAGTTATCCACATTCAAAATAGAGATGTTAGAGGATAGAGAAAATAACATACGTGAAGACTCTCATGTAGGAAAAATTATCTCCACAAAGATGTACTAATTATGACTACTTCCCCTGAATTGAACAAAAATAACAATATAGATTTGAATAAGACATACGGAAGAATTTTTACTGTAACCAAATTACCACATTTTTCAAAGGTGTCATCAGAAGATTACCAAATGAGAATGTGAACTATATTCAAGGCAGAACACTATAAACAGAAAAAAAACCCAGCCCTGAGGACTCCCAAAACTCAACACTTGAAAAACAAAAGATATGAATGACTGAAGATACAGAGAGGAAGCACATGCAAAGGCGGGTAGCATCGTTCCCCATTAGGAAAATACAAGTTACAACCACAGTAAGAAATCACTATATGTCTATCAGAATGGACACAACCAAAAATAGTGATACCACCCAGTGCCGGCGAGGGTGTAGAGTGGATCACTCATGCACTGCTGGTGGGAATGTAAAATGGTGCAGTTACTCTAGAAAACAGATTGGCAGTTTCTTGCAAAACTAAATATGCAACCAGCAATTGCACTCTTGGGCATTTACCCCAGAGAAATGAAAGTTTACATTCAGACAATCCTGCACATGAATGGTCATAGCAGCTTTATTCGTAATAGCCCCAAACTAGAAACGATCCAGATGTCTTTAACGGGGGGATGGTTAAGCAGGCTGTGGCGCATCCATGCCATAGAACACTACTCAGCAATGAGAAGGAACAAACTATTGGGACATGCGATAAGCTGGATGAATCTCCAGAAAATTACGTTGCGTGAAAAAAGCCAGTCCCAAAAGGTTACATATTGTATGATCCCATCTATGTAACATTATTGAAATGACAAGATTCAAGAAATGGAGAAGAGATCAGTGGTTGCCAGGGGTCAGAGGCGAGGAGATAGCAGAAGGTGGAGGGGGCTATAAAAGTGTAACAGGAGGGATCCTCAGGTGATCAAACTGTCTGGATCTTGACTGTACCAATGTCAATATCCTGGTTGCGATATTGTACTGTATAAGTTTTGCAAGATGTTACCACTGGGAGAAACTGGGTAATGGGCACATTTTCTCTGTATTATTTCTTAACAACTGCATATGAATCTATAATTATCTCAAAATAAAAAGTTTAATTAAAAAAACATCCAGTCTGGGCCAGCTGGGATGTATGAAGGGTAACAGATACCTCAGCCCAGTGAGGAAGAGATCAGAAATGAGCAGCAGAGAAGAAAAGATGGGCTTCCTGAGAACTAAGTTTTCAGCTGCCTGAGGCAGAACAGAAATGGTGGTGATGGTATTACAAATGCACCAGTGACTGGCCAGAAATAAAACTGTTTTACACTCTGGCCAGCCAGACCCTCACCATTTACCTGCTGCTCAGCTGACCCATGAGATAATGAAGCCCCACGTAAGAATGAGTTGAATGAAGAAATCACAACTACAACTAATCCTCTCTGCATACAGGGACGAACCAGATGACTCTGAGTCCCTTCTACTCTATGAGTCTTCTGTATTAGAGGAAGTCATGTCTCAAGGCTAGTCGAGGTGCTATCTTCATTCAGTCATGGGAGATGAGAAGGGAGTGCATGGTTCCCCCACACTACATGTCCTCTCTCCAGAATAAGGTCCACATGCACGCTGGCTACTCACCTGGGTGGCAGGGTGCTGGATAGCCAGTCCCCGAAGAAGCCTCAAGATAAATGGTAGGGCTGGGCGAGACAAAAACTTTTTCCAGATGTCAGCATCCAGACTACAAAGCAAAGGAAGGCTTATTAGCAGGCCAGAGAAGCAAATGCTACCTAGAAACCAGGTGTTGACTATGGCATGTTTAAACATGACCCTTTAAGAGTGCCATAAAGAATCACAAAGGACCAGCCAGTTCAGCTGAGGAGCCAAACAGAAAAGAATAATCTTAAATAGAAACCGAAAAGCTGCCATCCCTCCCATAGCCCCACAAGGCTCTGCAGTGGCTGAATGGTCCACCTTGGTAGTTTCCAGAAGGGGAAGGAGACCCCACAAAGGGTAAAGGGGAACATGTGATACTTTATGCCAAGAAGTTCAAAAGGAACCAGGAAGAGGAGAAGGAAAGCAGGCACTGACACAGACGCTTCTTACTTCTTGGCACTAGGAATGTGCTTTTTCATATAGTCAAGTGCATTCTGGGTGATTCCTTTCTGGAGAATCAGATCTTTCAGCTGATGCCCATTGCTGTTGTTCTTGATGCCGGCTGCTATCTTACAGAAGCAGTCCAGGAAGACTTTATCATCGCCACTGTGATCTTCATCATACCTAGGAGGAAAGAGCAAAGAGTCCGAGGGTGTGAAAGGAATAACATAAACTGATCACATCATTCTCTTGGTTAACAATCTTCAACAGCCTATAGGATCAAGTCTAAATTCCTTGGCATAACATAAAAACCCTGCTGATCTGGCTCCTGCTACCCCTCCCTCTTACTTCTACTTTTTCAAACTCCTAACGTTCTCTTGCATTTTCATGCTTTTGCACATGTGACTTCCTCCATCTCGTCATACCCTTTTCCCATCTCACCAACCACTTCACCTTCTCTGTGTAGCCAATTGCTACTTTAACACAATTTATTTCAATCATTGACTCCCCAGTTAGACAAGCCCCTTAAAAAAAGCCCCTGGCACACAAAAATCTAAGAGAAATTCAGGGGATTCTTCCTCAGTCTCAAGGAACTAATTCAGGGTTTTCATGGGGACTCTCACTTAGCTGTCCGAAGTCCAACCAACATACTTATCAAAGCTGCAGTATGGCTTGAACCGCTCCACCAAGATCTGCATTTTCTCCACCTCTCCAAAGGAGAGGTATGGGATGATGCGCAGCAGGCCCTGGAGCACGCTAGGGTTGGAGCGGACAAAGGTGCTGTTGATCTGGTCCAAGAGCATCACGAGTTGATCTTTGTCACCCGTCAGGAGGAGGTTGCCCTGCAACAGGAGAGAGGAAGGAAGACCCATCAATGGAGTCAGGACTTTGGCTGCAGCCAACTTCTGATCCCCAAAGGTCATCCACGTCCATCAGAGCCATCAGAAGTGGCCCTGAAACTGTGTCTCAGCACTTCCTGGGAAATAATCAATACTGAGTTCCACTTAATAAATTAGTTTCTATGATGGCTCTGTTAATAGTCTCAGGTGGTCATAATACACCAATACAATCTCTCCTCCCCCAAGTGAATGAAGGCCACCTGCTATTCATTTGGTCTCATCTCCAGCCAAAACATCAGCACCAGTAAGAATGGAGGAAGGCATGGGTGCAGTAAGTGGAGAGAAACTGAACTGGGAGTTGAAGACGGGGCATCTAGGCCTGATTCTACCAGTAGCCAACTATATAACTTTGAACAGCTCACTTCATTTCTCTGGGCTTGGGGTTTCCTCAACTGTGAAATGAGGGGTTGGACTAAGGCCCCTATTAGCTGGAACACGCCAAGATTCTATTAATGAGCAGCTTCTGAGTGAAAGAATATCCCTAGCAGCTTTATTTCCTCTGAATCCATAGATTTCAGGCTTCAATCCAGGGATGTCATCTTTAGTTGAGCCTTGGCACTCCCGTGACCTGAGCAGGTTCAATCATTCTTGGTTAATGCAACAAGACACACATGAGCCCGTTGCTGGCAATGAGACAGTGCAGACTCCCAGTGTCTGTGGATGGAACACGGGGCCCCACTCACCTTGTCCTCACTCAGGGGCTCAGCGTTGGACTCATCCAGAATGATTTCCATGATACTAAGCACCTGTTCGGCCACAGCTGCGCCGCCGCTGTCCTTGCTTTCTTGTTCAGCTACAAGGGCCTGTGGGAGAACAAGACCCAGTCACTCTGGGGATAAGACTGCAACCACTCATTGCTGATGGGATCTGTTCCTCAAGGATCTCCTTTATGGTCTTACTTCCCAGAGACTGTGCGTGTGTGTGTATATGTGTATGTTTCTTTCCTGGTTGCCCTGAGGACGATGGTACTTGCATCAGTGTGCAGTGTGGACTGTTTCAGGCACTAACTTCCTCTTGTCTCTGATTTGAATTGAGGAAGGTGACAAGAAAGCTGTGTGTGTGTGTGTGTGTTTCTTTCCTGGTTGCCCTGAGGACGATGGTACTTGCATCAGTGTGCAGTCTGGACTGTTTCAGGCACTAACTTCCTCTTGTCTCTGATCTGAATTGAGGGAAGGGACAAGAAAGCTCTTTGGTGTCATGGCAGTAGCACAGGGGTGAGCCAGCAGGAGGAGAAGGGACAGCCTGAACAATCCATGTCTATGTGGAAGTCAGTTAGACAAACGAAGGGCTTGAAGAGACCACAAATCCATTCCATCTGAGTCCAGAATTGAGATGTCCTCCCCCACCCAGGACTTCCAAGGCTCACTCTTCCTATTTGCAGTCCACACTCTTTACCAAGTTTAGAGTCCCCAGCATGACATTCAAAGTGTTCATTTCCAGCTTGACCAGCTGCTGCCGGTTGACTTTCACCTTCACACAGTAACTGAACAATTTCAGCAGCACCTGACAAGAAAAACCAGCCAAAACCCATGAGACCATCTGAGAGTCTACCATGTGAAGACAAGCAGGAAAGAAACGTTGCAGAGGGGTCATGTACAATCAGCAGGTACTCCTCCTGAAATGCGCGGACAGCAGGGAGAAGCGATCCTTAAGGGGCTGGGATCTCCTGCCAGGTTAGCAATTTAAATAACAATGTTCTCCAGCAGTAGCTTGTGTGGGCTGGGTACATCTCTACCATCTCTAAAACTCGGACAGTGACACCAATTCCTAATGGAATAGGTGACGCTCTGTTGTCCTGGGTGAAGTCCAGTACTAACTCAGACTCTGAGCTAATAGTAAACAGAAAGGTCCCAACGCTCATGGCTTGTGGGAGCTCAGACTATGAAGGGTCATTTAAAACATAGGCACAGTAACATTTGTTCTCATAGCTCCTGGAGGTGAAAGTAATAGTGTTAATATTTGTGGTGCCTTTGGAATCCTCTACCCCTTATTTAGACAGTTGGATGAACCACCAAGCAAAATTCTACAAGAAATGAAACAGTTACTGACAAAATCCATTTAAAAAGCAATAATAATAATCGACACAAGTGCAGTTCTTTGTGAAAGACAATTAGAGATTGGTGCCACAGGTGACGAAAGAAACACAGCAGAAGGCTGCCAACACACTGGTTTTTTGGGAGGAGTTGAGGGCTCAGGGAAGCTGCCAGGCCCTTCACTGGCTTGCACTGGTCCATGGCACCATGCTGCCCTCTAGGGATACATCGCGCAGTGGCCACAAGCTTCTTTTCATAGCAGCCTCTCTCAAAGCAGAAGGGCTGGTCCCACCTTGCTGCCTGCAACTCACTGTTAGAAGGTGGCGTCCCTGCTTGAAATCCTTGATCCCTGCCAGTCTGGTAAGCATGCATTCCAGGCCTCCACACTGAGCCATCACACCGGCCATCTTATACACTTCTTCTTCATCTTCTTCTTCATCTGGGGTGGGCACGGGGGAAGCCAAGCAGAAATGGAAAGGAAGGTGAAGATGGGAATAAAACAGATAGCCCTCTTCTAGGCTGAGAGCTGGTTCCCTTTGCCATATCTCCAACAAAGAGTCAATAAAAGGGGTCAATGTTGGATATTAGATTCACTATCTCACTCCCAGTAGGAGATTTTTTTAAGGTTCAAGTCAATTAAAATTTACTCAAATACATGAAAATATATCCACCACTACAACCAACCAAAAAAAAAAAAAAAACCACTAAGCTAGAAATAAATCTGAACTCAAGTTTCTTGCTAACTGCATTTTTTCCCCAAGTTTTTTCCTACCCCAGAGGTGTATGAATCAGGCCATAGACACTGCACTTTTCCTCAGTTGAAGAAGTAATCCCCCCTCAATTCTGATCAGAGGTACAGGAGAGGATTTTCCCAGAACACCCCTAAGTCCCAGGAGGTGAACCTCTCACTGGCCCCAAATCTCAAAGCCAACGTGCAGCAGTGTCTACGGAAAGGGCCAGACCTGTGGTGGAGTCCAGGGACTCAATAAACTCCTCGGTGGCATCACCCAGCAGCCCCCGCATACGGTACACAATCCTCATGGGCTCTCCCTGAGCAGAGAAAGTTGGAGAAAGGCACTTGTAAACAGGCATTTAATTTCATTAAAACTCTCTGTAATAACTGTAACAACTATTATTTATCATTTTGCTCAGTGCTAAGTCCTATGTTAATTAAGCACTTTATAATTTATCCTCTTATACAAGGTTAAGCAGCTTGTTCAAAGTTATCCAGCTTTATAAGCCCAGGTCTAATTCCAAGCCTGTGCCTCCTTCAGGAGTAGAAACTCTCTAACCAATAGGACCACTACTCAAAGAATCAAGACAAGGGAGGTCACTTTGATCAAACAGCTTTGATTCAAGTCTCAGGAATCAAAAGCAAGAAAAGAAAAGACACTGATCTTTGCATATGGAGATCCTGAGGTGTTCACATAACCCTACAGCAAGGAGAGGGATCATCCAAATTTCCCCAAGTTAAAACCTATAAGCTGATGGAACGATTAGAAATTAGAAGATTACAGCAACTTTACTAAATTCGAGGCTCATGAGAGTCCACTATACGCTGGGTAGTGAGTTAGGCACTCTAGCGTACATAGTATTCTCATTCTGGAGATGAGCAATGGGGTTTGGAGTCACACTGTATGAAATTAAGTTGGAGAGAAGGTACCACACTAATTCAAGCTGCCTGCCTCTAAGCCCGTGTTCAGCTTCAGGAGAGGAAACCCTGGATGGAGAGAACCTGTCAGGAAGGGCCAGTTCCAGAAGTGTTTCTGGCTACAGAAGCCGAGTAAGAACTAAGAAAGAAAACCGCCACAAACCATGGACAGAGACAGAAAGAAACATCGGAAACAGAATAGGCTCTAGTAACTAAAGAGACGGGCTGTTTAACTGGGAAATGGGAGACAAAGTAAGAAGGGAAGCTGATGAAGGCCCAGATAAGAGGCTGCCACAAACTCTGGACTTTGCCAGAACTCCTCAGTAGATTAAGCACACTAATGTGAGGGATCACAGCTTCTTCCTTGCCTCATGGTTCAAAGGCAGAGATGCCCATGTATATTCTTTGGGTTCCATACCACCATTTACAAGGGTGCCCTTGGAAGCCTAGTCTCAATTTTTTATGTGCATCAGGGATTAAATCTGTATCATTCTGTTTTGATGCTAAAACATCAAGGACAAGCTCCACTGGATGGGGCAGTCTTCTGCACGTCCCTCTGCCAACAGCACTGTATCTATCCAACTGGCAGCAAACCAAAAGTAAACAATGTCCAGGATGCCCAGCACAGTGGAAGAAAGAAAGGAGAGAAGCAAAAATATGTAACAAAGACCAAAATGTACCAATAGTACACTACCAATTTATTTTTTTTTTTTTTTTTTTTTTTTCAAGATTTTATTTTTTCCTTTTTCTCCCCAAAGCCCCCCGGTACATAGTTGTATATTCTTCGTTGTGGGTCCTTCTAGTTGTGGCATGTGGGACGCTGCCTCAGCGTGGTTTGATGAGCAGTGCCATGTCCGCGCCCAGGATTCGAACCAACGAAACACTGGGCCGCCTGCAGCGGAGCGCGCGAACTTAACCACTCGGCCACGGGGCCAGCCCCCCAATTTAGTTTCTTAAACTCCACAGAAATATTTGGGACTAAGTATAGAAAAGTTCGCCATGCTTCACTGGCACACTAGTTTGCTGTAATTAAACTATTTGATTCACTTACTAAAGATCCACCTAATAAAGAGAAGAGGTGGGAAGGAAGGGGAAGGAGAGAAAAACATGGAGGGGAAGGAAAGGAGACAGGAAGACAGGAAAGAGATTGAGACGGGAGGAGGGAAAGTGGAAGTGGACTGCCTAAGACTCTCATGAGCAGACAGACGATGCTGAGATGGCTGAAAGGACCAGAGTGCATGCTTCCTTCTTTCCTTCTCCCTCCTCAAGAGTAATTCCCCGTTCAAGTCTCAGCTCTCCAATTAGTAAACAAGAAACTATGCTCCTTGACACAGCTACGGGAAAAATGATCTGACAAGTGAGCAAGCCCATCAAAGCTGAGAATCTCAGTCCAGAGGTGTCGTATACAAAGTGTACAAGACAGCAAGGGTTCCCCAATATAGTGCTTCCTCAGCCCTTGCCCAGCCTGGGCTGCACACAGCCGGAAAACACTTGTCCTCCCTTGAGGCTCTTCGGCCTCACAGCCAGATGCCTCCAGAGGAGGACAAGACGACTGGTTCTCTCCACAGCCACGAAGAGAAGGACAGCTCCTCGGGCGCCGCTCCAAGCGCCTCCTGGGAGAAGCCTGCGTAAGTGCAAAGAGTAAACCCACAGCTCCAAGCGAGGAAACCGGCACCTACCTCATTCGTGGCACACCAGACCTTCTTGTAAACCTCGGCCACAGGAAGGTCCAAACTAATGATTTTATTGTTCACCAGAAGCTGAGAGAAAAGCACACGAGGCTGTTATTCCAAATAATCGCAAGGCAAGTAAATTTCAAGATCAAAGGACACTTTACGGTAGTGATTCATAATTCATAATTTTTGTGTGTCATGGACCTATCGACTCTCCCTCTCTGAAAGATGCACGTGTGTGCAAAACACACAGCATCTTATGCACAATTTCAGAGGTTACAAACACCCTTTACGGAAACCATGGACTCCAGTTTAAAAGTCCCTGCTGAGCACCTCCTATTCTGAGTCCACTTCAGGCTCAGCACCAGAAAAAGTAATTCCCTCTATTTCACCCAAAAAGCTTTTCACCACGTATAATGCCAGACCCTAGAGGTTATCTGCCAGAAGGTACCAGACACAGGGCCAGAAATCTACACAGGGGCTAAAGTGCCAGTATTCAGGTAGCTTAATTAACTTGGAATCACTGGGAAGCCACTGCCAGAGCAACAATAATAATAAGAGCCTACACCATGGCAAGCAAAAGCCATTAGCCATTTGCTTACTGCATGCCAGGCATTGGGCAGAGCCCTTCACTGGTAACTAACCTTAACTCCAGGTGAGGCAGGTAAGTGGGAATCATTAGCCCCCGTTTACAGAGATAAGGAAGCTGAAGCAAGCTACCTGCCCAAGGTTAATCAGCTACAAAGGATAAGAAACTGGATTTGATCCCAGACCATGCTCTTAATCATGGCAGCACTGTACTATGCTTATTACCTCCATGCCACTGTCATCCTCCAGAAGAGCCACCAAGTCACAGTCCTGGCAAATCTTGTTCTTTATGTCCCTCATAAGTGGCCCAATGCCTGGCTCATTGCTGCTATATGGGTTCCCAGGCATCCTGCCCTGTAAGAAGTCTTCTTGTTGGGGATCCTTCTCCAGGGTCACAAAGAACTCAGTGACTTCATTCTCCTCCTAAGGGACAGAGAGAAGGACGCCTCAAAAGGGATGGCATAAAGACATGTGTAGAGGGATAGCAGAGGTCTTTTAGATTTATACCATGCTACCTTGGTCCATGGACACTCTGAGGGAAACACACCAAACTCATCCAGCCCCTTACACATTCAAAGATATAAAGGATAGGAAGCTCAGAGGTGATTCAAAAAATCCAAATACAATTCATCTAGCCTTAAATATCAAGCATCTCCTCTGAAACTCAAGGGTGGATTAGGAGAGAAAGCCTAACAAAATAAGCAGATGAGGAGTGACATATGAAAGCTGCATTACTGAAACAAGGGGAGAAGAGGCTTACCTCCTCCTGCTCATCTCATGCCAATGCCAACCAATCTGGGGCCAGATAACTTTGTCGGACGACCCTCAAGTCAAGAAGAGGGTCTTCCCTATGATACCTAATGCTCAGTATGCACAACCCCAATGATCGCTCCTCATCAACTGACGATACTGCTGTTTTTCATCCTTCCTCAACAAGAGGGGGTCTTTGGATCACACCATGCTTCTATATAACTCAGCCTAGGGAAACATGCATTGTGTGCACAAAAAAAAGGGGGAAAAAGAAGGAAGAAAGTAGGGGGCCAGCCCCGTGGCCGAGTGGTTAAGTTCGCACATTCCGCTTCGGTGGCCCAGGGTTTCGCCAGTTCGGATCCTGGGCGCGAACATGGTACCACTCATCAAGCCATGGTGAGGCAGCATCCCACATGCTACAACTAGAAGGACCGACAATTAAAATATACAACTGTGTACTGGGGGGCTTTGGGAGAAAAAGGAAAAATAAAATCTTCAAAAAAAAAAAAAAAAAAGAAGGAAGAAAACGAAAATTTCTTTATAGTCTAGCTCATTACTGCTTCTTTCATAGCATAACTGGATTGGTAAGCAGCAGGATTTTGGCAATGGGAGGGTAGACATGATCTTGACCTTGAATCTAGGAAATATGATCAAGGAAGGTCATCAAATTTCTCATCATCAGGAACAGGAAAATTAGGAGAATGCTTCTGTTTTATGTCCGTGGAGTTTTCTAAAATGTTGAGTAAATGGCCCATAGCTGGTAAGTCTGCCCATGCCTATAATGAATCACCAAGAAGCTTCATGGCAAATGGCTCATGCTGTGACCCTGAGAGCCAGGGGAAGCATCACTGCTTACAGGATAAATGATGCTGCAGAGCCTCTCAAAGATGAAGACAGGAGTCCGGTAGTCATCCAGATTATAGCGCTTGGCTGTCTCAATGCACACAGCCATGAAGGCCTTGGTTTCCGATTCTGTACCTGCCAGAAATCAAAGTGGCCAAATTAGTTAGGAAAGAGCTTCACACACAGAAACCAAGAGGAAACTTTAACTGAAGTACTAACACTGACAGGTTCTTTCTGCCTGGTAAGTTTTTAAACGCCCAGGTGGCAATATCAATATTTCAATTGGAAAACTTAAAGCTGATTGATTTTTATACTCAGACCACACTCCATCTGAAAGCCTTAATGCCCAAGTCAACACAATGATTCATGGTTAGTTGTGTACATGTCCAGCTCCCTCTTGGAATTTTTTAAATTATTTTGGAATCATAACCTCCTTAAGGACAGGAATTAAGCTTCATTCAGCTTAGCATCCTCTTGCCCAGAATTGGTGCTCAAAAATGTCAAACAGTGAGTGTAACTGTATTTCACTCAAATCAAAGACAAGTTATAGTTTTAAGCTTCATTCAGTAGGATTAAGTAGATTGCCATCTAGAAGCCAAAGAGACAACTGTAAGTCACACAAGAAAGAACATGTTCTTTAAAAGGGTCCAAATCGGGGCCGGCCCTGTGGCCAAGTGGTTACGCATGCTCCACTTCATCAGCCTGGGGCTTCGCTGGTTTGAATCCTGGGTGCGGACCTGGCATGGCTCATGAGGCCATGCTGAGGTGGTGTCCCACATAGCACAATTAGAGGCACTCACAACTAGAATATACAACTATGTACTGGGGAGCTTTGGGGAGAAGAAGAAGAAGAAGAAAAAAAAGGAAGATTGCCAACAGATGTTAGCTCAGGTGCCAATCTTAAAAAATAAATGAATAAATAAAAGGGTCCAACTGACAAGGTCATAAACCAGCTCAGCATGCCATGATGAAAATGGCATCAGAAGGACCTCTGTGTCTGGTAATATGGCAGACCTCATTCCCTGAACTACTTACTCGCCACTCCTCATCACTTAAATAATTTAAAATATTCAACTGCCACGATAGCCAAGAAAAATCAAAAGCCAAAAACTAAGAGAAATCAGGAACGCAGGGAAGTTTAGCAAAACTCTGAAGCTGGTTCCTGCCTTTAGCCTTGGTTTCCATAACCTGCCAGGATTGAGAGCTGGATGCAAAGGCCCCCATCTGCCAAGGTGGAGAGCTAGGCAGAAACCCCCTCCCCACCACCCCATACACATAAATCTGGTACCCCAAAAGGCCACACCTTTGGTATAAGGGTCAACTAGAAATAACTCCCCCTCTCCCCAAAGCAAATAACTGAAAGGAAGTTGTCTTCCCTTACAATTTGACACTGAGTAGAGGGAGGAAATCTCCTCAGAGGACTGACGTTCACAGGGGTTTGTGGCTCAAAATCCACACGACCTAGGAGGTCTGAAACACCTGAAGCTCGAACTGCGCTGAGGCAGCCCTGGGGTGACAGTGCCCTGAGGTGCCTTGCAGAAGCAGTCACAAAACCCTCTCTGGAGAAACCCATCTTTGACTTGGGTCCTAAAAATTTCCACATTAAACGTCCAATACAGGAGCTCACAGTCAAAAATCACAAAATACAAAAAGACTTGGGGGCTGGCCCCGTGGCCGAGCGGTTAAGTTCGCGCGCTCCGCTGCAGGCGGCCCAGTGTTTCGTTGGTTCGAATCCTGGGCGCGGACATGACACTGCTCATCAAACCACGCTGAGGCAGCGTCCCACATGCCACAACTAGAAGGACCCACAACAAAGAATATACAACTATGTACCGGGGGGCTTTGGGGAGAAAAAGGAAAAAATTAAAAAAAAAAAAAATCTTTAAAAAAAAAAAAAAAAAAAAAAAAAAGACTTGAAGCACCCTAAGCAAGAACTGGAATAACAAACAGCAGATTCAGATCAAGAAATGTTTCAAATTTTAGAATTATCAGACACAGAAATGTGTTTGATATATTTAAGGATTATAAAAAGGATGGAAAATGTGAGTAAAAAACAAGAGACTATAAAATCTATATAGAACTACAAGAACTTAATGGGCAGATTAAACAGACTACACATAGTAAAGAAAAAACTAACGAACTAAATGATAAAACTGAAGAAATTATCCAAAATCAGCATAAAGATAAAATGAGATGAACACCACAAAAGAGATGTGAAGAAATACGGATGACAGAGAGAGGAGTCCCACAAGGATACAAGAGAGAGAATGGAGCAGAGGCAACTGAAGAAATAATGGCTGAGAATTTTCCAGAACCAATGAAAGACAGCAATCTGAGAACCCATGACTTCTTTCTTCTCTATGAGCTCAGCCCAAATTGACTGAGCCTGGCTCTGGAATTTTATAACTCCAAGAATCAATACTCTCTTGACAGAAGAGTTTCTGTCCTTGAATTTGGGGAGATGTTTGTCACCCCTCCTCTGGCTCTGTGGAACTCCAGGAAATCTGACTGATGGACCCAGGCAGACCAAGATGGGACGTGGGAGTCTGGGGTTCTAGGCCATTGGGCAGTGCTACCTGTGGTCATGTCCTCCAGCATCTCCAGCAGCATATCCTGGGTCTCATCGATCAGCTTAGTCCTCTGCACCACCAGCTTTCGCAAGCACAGGTATCCATTCAGCACAGTACCCACCAAGCGACTTTTAAAGTGCCTTTTGATGGATTCCACCTCGACGAAGGAGGAGAGAAGGCCTGTGGGGAAAGGAAAAAATTCCTGCAAGAGCTCTGGATGAGAATTTGAGCAAGGAAGGTCTGTTTCTTCAAAAGATTACGAGCACCTCAAAAGCAGGGAAAGGCTATCTTTGTGCTTCGCACAGAGCAGGTGCTCCGTGAACTGATCAATAGTGAAAAGGAGCTCAAAAACGTAAACCCATCGATGAGCAGAAAAAGGCAGAGCTTAAGTCTGCACCACGGTCAACATGAGAGGGAAGACTCCAACCCAGCATCCAAGGAACTAAGGGTCAGTCCCCGAAATATACCCAGAGTGCCCCAAAGGAAGGGACTGGTGGCTCCCTCTACCTGTGAGGCTTTTGAGGGCATAGCCCTGCTGCAGATCAGTGCTCAGGGTGGCCTCCTCCAGAGCCAGCAAGCGAGCTATTTCCTAAACAGGACAATAAACACAGTCAGTGTGACAGCACTGCCAATGACACTGGTCACCTCCACCACCCGTCCAGGAGCTTGAAGCACCAACCAAAGACACTCCATCATTTTATTCTAATGATCCCTCAAGCTGAACCTCTATAGAACTCCTTTCCAAGAAGCCAAGGACAGCTAAACAACGTTAAGGGACTGCTTAAAAATTGGAAACCACCTAAATACCCCCAATATATTGATTGCTACATCCATATGATAAATAGAATAAAATCATAAAAACAGTATTTTCACCAAGTATTGGTGGCAAAAAAGAACACCACCAAGTTTCTCTCAGAGAAAGAGCATAGTGGAAGGAAAATTAGGGAAAGGGACTCTCCTGGGCCAGGGGGTGGGATACCTTGGTGATGAGGTTGCCCACATAGGGCAGGACTCCCCGAGCTGCCAGGTAGACTTTCCAGTGAGCGGAAGTGATGAGCTTCTGGTAGAGGGCCAAGTACTCGGCCGCACACTCGCCAGCTATGCTCAGTTCATCCAGGTAACTGCCATCGAGAGAGACAGGGCACCGGGAGAGAACTCTATTAGCTCCAATAGTTCTAAACAGTTCCTCTTTGTCCTTCCATCTTCTGCTCTCCTTCCTTTCCCTTTCCTTCTAGAGGGTGGAGGGAGGGTACCCGAGAAAACCACAAACTTCCCACTTGGGAACTTCTCATATTTGGAAAGAATGCAGAGCACACAACAGGAAATGCGATGCAATGAACTATAAGCATCTGGAACAGTAAGCACCAAAATATGAATACTGGTTATCTGGGCAGTGAGACTGGTTTTTGACTGAGTTATTTAGAAGGCAAGTAAACCCCCAGAGTTTACTGGCCAATGATGGGGGCTTTAGAATCAGACCACCTGGATTCCAACTTTGCCTTCCAGTGGACAAGTTAATTAACCACGTTAAGCTCAGGATGCTGTGAGGTTTGAACGAGATAATGCATGCCAAGCATTTATATGCTCATAGGATCTCAATAAATATTAGCGGCCAGTGCTGCTGCCGCTATCACTACTACTGCTACCACTGAAACTCAGCTTCTCAGTACTTTTTCGTTTCTATGGTCTGCTACATGGACTGACATGCCTACAGAGCAGAGGTGCGCCTCCCATCCCAATTCCCAGAGGATTCCCCTGGGAAAGCGGGGAAGGCTCTAGAAGCAGCCCAACCACCCTCCCTACCCTGCACTCAAATGGTACCTGGTGAGGAGGTCAAGGACCTGCTGCTTGCGGCTGGGAATGGTGGCAAGAGCTTCCACGATGGTACAGGCTGCCTGCCGAGCAGCCTGCGTGGCGGGAGTAAAGAGCACCTACAGGACACGGGAGAGAAGCCCCTGGTTCAGATGACGGCTGTCTCACCAAGCCCCTAGCAGGGCACGCTCAACTGCCACCACCCAGAAGTCCTCTGGGCACTTCTCCAGGAAAAGACTGAAGGTAAAAATCACCAGCTAACACCAGATCCGACTGCTGCCAGCTGGGACAGAGGCTGCTAAGGGGTCTCCTTCACGGAGACTTTCTCCATCAAGGAGTGTGGAGAACATACTCACGATGACTGAACTAGGGAGAAAGACCAGCGGGTATTTTCCTTAGCAAAGACTTCCATACTTCTGTTTTGGGGACACCTATCTGTTAAATACTTACATTTGATCTAAACTAAGTATTTCTTATTTTATATCAATGGACAGATGGATTCTCTAAAATATAATTACTTAAATCCTTTAAAACATCAGCTAGAAAGAGGAGGGAGAGGACAGCAGAAGACAGGAAAGATGGAAGGAGAAAAGAGGAGCATCGACACTGAGGTTGGGTTCGGCTGAGTGGTCAGGGAGGAGAGCAGAGAGGACAAGGAGCTCGATGAGCAGGGCAGAGAAAGCTCTCTTCGGGCCAGTCCACCAGGCTGGTGACTGCAACCAAGAACTTCTACCTACTTCTTATTTGACAGGAAGCAAGAAAGCCAAGAGAAAGCAGAGCAGAGGTGTGGGGAGGAGCAGAAGCAGGATTCTCAGTATCTGGGGCCAGCATAACAGGGCGAGGGAGCTGGAAGGTGGGCACTCACTTGCCGCAGCCAGTTGTTATGACCCAATTTGAGATCCAAGGGGGAGGTCCTCTTCCCCCGACGACTCAGGAACTGCTTCCACCTCCACACATACTTCTCAGTCAAATAGAGATGGCGGAGCTCTGATTTGCTGGGGGACTTCCCATTGCCATCTATCCCTGGCAGGCAAAGGGGTGTAGGGAGAGGTATAAGGAAAAGGAAGTGACAGGAAGAGGGGTTTATAGGGCTGTCAGGATAGGGGTAGGAGAGATTAATTTCCCAAGGCTTGGAGAGACAGACATACCTCGGATAGGAAGGCACTTCTTCCAGGCTTCATAGGATGCTTTGGGGTCTCTCTTGAGCCACAGTTGAGCCTGGGCATGGATCTCATTGCAATATGGCTTAACTGTGGTGAGGGCCTCAACAGGCACATCCTGCAGGAGGAAAGCAGAACAAGGTGAGAGAGCACGAGGGCACAACTGAGCCACAGCTCCAGTACAGTGGCACTGGCACCCCAAGGGGACATATGCAAAGGCAAGAAGATCAAAAGGATCAACATTCCTATCTTTTATGCCCGAATATGTGTTCCTGTTAAAGCATTTTGATCCAATTTAGCAGTAGCATCTCCATGCTGAGCTTAAGGTCACTGATTTTGACTGCGCAGGATAAGATGTAGCTGGCTTCCTACAGACAATCCTATAGCCCCATACACTAATTCCTATCCCAAGGCTGATTTGCAGTTTCCCAAACATAAATCTTCAAGGGATCACTGAGCAGTCTCCAGAATTTAAAGAGCCATTGGTAACCAGAACTAGCCTGTACATCAAAGTGCTTCAGACAGTACTCTAAGCCAGCAGTTCTCCAACTTTTTGGCCTCAGAACCCCATTATACTCTTTTTTTGGGTGGGGAGGGGGTGAGGAAGACTGGCCCTGAGCTAACATCCGTGCCAAACTTCCTCTACTTTGTATGTGGGACGCCACCACAGCATGGCTTGATGAGCATTGCATAGGTCCACAACCAGGATCCAAACCCACAAACCCCAGGCGGCTGAAGCGGAGTGTGCTAACTTAACCACTATGCCACCAGACCAGTCTCCAGTTACACTCTTAAAAAACTACTGAGGGCTCCAAAGAGCTTTTGAGTGTGTGGTTCTATCTATCGATAGTTACCATATTAAAAATTAAAACAGAAATTCTTAAAATATTTATGAATTCATTTAAAAATAAGAATAAACCCATCACTTATAAACTTAAATGACATTTTTTATATTTTTTCAAAACAAAAATAATCTAGAGAAAGGAGTGGCACTGTTTCATAGTTTTAAGGATCATTTAACGACTGCCTTAGTAAGACAGCTAGATTCTCCCACTTGCCTCTGCCGTCTAACTGTTATGATACATTGTTTTGGTTGAAGTATATGACAAACATCTAGCCTCACACAGATACTAGTTTAAAAAGAGAAAAATATTTTAATAGCTTTTTCAATTAATTGCTGATTTCTTTCTTTGATACTATACCAAAATTCAATATACTATAGGTTCTTAAGGACTGGCTATAATGTGGAATTTGAAACCAATCAATAAACTTTTCATATTCCATTACACAAAAATTCACCTTTTACCCATGCATGATTCTGTAGCGTGCATTAGTCATTCGGAAATTACTGGTTCACTGGGTTGCGCCAATTCCTCTTGAAGTGACAGGCTCACTTCATTTATTTTTCAAGAAAATGTCTGCCAAACATCCAATTCTGAATACCCACAATTTGCCTGTCAGTCGTTCTTGCAAGCACAACCGCGCTTCCAGGAACAAGGCGAGGGTTTAGCCTGCCTCACAAACAATCACAGTTTTTCCTCAAGACGCCACCGTACTTTGGTGCACAGCAGGAGCACTTTTGTGTACTTCCTGCATTGTCACACTGAGTATTAAAAAGATTGGTCAAGAGTCAAGATTTACCAAAATTAACCTGTACTGCTTCATCAAGGATGCTCCTGAATGCAGCCGCACGGCTGCAAAGACCAGGACCACAAGGAACGCTGGGGGCTGCCTGTCAGGCCAAGGCCCAGCGGGCTGACCAGCGTTGATTCTCCACCATCAGCACAAATTTCCAGAGGGCAAAGGGCAATCACGCCTCACAAAAATTACAAAAATAACATTGACCTCACAGATTCCTCAACAGTCTCGGGAACACCCAGGGATGTGCAAGCCAATTTTGAGAAGTGCTGCTCTCTCTAGGCTGAAACTAAGCAAAATGTGAACATCGACACTGGGCTTCAGAGCTTAGAGGATACAAATTCTGCGAAAATCTCCTTTTGCCTCACACTGTGGGAAAAATGGCAGTTACGTGGGGACGGACCAATTTTACTTGCTGGGAAACAGAGCCTCCCGGGCACCTCGGTCCTGCCCTTTCTGAGGACCGTCTAGGCAGACCAAGACAAGGGACATGTAAACTGTTCAACGTCGAGCTTCCTCCCTAGTACTTGGCACTCAGAAAGCAATCTTCCTCCAGTGAATACTTTGTTTCCCATTAAGGGACTCCATAAGGATGGAGCAGGAATCAGAATGGCCTGGGGACCACAAAGGGGGATTGGAGGCAGGCAGCCTCAGGCGTGGCCAAGAAGAACTAGGCCCATGTATTCTACAAGCTGGTACAAGCAAGTCAATCTGTGGCTCAGCTATAGTTATTTTAGGAAAAAACCTGGCTTTATTCATTTACTTAACAATGACTTACTGAGTGGCTATTATATGTTAGATACCATGCTATGCACTAGACACAAAAAAATATTACTAAACCGACAGTCCCTAGATTCAAGGCGTTCACAGCCAGCCTACCAGAGAACTGGATCTTCTAAGGAGCAGCTAACAAAGAGAAGGAAAACATTCTAGGCAAAGACAGCATATAGCCACAGCTAAGACTTATTAAGAACTAACTTGGGCCAGACACTGCTCTGAGCACGAGATCTCCATTAAGTCATTTATTCTTCACAACACCTCCAAAGTGTTGAATTCCCATTTTATAGATGGGGAAACTAAGAACCTACGGTAAGTAACTTGCCCAAGGTCACAATGCTAGTAAATGAAAGAGCTGGGATTTGACACCAGTCTGCTTCAGAGGCCAGGATTTTCACCACGCACAATACCACATGTGCAAAGGCACAGGGGTAGGAAAGAACCCCATGCTCTCTGGGAGCTGCAGTCATCTGACGTGCCTGGAGAAAGAGGCAGTCCTCCACGGGTAACTGCTTTGTTCTGTGCTTTCGTATGTTTGTGTTTATCTTATCTTGACTTTCCTCTGACAAACCTTCCTTCTCAGAAACCCCAACCCATCTCTGTTGAACCACAGCAAAGGAAGCGATGGGGTCCCCACCCCCCGAGGTCAGGCGAGTTGAGGGTAAGGCAGAGACCTTCAAGAGGCAGGGCACAGTGCTGGTCGGGGCAGGAGGGGGTCTGCCACCCCGCCCTTCCCTCTTGGACTGCCCGCCCAATACCTTGTTCTTCTTGCTGGTTGGAGCAGGAGGTTTAATCAGCTTCTGCAAGATCCGCAGGCACATGAGGGTAATGTTCTCCACAACCACAGGGGTCTTAATGTTCACAGCCATGAGGAAAAGGCTGAGAGCTGCGGACGGGGAGGCAAGGCAGAGTCACAGTCATAAGCACCTCACGCCTCCCCCAGCAAGGTGTGCAGGCGCAGCGCCCCAGCCTCCCACCCTGTGGCCAGGACTGCCCCTGGGAGCCTTCCTCCCTCGGAAAAGCTCCTGACCAGCTGGGCCCCAAACTCACCGCAGCGTAACCGGAGCTCCCAGCAGCTGTCCTCCTTCGAGATGGAATCTGTCAGCAACAGCATTTCATACTGAAGGCTACTTGCCTGCAAGGCCAACGGGAAAAGACATGAGCAGAGAAGCATTCTAAGGGTCAGTCCCAGGGCTGGCGCTTAGGTCCAACGTCTAATCTGGAGACTCAGAACTCAATGTCCGGTCACCGGTGGCACCATCAGAGAGAAAGGAGAGCTGCAGGCCTTCTACTCCACACTATCCTTCCCCCTGGAGGGGGCTCTGACCTGTGAAAGTCACTCTGGGATGTGCGTTCTGCAGGCGTGCTCGCCGCTGCTTCCCTCCTCAGTCCCCACAATGAGACTAGGGAGCCTGGGGGAGGAGGCCGAGGGCACAAGGAGGGGAGCGAGGGGCAGAGCAGACGGCTGCGCAGCTCACCAGATCAGGATTGGCCCAGTGGCCCTTCAGGGCTGTGGAGACTTTGCCGATAATCAGGTCATTCACCTGCTGGGTGGCTTCCGGATTGTCTCTGGGGAAGCAAAGAAATGGAGTCCTGTTACTCACCATTGGCTGTGTCCTTCTTTTCCTCCTGAAGGAGCCCAGAAAAAAGGAAATCAATGTCTAGGGCTACCTGGCCTTCCTGAGGGCAAGATGACAGCATTGCCCCACAAAACCCTGGTAATAAAAAGGGCATGTCTAGGGCCGGCCCCGTGGCATAGTGGTTAAGTTCTGCATGCTCCATCCACTTCAGTGGCCCAGGTTTGTGGGTTTGGATCCTGGGCACAGACCCACACCATTCAACAGCCATGCTGGGGCAGTGACCCACATATGAAATAGAGGAAAACTGGCATAGATGTTACCTCAGGGCCAATCTTCCTCAGCGAAAAAAAAAGAGGGCATGTCACAGCCACCTTTCCTGGGAGGAGACATGGAGGGAAGAGCAGCACCAACATGTGGGAGATTTTCTCCCCACCCACATCCCAGGCTGCAGAGGCCCCAGGCGCTGTCTGGTGTATCACAGTCTCCAAAATCTAGGTGTGCACTCCAGTCTTCGCCACAACTCTTTGCTCATCTTTCCCAAGTGCCTCCATCTCATTTCCCATAAGGCATCCACATTTCCCATCTATGCCCCTTTGTAATGAAGTCTATATTAATAATAGCAAAAAAAACCAGTTCGTATCATGCCACTTTCTTGCTTTCTAACACGTTCTGAATAAACTCCAAAGTCCTTACAATGGCCCTACAGGATCTGGCCCCCAGAGACCTCTCACTAATTCCTTCTCCTCTGTCTCCTCCTCCATCACATCCTTCACTCAGGCTACACAGGCCTCCTTGTTGCTTCCCCACCATTCCTGGCACACCCCGCCTCTCGGCCTTCCACTTGCCGTTCCCATGCCGTGCAGCCCATGCCTTAGGTACCTGCATGGCTTGTGCCCTGACTTCACACAGGTCCTTCCTCAAGGATGACCCCTCAGAGGCCTCCTTGACTACCTCATCCTAAACAGCAATCTCTGCCACAATCAAGGTTGCCATCCCAGCTTCACTTCTCTTCACAACCTAATTTCCTGACATCGTATTGTGCAACTAGTTGTTTAGTGTAGTTCTCCTCATCCGGAGCATAGGCTACGTGAGGGCAGGGACTTCGCTTCATTTGTCACTGTTTCCTTGGAGTCTAGAACAGTGCCTGGCATTCAGCAGATGCTCAACAAATATGTTTTAAATGAGTGAATAAATAATACAGCAAGTAATTTGTATCAACCACCTAACATGTTCCAGAACTCATGCCACATACTCTGCAAATAATCCACATGCAGCTCTGAATACAGTATCTGGCACATACTAAGCACTCAATAAATACAACTTACTCCTTACACCAATTATTTCATCCCATCCTCACAAGTCTTTAAGGTATTTACTATCATCAGTATTTTTCAGATGAGGAAAACTTAGGCTCAGAGAAGCTACGTAATTTGTCCAAGGCACAGAGCACAAAGCATCAGATCCTGAGCCCGGGTCTTTCATGACCTAGAGTCCAAGCTCTGAATCGCCAGGCTCCACAGCTCCGTCTTCTTCCCTGAGTCTCGAGTCCGAGCGCCCAGTCGTTCCCTCTCCTCCCTCATCAGACCTCAGAGAGCATTTCCTCAGGAAACCCCACTGGAACCAACAAAGTACAAGCCAAAGAGACTATTCATAAGGAAACTTGGATTTCACGCGCTCCCCACGTTCACTGTCTACACCCTGGACATCTCTACGATAAACCAGCAAACCTGTTTGGCAGGGAGCAGCACAGTCCTCTGCACCCTCTAGTGCTCCCAGAATTGCTGCTGCCACCAACCCCAGCGTTAGTAGGAATTACTAGCCCCGCCATCACAACTCAGGCTCTGACCTAGTCAGGAGGCACATGAGCTGGCGGACCTCCTCCCGCATGGCCGCAGAGCCTCGGCGGAGATTGTAATCAAAGAGCTCCCGAATGAGGCCCTGGGAGACAAGGATGTGCCTTAGGGCTGGATTGGTGGCCAGGGCCCGGAGTAGTGTGATACAATGTTCTGTGACAGCCGAGGCACAGCCATAGCACTTGGTGGAGGACGTGTGGCCGCAGCCCAGAACGGACAAGGCGCGGTACTGGCTGGCGGTGAAGGTTGGCTGCACAGAGGTCCGGGACGATTTAGTGGCTGCTTCCCTCTGCTGCAGGTCATATTCCAACAACTCTTTGCGTGAAGCAAAGACTTTCTAAGAACAAAAAAACAAAAGAGAAAGAAATTAGCAATTAAAATAAGGAGGAAGAGACAGTTAACTGGAAAATTAGCTTTGGTTTTGAAAAAACACTATATGTGCATTATCTAATTTAACCTTCTCCATAACCCCACCAGTTAGATACTTTATCCTCATTTTACAGAGGAGGAGACTGAAGTTTAAAGGGGTTAGCTTCACCAAGGTAAGTGGCAGAGCCAGCCTTCAGTCTCTGATCACAGGCACATGCCCTTAACTCCCACGTAACACTGTCCCGTAAAGAACAGAGAAAAAGGTCAAGAACGTAGGCACATGCAGGAATGACAGCAATTTTGGGGGACAGGGGAAGTAGCTGCTCCCCTTGTCTGCGGCCAGCCTCCCATCCCATGGAGACCAGGCCTGTAGCGGTCCATCCGCCGCACAGCCCACCTAGTGGAAGGGAGTTGGTGTGCCCTCCCCATCTATTAGCAACCATGGCATATCAGAAAAAGAGGGAACAGAATCTTGGCACCTGATTTTTTAAAACCACTAACCCCTCTACTAAAAGATGGGCTGTATTTAATGGCTAAGAAAACACATCTATAATAGTCTCCATTATTCTCAGTTCTCTGAAATGAACTCAGCTCTCGGCCAAGCACCAGAACCCGCTATGGGAGAGAAGCTGTGTGGTGCAACCACTCGGGCTCTGCCTTTTCAGCTGGATTGGGCGAGGGCAACCCCAAGAGCTGAACTGCTGGATGAGAGCAACAGGACTGCTTTGAAAACAATATCAGTAATATTCGACACAACACTTTAAAGCTGCCATTTTCCTACCTGGATGATTTTGGAGAGTTCATCAAAAGAGTTCTTGCAATCTCCACAGTACTCCTGAGCCAACTGCAGAATGTAACGATTCACGCTGGCTGAAGTGGAACTGATGCCCCCAGCTGTTCCCGAGTCATCCTGCAACCCAACAGGTAAGCTGTCAGCCTTCCACCGTAACGGTCTCCCGCAGGGGGCAGCCCTGTTATGATCCAAAGCCCTCTCCCAGTGCCCCTTCTTGCTTGGGGTTACCTGCGGCTTCTCGGGAGCTGCCTCATTCACTTTGCAGAGCAGGTTCTCCAGCTGTGGTCGATGTCCCATCAGCTGATGATACACTCGATCAGCTTTGTCCAGAAGCGTGTTGATGTTGGAAACAGCCTACAAAGGAAAGGACAGGGACGCATGTTCAGGCTTTTCAGCACAGTGATTTTCGCTGAGTAATCCAAATGGCTGCCTGCCTATTGCAACAGTGCCTAGAGGTCAGCGTCCGTATTTCAGACATTATTTCTATTCCTCATAATAATCCTCAGCGGTAGGTGTATTATCTTCAATAATATACAGTTTACATAGATAACACAACATACACATAAATACACAATGCTAAGAGAAGTGATTTATGTCAGGTCACACAGCATTAAGAAGCACAGCTGGAGCTGAATTTTTGTCCTTCTGACTCCAAAGGTAAGTGCTCTTCTGCCTTCCCATGCTACTGCTAGTAGCTGTCCCAATAGGTCCCCCTTTTCATTGTCCTCTAACATCCAGTCCCACTGCAGCCTGCTGGCTGAGAACTAGCTCTGGACAAGCTAACACTGAGGGCACGCCCACAGCTGCACACGCAGCAGTCTGTGGACAAACGCAGGGCAAGCCATCCCACTCCTCCTGCCTTTCCTAGTCCAGAGTTATCTGCCCCTTGAGATAGTCTAGTTTCATTACCAACCAACACTTCTCCGAAATCCTATGTAAACTATGTGTTCCAATATATCTTATGCCATTATTTGCTCCCACCCAAAAACCAGGCCCTGAAAACTCTGCTGAGTCGCGGAAGACTTGGGCTAGTACAAAAAGTACACCCCCCTACACTGGCGCTGCCCAAAGCGCAGATCAAGGCCACTGCCCTGAGTCTAGCACAAATCTGGCCTCACCTTCTTCCGGTCTTCTTCATTCTCAATGGGATCCACCGCACAGCAAGGCTTAGCATAGAGCATGAAGTCGAAGCGAGCATATTTACAGAAGCCACAGGCATTGCAGAGAAAGGGATCCTTTTCATCATAGTTGATGGATCTGAAGAACCAAAGTATTTGGGTCAGGGGGCAGCAGAGGTTTCGGGGTGGGGGAGACTCTATGAGGAGATGGTTTGTGCCACATCTATACTCCAGAAACTATTACAGGGACTACTGGAGGGACAATAACAAACAGGTAAGATGACTTAAGCAACTAGGCAACAAGGAAGACTCAGACCTAACCCCTCCCCGCCCCCACCACATGGGACAGGCAAACACACACACACCGCCCACCACAACTATTCCCCCCTCTCCCTTCTCTCTCTATCTGTGGACTCCACAGTCTGAATACACATAACCCTTTAATTATTGTGAAGGCACCAGACACTGAAACTGCCCACACTGAGACTCTTACAAAAAAACACAAAGATGCGGCCCTAGCCCGGGCGATAACCACTCGCTCACCTGCATTTGTGACACTGGTAGACATTTTCTCCACAGTTCCCACAGACCCCTGGGTTGGCTGGGACTGAGGCACTACAACGAGGGCACTGCAGGGTCTCTGTGGAGGCCTGATAGTTCTCATAGAAGTCTGCAAACTCTATCATCAGGTTGGAGGCCACAATGGGCAAGGGCAGGTCAATCTTCACCTCTGTCTGCCCAGGGGTCAGCTGCACCTTCTTGGCTTTGTGCCAGCGAGCCGGCCTAGGAGAGATGGGGTCAGACAGAGGGCAGAGGGCCTGAGAGCCTCTTATTTAACCCTCAGTGAAGATGGTCTGATGAGATGAAGAGAAAGACTGTCCTATGCATTTTTCTAAGGCAGTGAAGTGGTTTCTCTAACAAAAGGAAACCTGGAAAATAATAGCTACCTAGTCAAAAAAAAATTTTTTTCACTACCCTCTCTCTGTAAAAAGAGGACAGAACATACAAGTGCTTTAAGATGTTATATATCACATCTGAGATTTCAGAAAAACAGCAGAAGTACATATCAAGGGAAGACATTACTCCAAAAGCAGACCACTCTGAAGCCGGTAACCCCAAGAGGTGCCATCAAGATGACAGCCGCAAGTTCCAGCACAACCACCTTGGAAGCATAAAGCTCAGGTGCTTTAGAGGCAGAGGGACACACCGGGATCTCGACAGGTGCCAAGTAGAGTCAGAAAGAGAAAAGGTGGAACAGTTCAGGGGTAATTATATTAATACGATTAGAGCAAGTATTTACTGAGTACGTCCTTACTAGGTGCTAAGCTCTGTTCTCAGCACTTTACATATACTAGCTCATGTAATGGACTTATCTACGTTTTACAGTTAAGGAAACTGAGGCTGAGTTAAGCTCTCCAAGGTCAGACAGAGAGCTGTTGGGCTGGGATATGAAGCCACCGTCTTATTTCACAGTTTGAGTGCTTCACCAGCAGCTGCGCTGACTACACAACAGAAAATCAAATCCACCTCCTCCAGAAGGGAAGGGTTTATCCCAGGGAGCAGCTTGTACTTGCAGGTCACCAATGTTAACTCTGCTTTTCAAAGGAAGAGAAAACTTCCTTCAGGCAGAGCTCCCGGCGGCCACTTGTCGATGTGGTACATTCTAGTTTATTCTGCCTCTTGGAATAATAGCAATATTTCCATTCTATGTGCAGACAGGACACTGCAAGTCTTAATATTCAAGCAGCGTCTGCTTATATTCTCTGTCCAATAGCAATGCCTGTGACTTCAACAACAGAGACCTGTCTCTGCAAAAGTCAACACTATAACTTATATAACTATAGTTATAACACTATAATGCTAGTGCCTTCTTTGGACCATCTGCGACACGCTCCACTTCAGACACTGGGACATAAGAGCTAAAAGATATCAGCAGACATAGAGGGAAGGCACCACGCAGAAACGGAAGAACTGTGTACTGGAGAAGCTTCCTGAGAAATACTTCCTGCTCTGTGAATAGCTGTCTTAATCCAAGAAATGACAACTACTTCCCAATACAGAAGATTCTACACAAAAGTAAAACTGCTCTAGTGAACATGGGTTTGAGAAGCCTGGAGTCCCCCTCACTCAGCTTCCCCTCCCTACGCAGGCTGTTGAAAAGCTCCCACAGACCCCTAGGACTCCACTGGACATAATTTTGAAATAATCTTTGTCCAGCATCCTCAGGAACTGGCGTTTCACTTCTGTCTCTCAGTAATGACAGAAGTAGGTAAGAGGACATACTAGGCCTCTAGGGATGTGCTGCTTTACCCAATTCCAGCAATCAAAGCCAACAAGTGGTGTAGAGCCTTACAAGCCTGTTGCCCCTTCCCAAGCCTAAAAAGCCCATACTTGTTTTTCAACTCCACGATGGCCTGCACAGTTCGGTTGTTGTAATAGAGGTTGATAGTCCGCACCATCTTGGTCCGTTTTAGGTCCCCAATTTTCACTGTCACTTTGCTGATGGTGTGGCTGCCAATGAGCTTCACAACCTGCTGGGTGGTGGTGTACCGGGTGTCCACTTTAATGGAAGACAGCTTGATATACTAAATACAAGAGTATATACAAAACACTGTATTAGTTCGAGGCTAACAGCACACCCTGTTCTTTTTTTTGGTGAGGAAGATTGACCCTGAGCTAACATCTGTTGCCAATCTTCCTCTTTTTGCTTGAGGAAGATTGTTGCTGAGCTAACACCTGTGCCAATCTTCCCCTATTTTACGCCTATGTAAACTATGGGACACCTATGTACACTATAAGACACCACCACAGCATGGCTTAACAAGTGGTGTGTAGGTCCATGCCTGGGATCTGAACTGGCGAATCCTGAGCCACCAGAGCACAGCGTGTGAACTTAACCACTACACCACCTGGCTGGCCCCATCTCACCCTGTCTTCTTCAAAATTCATCAATGTAACTCCACTCTTCATCCATGGATGAAGTTTTTATTTAAGGGAACAAGCATGGCAGGTAAGGATTCATCCATTAGGAGAGGAACACCTACGTGACAACAGTCAATCTCTGGAAACAAGAAACCCACTGGCCCAGTAAGATTCAGGACTGTGCACATTAAGGATGTCACTTACACAAAATGGCACCTCTGGATTATTACACACCAGGCAGGGGTCACTCTCCAGGTAATAGCCATCAAACTCCACTAAGCCAGACAAGGTGCTAAGGAAGAAACCAGTCTCAGCATAAGGAAATTTTCATTTTAGAAAGTCCCGTGCTTCACAAAGAGCATGAAAAAGCCCTGGCTCAATACTCCCCAAAGCAAGCCCCACCCCAGGGAGAACACGGGGAAACGTGAGGAGTCAGTCCCACAGGGTGTACAAGTCACAGGGAGGACACGGGGAAATGTGAGGAGTCAGTCCCACAGGGTGTACAAGTCACAGGGAGGACACGGGGAAACGTGAGGAGTCAGTCCCACAGGGTGTACAAGTCACAGGGAGGACACGGGGAAACGTGAGGAGTCAGTCCCACAGGGTGTACAAGTCACAGGGAGAACACGGGGAAACGTGAGGAGTCAGTCCCACAGGGTGTACAAGTCACAGGGAGGACACGGGGAAACGTGAGGAGTCAGTCCCACAGGGTGTACAAGTCACAGGGAGGAAACGTCAACTCATCAACCTTAGATGTTTCCTATTTCTGAGCTCCCCTGAGGTCAGGGAAATCCTAAAAAGTTACATTAAAATTTGACTCAAAGAAGAATCACAAATTTACTAAAAATCATTGAACTGTACACTTAGATGAATTCTGTGGTATGTAAATTATACCTGAACAAAGTTTGGAAAGAACAAAAAAGAACAGTCACTATTAAACCAGGGAAATAATAAATTGTCACTTTAACCAATGCTCTTTCAAAAGTTTTTTTTTTAATGCAGCCATTTTCTGTAAACTTGTCTTACCTGATTTAGACTTAGACCCTTGAAACTAGAGAACTTTTTAAATTCCTGGTTTCTAAAACCCTCATTCAGCAATTACATGTTGAGTACCTTCTATGTGCAAGGCCCCAGTTCCAAAACAGGGAACCACAGATCAACTAGACAGGGGCTTATCGATTCCTACGTCAGAGCCAACCACTGTGGAAACAGCAACTGAGCTTCCAAAAGGGAGAAAGCAGAACAAAGCTCACTTGTAAATGTTGGAGTTGGGATGGTTGGTAAGAATATGGTTTTGAGTCCGCAGAATCTCCACAGCCTTCTGTGAATATTCCTTCAACTGAAACAGAAGTCAACAAAGGACCATAGTTAAAGCCCAAGGGACAGTCTTACTGGAAAAGAGTTCTGTCTTGTGCTTTCTAGCTGATACCGCCCTAGAAATCCTAGAATTCTCAGTTTCCATTCGTGTCGTACAAAGCTAGGCCTAATTCCTAATGGTTTACAGTATTCTATCCTCTTTGGAAGTTCCCACTCCTTGGACAGTCCGCTTTTTCAGATCTTGTGGAGAAAGACAATTTCTATTCTTATGGGGAAGCCATGATATGGTTATCTAATTTAGAAACACTTTCGGGTATGTAATCAGGGCTGCCAGCAAAACTAGAAGAGTTGCATTTTCTTCCCCACTTGATCTACTTCTGTTGGCTAAGCCAAATTCAGATGTTACTTACTTGCTAGTGTAGATTACTGATGTAGTATACATATTGGGAGTCCTTAATACATATTTAAGGGATTTCACATATCTACCCCCTATAGGGGCTGGCCATAACGTTCCTGACTCCAGAGAAAAAAAGTTAAATGTGGCAAGTTAGCCTCTCTGACCATAAATCAATTATTGTTACCTTCTTCTCCGTCTGTGGGGTTTTCAAGGAGAAATATCCCAGGAGGTCCACAAACTGGGCAGCCTTACGACCGTAGGCTGGGAGTTCTGGCCATATGGACCACATCAGATCTAGCAGGAGCTCCTGCTGAGATTTGCTAGAGTTTCTGTAGATAAATCACAGTTCACATTACTAGCAGGCAGCAGAAAGCCTGAGGTTCTTTTAGGCCCAGGCGCTGTTTTTGTAGATATATCTGTTTCCCCACAACTCTGGGTTAAGTCTGAACGGTTTTGTTCCTCTTTTGACAATTGACCCTAAACTATGTAGCACAGTCCTCTCCTGTCTTCAGGAGGCGAACTACTCCCATTTTCCAACATTACTCAACGGCAGAAACAGAGCCTTGTTAGCCCAACAGTCAAGCCTGGTCATTCCACAAACTTCTAAACACAGCCTTCTTAGTCAAAAACAGATTATCTCTCGTTTATGACATCAGTTTAACAGCTAAAAAGCAGATAACTCAAAGAAATCTGTAATAGTCAAGAGGATTCAAGCCAGTGTAAATAATGACACTGTGGCCGTGAGTATGTAACATAAAACTGAGACAGAACCACATCATCCATTCTGGTCCCAGGCGCATGCGGACTACCAAACCTAAGCTCCGGGCCCTACCTGTAGATATGCAGCGTCAGGCAGTGGGCCTGCCAGCGCACGGAGGAAGAATTGGACTCTAACAGGAAGCAACGCAGAAACTGGACCAAGGTTTCCTTATCTGCAAATTTGTTCAGCTGGTTCACCAGAGCTGTGCACAGCTGGTCCTCCTGGCTGCCTGAGCTCTCACCTGAAAGATCAGGGTAGGACCGAGGGCTGAAGAGTTAGGAAGAAGTGGTGCAGGGTCCTACAGTCAGTGCTACCAGATGGAGAGGGATGGGATTCTGCCCACGTCTAAAAGTTTCAACTAAACAGTTATAATTTGAGAGCAACTTCCAGTTATTTACTGAGGGACAAAAGGCCAGCCTCAAAGGACATTTAATAATGCCACAAACATAGGACAAAAACCCTATGTAAGGCTGGCACTGAACACAGTTACACTGGAGGAGGAATTTCCTTTCAAAAGGCTGCCATCAGACAGTCAACAATACTATAGAGCTGCACAGGTGTCTGAATGATTGAGACACTGAGCCACTCCGCTGCCCTCCACTCCTGATCGCTGTCGCAGGCCTCCGAGGGCCATGTCGAGCACTGGAGCAGAAGGGCGTCTGCTTTCTGAGGGTAAGGGGTCAGCTGAAAGAGCTTCATCTGCAGAGCATTTAACAGTTCACAAGGCACAGTTCTAAGCATTACTTCATTTAATGCTGACAACCTCTCCACAGAGCAGGCTTTGTAATTTCACAGAAAAGAAACTTGGCTTACTAAAAATGGTCAGTGCTCTTTGACCTTTCACGTTACTGACACTTGGTATGGGAAGTCACACTGTTGAAGATGTCACCTTCAACCTAACTGAAACTGAGACTAACAGTAGACACCAGAGGGCATTTGAATTTGGGCTTCCCTGTGAATCAGGATAAACGAGCTTTCAGAAGACAAGAATAAACCACACGCTCCAAGAGCGATTAGAACACATCACCCTGGTCACCAGACAAGAGGGTGACTCTTACCCTCTTTCTCCTTTTCCTTTTCTTCTTTCTTGCTCTTCTTAGTGGACGACTTGGACTGTGTTGTGGCTTGTCCAGAACTGGTGGCCACGGGGGCTGAGGACGAGGAAGCACTGGAGGACCCTGCCGAGGCTGCCAGAGCAGCGAGCACTTTGCTGCCGCACAGAGCACAGGAGAGCAACTGCAGCAGCACCGGAGACACGCCCTCATCCACCAGGAAACTGACTTGGAGGAGGAAGTACAGGACGGCTGTAGGCAGAGGAGGTGGCAGCTCAGCTCTGAGACGACTACAAATAGACTTACACGCAAGAGAAGGAGCAACTTCTCCGCATGGTCAGGACAGCCCTATTCACACCAGCTTCCTTGTCCAAGTTCTGTCTGCTAGATGTGCCGAGAATTTATACCCTCTGTAGAAACATCTGACAAATACCCTAACTATCCACAGACTAGCTCCCAGCCCCCACTTCTTTGAACGAGACCATTTTCTAGACTTAGTAGACTCCTCTTTAGCTTTACTACCACAATCTGAGGTCAGATACTCCTACCGTGTGCTCCCATAGCACCCCAGATTTTGTCTGCTGGCCCTTATCACTTTTTACTTGTCTTCTCTGCTTGGCAGAGTTCTGTCCATGTATCTTGATCGTGGCTGTATCTCCAGCACCCAGTTTAGTGCTTGACACACAGCAGGCCTCAAGGAACAGGCCTGAAGGAGTGAACTGAGTGAATGAATGAAGGAGCTTGCTTACAGTCGTCCTTGATACAGAATTTCTGCCAGTTGACGGTTCGCTGGGCAGCAATCTCTGCACAGGCTTTCAGGTGCTCCATCTGAAACGGAAACCGATCACCAGACGTGAGGAATTCTGCCAAGCAGGCCACAGGGCACTGCACTGCTGCCCTGGAGACTGAACACAGCCTTGTATGCAAGGCTGATCCAGTGCCCGGGGAAGCTGGGACCAAGGTCCCCACACTATAGCTGTCACTAAGCCTCCTACGTTTGTCTCCCCACCACACAAAGGTCCTTTGTTTCAGGGATCCCTCAGCCCACTCAGTAATGCAGCAGGAAAGGCAGGCCATGACCAGGGAAACTGCAATCCAGTTTACTTTTTTCTCGCTAAAAGCACAATAGTAAGAACACTACATTAGGAATCTTTAATACTGAAGGTCTCCTTTCTAGACGCTCCTATGCAATATATTCAATTTACTCCCCAAACTCCAAATAATTTATCTTCAGTCAGCAACACATTTTTATATGTCTACCTCCATCATTTCTTTAGCATTCAAAGACAAAAATCAGAGGTGCACAAATTTTAGGTTGATCCATGACATGAGCAAATGACACTGGTAAGAAGCTCAAGCCACCCCTCCTCACGACGGAGGAACTACTGCCACGTGGGGGCAGGAGCAGTGAGGGGGATCCCAGACCCTGAAGCCAACTACACCCGGAGCACACCCAGTCGGGCATCATGGATTTACCCTATCTTAACCCTGGCCATGACCTTCTCTACTCCCCCACCCTATTACCTACTCACGGAGCCACATCACATGCCCTCTCCCTGCCCTACCATTTCCCCCTCCTCGTACCAGGCTGATGAGTGTGTCATATTGCAAGGCGGAGCCAGAGCTGGCTGTAACCACACTTGCCCGGAGGAATATCCCCTGCTCCTCCAGCAGCTTCTTGATCCCACGCACGTGGGAATCCAGGGTGTGCAAATCCCGGAGTTGGCGGTATTTCTCCTTTGATCCACAGATGAAGAGCAGAAGTTTGCGGACTTGACGGCGCACAAAGGGAGTCTGCTGGATCATCAGGTACTGGCGGGGAGAAACAACACAAAGAGTCAACAACTCTGGGACTGTATCTACACCAGCCACAGCTCCTTGAGTTTTCAGGAACTATTATTAAAAACTGGTGAGAACACACAAAACAAGCTATTTTCTCACGGCTAAGCCAGCCTCTGGTAAGCTTCAGTATTCCTTACATGGACCAGGAGAAGGCAAGAAGCTAAAGAAGGAAACACAGCGATACTCCTGCTCCCCTTCCTGGAGCACTTAGGCATCTACAGGGAAGCTGGCCTCCACTCAGGCCCACCCAGAGTGAAACTGTAAGGAAAACAATACTCAGAAATCTCTTTCAGGTAAGAGGTGGCAAAGAGGCTGGGCTGTTACCTCTGTACAACCTGAAGCAGTCAGTTGGGGTTTGCTAACAGATTCTTCTCCCCAGGGTTCTTGATGTGCCAGTCAAGCTACTGTCTTTCGGCTCCAAACCCAGCCCACCCTGCCCTGCACTGTGATGTCCGGAATTAGGCTAACTGCACTGCTTCTTTGCTAGCTGGCTCCCTCTTAGGTTCTGCCAATAGGGAGCACTAGAGGGACACTGGAAGGCAGGAGGGAAAGACAGGACATGCTCCTTCCTGTTTGCCTGCCATCACAGCGAAAGCCCTGAAGGAGAACCCTGGTAGCCTCCACCATTTCCTCAGGGACAAACCATCTACAGTTGGTTCTAATCATCAGCTTCTTTCAGGACTTTCAGAACCAGCCGCATCACATCCCTCAGACTCCTGAGGTACCAGCAGTAGCAGCCCCTCCGCAGAGAGCCAAGTCCCAGAGCCACCAGCCTCTGCTCTGCACACAGGGCTGCTGGTGGCCACTTCCTGCAGTTACTCTCTACGTTACTTCAACATTCCCTTTTTACCTTTTTGGTTCTTTGATGGCTGTTTAACTAAATCACTATATTAAAATCTCTGTTAATTTAACTCATATACTTCCTGCTTTCCAGACAGAGTTTGAACTATTAAACTTGCCCATTATCACCATATACGGGGGAAGTTACATGTACAGAATCAGAAGCTACAGAGGATGGCTTGCTTTGATACACACCTTCCACAGTTTCACCACACAGTATACTCCAGAGGCAAGACCTAAATGGGTGGGAAGGACTCTGCTGGGGGATGTGCTGCATGAGGGTAAGGAAGAAAGGGGGCCACAAAGGCAGTCATGGCTGCTGTGTCCTCTCCTTGACTGGCATGCTGCTTGGGACCTTCACTTACCTCTGAGAGAAAGTAAAACCATGAATGATCAAAGACAGGAGGTGGGATTCGAGAATTGGTGTCAGCAATCTTCTTGATTTGGTATGGAAGCCTCAGTACCATCTCTGTTAGAAGCTGAGTATACGCCTCAAACACATCAGCAGCATGACCCTGGGAGAAGAACAGCTGTGTGACAACCTGACTGACAATCTTCCACAACCACCATTAGGAAAAAGGCTGGCTTATTGCTCACTAGGCATAACTTACGTTGGAGTTGGTAAACAGTGCCTTTCACAGCTGGAGCCATCACTGACTGACAGTCTAGTTTACAAACCCAGCAAGGCCCCAGGCTCCTGGAGCAACACGCAAAGGTTACAGTGGAGACAGAGCTCACTGTTCTTAAAAGTTCTTAACATTTCACTCTGTGGTTTTTGACACTGGGCTGACTGTACTCTGCTTACA
Source organism: Equus przewalskii (assembly GCF_037783145.1). NCBI lineage: Eukaryota > Metazoa > Chordata > Mammalia > Perissodactyla > Equidae > Equus > Equus przewalskii. The sequence continues at coordinate 34,766,150 of NC_091832.1, read as the reverse complement.
CAAAAATTAGAGTTAGAATGGGAAAAAAATCAAAAAAACAGTAGTGGGGAAGGATTTCTGACCTTCTTTGAGAGCTGTATTCCATTCCCTAGAACCAAACTTTCCATGGTAACAAGAAATACTTAAATAAACCAAGAGGGCCAGGATCACTGCACTCAGTGGAGATTCTGGGTTCAGAGCACCCAAAGAGGGGGGGGACTGAGAGGTTTGAGGACAGTGGAAACAACATCCTGCAAGCCGTGTGTCCCACAGGAAGAGTCTGCAAGAGTTCGGGGGCACAACTGGTCTCATATTTTCAAACACCATTTATTTATCGGTTCTATGCCAAGCACTGGGGGTGTAAACAGGAATAAAATATATGTGCACAAAGTGCTCTAGAAAACCAGTGAAAAGCTATCTCCATCAGACATGTGCTAGGGAAGGTTTTCCCAAAGACCCAATGCTTCAGCTGGGTCTTGAAGAAGGATTAGGAATTAACTAGATGGGGGAAGGAAGGGATGCGGAGGGAGAGGAAAGAATTTCAGAAGGACAGCGTATACAAAGGCAACATGCCACATCTGGAGAAATGCACAGATTAGCAGGACTGTATGCAGGGGTGGTGCAGGTGGTAAAAGCTAGACAGTTACATAGCTGAATCCACAAGGAACTTTTATGGCCTAAAAGTTATGGAAAACCACCAAAGAGTTATAAAACAGAGAGGGACATGATCAGAGTTACATTTTATGCCTATTATAGTCCTATACTGTCCAAAGCAGTTCTGAATACACAGGAAGATGTACAGCCAGGCCAACCCACTGTGCTCCACCACATGCACTCAAACGGAGTAGAAGTGATAATAATTAACATTCATTGAGCACTGGTATGTACTAGGCATTGTGCTTTACAATCATCACCTCATTCAATGCTCATAACACAACCCTATAAAGCAGATACTCTATGTATCCTTATTCTGCAGGTGTAGAAACTGAGACTTATCATGGTTAGATAAAACGTCTCCAAGCTTTGTGGCTGCTAGGTGGGAACACTTGTTCCCAGGGACTTGTTCCCAGACTCACCTGATCAGAAAGCCCATCTTAACTAGCGTGTTACAACACTTCTTACGACAGCAGGGGGCAGAACCTGACACACACATGAGGACATGACCCACTACTGATGACATTTCCTTGTGCTTTCTCACCTTTTTTCTAAGAACCTTAATGTGAAAGGACATGACTGTCTGATTTCATTCGATTCCTCCAGTTCACAAAGTGGCAGGAATCAGAGTTCCAGTAGAAGGTTGGGTGGGAGAAATGGTTATGTATTACAGCAGAGAGAGTAAAACCCACCACGGAGGCTCCCTCCTGTAGCTCCTTGCCCTCAGCTCCTTCAGCTCTACTCACTGAGGGCGAAAAGGAGAGTGCTCTGGATGAAGGACCAGAGCGGTCCTCTGCCCAGGGAGAGGCCTCACCTTCACATACTGGCGGAGGAAGAACGGGCTCATGTCGGGTGGGGATGAACTAGTATGTGGTTTCAGCAACTGGCTGGTAGCCACAGGCTCCTCATCATTCTGCTGGCTCTTCCAATACTCCAGCAGGGATTTGAGCACGTGCAGGCAGTAGTCCACAGCCCCAGAGCTCAGCAGGGCTGCCGCTGTGGCACTAGAGATGAGGGAAGACGACTGGGAGGGAGGAGAAAAAACAGGGAGGGAGCAGGTAAGAATGGCTTGTAAATCCAGCTAGGTTTAGGGGGTAGGAAACACAACAGTCTTAGAATTAGTGTCACGGAAGTGAGTCAGTCGGTCCCTTGAGTTAAAAGTTTCCCAACTGGCTCAAACATTTCCCCAACTCTTTTAAACAACGGCATGGCAAGAGAAAACAAAGGAACACCAGTTCTCAACTCTAATCTCTCTACACACATGTGCCAGAGGCCAAGGTGGCAAGGATTAGATAACCTTTCCCCCTGGAGGGGATGGGTTTTCTCTTCTTCCTTGGGAAACTAGAAAAGAAGCCCATTTCAAGAAGGAGAGAGAAAACTTTCCTCTATAGGCACTTCTTAGCAACCCCATCCTCCCAGTAGGGGCTCTTCCCATAGAACTAGCTTCCAAAGGAGATGGGATGAGTGATCACATGAATAAGAAAGTAGGAGAAAAGCTACTGTAAATAAAACCATTAGGAGAGCCTTGCAAATCCCAGCAAACCCCACAGCTCATAAGCTCATTAAGATTGGATGCAGTTCAGCCTCCATTCCTACCTTCTCTGCTTTGTGTTAATCTCCTTTCCACCACGCACACACTGCTTTCTCTCTGCTTTATTACCATACCTTATAGCAACATACAGTAGGGGAATCCTCTTAGCCACTCTGCACCTTGCAGAACAGTCCCTGCTTTTCAATAATGGAACTTCCAAACCCTTTAACCCCTCCATTGGAGGGATTGTTGGCAAAGAGCAAGGCTTGGAAGGGATTCTGAAAAAGGCAGAGGCTCTACTCTTGAAGACGTGATAGCTTAGAATCTTACTCCCTCTTGGGTGACAATGGCCTTATTCTAACAGAGGACTATCACCTCTGCCCTCGGCCCTAGCACCAACCAGACAATCCTCTTACCTTTCTCCAAACCCATAAGCTCACAGCAAAAATACCTCGCATATGGAAGACTTGGATCCAGATTTGGTCCGGGACATGAAGACGCTGAGGAGTCTCATGACCACTAGATGGACTTCATTCAGGGCACTGCGCTCATTCTTCCTGGAGACATCCTGCAGGTGGAAGGAGAGCCCAGAAGCCCACACTGACTTTAAGCTTGAGGCATCTGAACAAGATTCCCTCAAGCCTATCAGTGTTAAAATGTTCCTCAGATGGACTCAGAGAAAAAACAAGCTCCAGTGTATCCATGGACCATACCTGGATTACCGAGAGCCCGATACACTTAGGAAGCCATTATTAAGATACAAACAATTCGCTTAACGTTTTCACCTTGTAGCTACAAAATGTCCACAAGGGCAGGAAGTTGGTCTTGTCATTAACCCCCAGGTTCAAAGCATGCCTGGGCCAAAGCAGGCACTGAAAATATTTTTATTAAATCAACAGAACTAGAGCGCTCAATGGACCGTTACCACCTGAAACTGTCAAGTTCCTCTAAGAGGAATGAAAAACTGCAAGGTGATCTCAGCCAACCCCTGCTTCTCAAACAGTATGACTCTCCAGTTTCACCTTTTTATCCATGCCCAGTTCAGCAATAAGCTGGGAAAGCAGGTTGTCCAGAGCCCCCTTGTCTTTCTCATCTTCGCCATCCAGATCTGTAGTGAGCATCAGAATGACCTGGAAGTCAAGAGAAAGAGAAATCATGAAAGCCAATTCCCTAAAGAACAACTCTAAACACAGGGTGGTTCAGAAGAAATCCCAACCTTCCTCACCTGCCTGTCAATCACAAACAACTACAATCCATGAAAAGGTTCTAAATCCCAGGGTATCCAAAGTTTAAGTGTCCAGAGCCAGAAGAGTCGAATTTTGGCACATGCCACACTTGGCACCACAGAAAATGTTTGCAGAAAGTTTACAAAACTAACTGACTAACCTACATTATATCCAACCAAACTGTCTTGAGATGGAGCAGTGTGCTGAGCTACGAATTAAAGAAGAATTCTGCCCAGAGGAGGGCAGCTAGTGGGAGAAGAGCTCTTAGATCACACTCTAATACTAACACTGAGAGAGACGCCATAGACCAACACTCAGGGGCAGGCCTTTATTCCTGGCACTATCAACAACTAGCTGCATGACTGCGGACGTTTTTTTTCAATTCTCTGACCCTCGGGCCTTCTCATCCATAAAAGGAAGGGCTGTGACTTGCAGTTCAAAATTGCATTCCATTATTCTATGACCGAACATCAAACAAAGCCAAAGACGTGAGCTTGCATAAGGATGGACCGACTATAATGTGATGGACCCAAGTAAACTGTGGGATACCTGCATGTACGGGATGGCCCGGACACCTCCAACATTTCGCAACTGGGGCAAGGTCTGTAGCAGTCTCTCCAACAGCATCAGACGAACCATGTGCAGCCTAAAAGGCCAAAGAAAACACATGAAGCATGAGCTACGGCACAAACACTAACCAGCTGAATACAGTTCTTTCCTCCTGTCACCAAGGTAAACAATAAGCCTACTGCTTAAGAACAATCCTAACATCAAGAAAATGTTAAGAAATGCCTATTTTGTGTACCAGCAACATAGAAGCAGAAATCTCACTTTGTTAAAAAGGAGTAAAACTATTCCAAAATACAACTGATGGTACTGAAAGCCTAATACAGCAAAGTTAAAATATTTCTCAAGCAAGCAGGTCCTACTTGTTGTCAGTATCAAAACCAAACCTTCAATAATAAACTTTACGGTTCTTTCTAACACATCGCCCTATTCTGCCTCCAGCCATTATTTTCTGGAATTCTTCTATCTACAAATTCTACATCACCCAGTTGCACAGTGACCCAACCCTTTCTTTCTCATGCTTCCCATGTCCTTGGGAAGGCCAGTCACTGTTTTACCCTCTCACACCTTGTCCATCATTTTTCCTAGTGTAAAATTCAATTTCTGTGCCACCCTTTCCAAACTAGAACCATGATTCTCCCATACATACAGACGGCCATGACCTAGACTTCTTCATCTACAGATAGACAACTGGGCTCCCATATTAAATGTGTGCCTCTGGATCTCTAGTGAATATGCTGACTCAAGATGACCAATATGGAAATTAATTAATTAGGGTCTTGCTGACAAGTTGGTTTGTAGTCTTACCTAACACACAGTTTTACACAGACTATGTGTGGCATTTGCTGAATGAATTAATGGATTAACTCTCACAGACAGTAAACCATTCTTGCTTCATTTTACTTTACGGACTGTGTGTAAGAAACCATATGCCTATATGTTTTCTTGAAATATATGATTTTCATGTATTTCTTGATACCTAGCAGGTATCCAGAATATTTTCAAAACAAAGTTTGAATGAAAGTACAGAGTCTAACTTGAATAATAAATGATTATCATTCTACAAAGAACTAGAAGGAATGAGCTAAAAATGTCCTTCAGAATACAGTAACACATAAAGGCCCACATGTGCATCCAGGAATACTTAGGCAAGCTACGGACGGACTACAAATGAGTAAGAATTGCTCAGAAATGGACAAGTACAAGTAAGGAAAGATGAGATGACAGCAGCAGTGTGATGCTTTTAGGATAAAACATAACAAGCTTTGAGATGGATTAAAGTCTTCAGATTTGGAGAACATGCATGTGAATACACACACACAAAGCACAAAGTCAACACAATGAGTGGAGTCTGGACCTGAACCAAGATCATGCCAGATTATTGGCTTTTCAAATTCTCAGATAGTACTCTTGAAACCTAACAAAAAAATTAAACACTATACCAAAAACTGCAATTTCCTTTTTTTGCGACTTAAAAGTAAAAAAAAAATCAGTTATTATATTATTTAAAACAACTCACTTAACAATTGTTTAATTAACCTGTTTCTGGAAAAAAAAAGGTAATTTAAAACCACTTTAGAGACTTTCATTATCAATATGGTTAGGTTACCTAAATTGACCCTCTTGCTAAAAACAACTGAAAATCCTAAAAACATATAACATCATTTTAGAAGCAATGATGAGTCTCGAGAAATTTCAAAGGATTGAAATCATAGTATGTTGCCCAACCATAGCAAATTAAACTATAAATCAATAACAAAGAAATAATTAGAAAATTCCCAAATGTTTGAAAATTTAGCAATATACTTCTAAATATCCCATGGGCCAAAGACTAAATTACAACAGAATTTAGAAAACATTTTGAACTGAACAGCAATGAAAACGCAATATACCAAAATATGTGGGCTCCAGCCAAAGCAAGCTTTAAAGGGAATTTTAGAGAGAAATTTACAGCTTCAAATATGCATATAAAAAGAAAGATTTAAAATCAATGATTTAAGCTTCCATCTTATGAAGCTAGAAGAACAGAAATTTATGAAGAACAGAAAATTAAACCCAGAAAAATAAAGTACTAAAAAAAGTCAGTAAGTATAGAAAGGAAATAATAAAGAGTGGAAATAAAATAGAAACACATACAACAGAGAAAAGTTGGTTCTTGGTAAATAAAGTTGATAACTCCTAGCCAAGATTGACTTTTGAAAAACAAAAACATAAGTTACCAATATTAGAAATGGAAAAGGTACATCACTACAGATCCTAAAGACATTAAACAGACGATTAATACATTATGAACAACTTTATGCCAGTGAAGTTGATAACTTAACTAAAATGAACAAATTCCTTGAAAAGCACAACACACCAAAACTGACACATGAAGAAATAAAAATAATTCTATATCATTTAAAGAACGAATCTATAACTTAAAGTCTTCCCTTAAAGAAAGTCCAGACCCAGATGACCTCACTGCTAAATTTTTCCAAGAATTTAAAGATGAAATAATACCAGTCTTACACAAACTCTTCTAGAAAATAAAAACAAAACATGTCCTCACATTATGAGGCAAGAATAACATAAATATCAATACCTGACAAAGACATTTCAAAGAAGAAAAATCACACGCCTCAATAAAATATTAGCAAATCAAGTCCAGTGGTACAAAGGATAAAATATCACAATCAAGTGTCCCCACAAGGTTGCTTTAATAATGAAAAAAATCAATTAATGTAATTTACAATCTTAAACAGAATAAAGGAAACACACATAAATCAACTCAATAGGTACAACAAAAACTAGAAAACTTCAAAACCCATTTAAGATAAAAATCTCCCAGCAAACCAGAAAGAAAATTTCATTAATTTGATAAAAGAATATCCATAGACTTCAGTGAACATCATACTTAATGGTAAAATATTAAACTTCTTCCTGTTGAGAAACGAGATAAGGATGTCCACTGTCACCACATCTTTCAACACTGTACTAGAGGTCCCAGCCAATGCAATAAGGCAAGAAAGGCAATTAAAAGGTATAAAGATTGGAGAGAAAAAAGTTAAACTGTCATTATTTGCAGGTGGCAAGACTGTGCATGCAGAATCTATAATTAGAACCTAATTATCAAAATCTATAATGAGGATTTAAGTGAATTTAGAAAGAATACAAGGTTAAATACATTGAATACAAGGCCAAAACAAAAGCAATAATGAGATCACCAGCAATTAATTATTAGGCAAGAGACCGAATGAAGATAGAAATCCAGAGGGGTAAGCAGAGCCCTGAGACTGATTTTAGGGCATTTGAAAACTTAAGGCCATGATGCTCTGAAAGCAACCTGAGCATCTGGTTGCTGAGACCTTCAAAGGGCATCTGGAATAGGAAAAAATGGCCACTATCTGCCCTGAGTGGGTAGAGTCTTCTATAAGAACCTCATAGAAGAACCAGAGAAGGCTACAACCTCAGTTTAAAAGTAAATAGAAATACACCACTTCCCCCCCCCACCACTCCACTCAGAAGCCTACAAGAAAAACTAGCTTATTCAAATCTTGACATTGAGAAGAAGGGAGGGAAAAAAGAAAAGCTGCTAAGGATATAGTCCAGTTTATACATTTTTTCCTTCTGGTTAGCAATTTTTGTGTCTTATTTAAGAAATCTTTGCCAACCCCAATATGAAGATATTTTGTCTTTTAAAACCTGTAAGGTGTTATCTTTTGCATTTAAAGTAATAATTCAACTAACTTTTTGGTAAAAGATCAGGTGAAGATTCATTTTATTCTATATTAATTTCCAAGTGACCCATAGCCATTTATTAAAAAGACCATCCTTTCCCTCACTGTACAGAAGAGTCATCTTTATCACTAATCTGGTGACCATGTATGTGTGGATCTCTTTCTAAACTCTAGTCTGTTCCATTAACCTATTTATCTATCCTTACGCCAATATCCCACTGTTTTACTTACCACAGCTTTAGCTTTATAATAAGCTACAGTCATGTAAAGTCCTCTATCTTTGGGGGTTTTCTTCAATATTGTCTTGGCTAATCTTAGACCCTTACTCTTCCAAATAAATTTTAGTATCAGCTTGTCAATTTTGACACATACATAAAACTAGCTGAGATTTTTGACTGGGATTATATTGAACCTATATCAATTGAAGACAACTGTCATCTTTACAATGAGTCTTTCAACCCATAAACATGATACATCCCTTCATATATTTAGATCTTTAATTTCTCTCAGTTTTCAATATAGAAGTCACATAACCTTCAGACTTATACCTATGTATTTGACTTTTTCTGATGCTACTCAAATAGATCTCAAGACACTATAAATAATTAAGCGCGGGAAATTTAAAAACACAAAAGAAAAGACATATTAAGAGACATGGAGAAGAGAATATAATGGTCTAACATCTGCAGAGTCCCAGAAAGAAAAATAACAGGAAGTGAGGTAGCAGCAATATCCAATGAGATAAATAGATGAGAATTTTCTAGAACTAACACATTCAAGCAAAACAAATGCAAAGAAATCCATCATAAGCATACCCTAGAAAAACCACAAAAAACAATTTAACAACAAAGATCTTAAAAGCAGCAATAAGGACATTATTTTCAAAGGAGTAAGAGTTATAATAGCAGGTGACATCTTATTGGCAATAACAATGGATACCATTTTCAATTCTGGGGGGGAAACTGCCAATACAAAATTGTATACCCATCAAAAATACAACCACAAGCTCGGAAAACTGGACAGCCACATGTAAAAGAATAAAAATTGACCATTCTTTTTCACCATTCACTAAAATAAACTCAAAATGGATTAAAGACCTAAAGATTAGGTCTGAAACAATAAGTCTTCTAGAAGAGAATATAGGCAGTACACTCTTTGACATCAGTTTCAAAAGAATCTTTTCAGACACCATAACCCCTCAGAAGAGGGAAACAATAGAAAGAATAAACAAATGGGACTTCATCAGACTAAGGAGCTTCTTCAAGGCAGGGGAAAACAGGATTGAAACAAAAAAACAGCCCACTAATTGGGAAAAAATATTTACAAGTTATTTATCTGACAAAGGGTTAATCTCCATAATATATAAAGAAATCACACAGCTCAAAAATCAGACAACCCAATCAAAAAATGGGCAGGGGACATGAACAGACATTTCTCCAAAGAAGATATATGGATGGCCAATAGACACATGAAAAGATGCTCATCATCACTAATCATCAGGGAAATGCAAATGAAAACTACACTAAGATATCACCTTACACCTGTTAGAATGGCAAAAATATCCAAAACCAAGAGTGACAAATGTTGGAGAGGCTGTGGAGAAAAAGGAACCCTCATACACTGTTGGTGGGAATGCAAACTGGTGCAGCCACTATGGAAAACAGTATGGAGATTCCTCAAAAAGTTAAGAATAGAAATACCTTATGACCCAGCCATCCCACTACTGGGTATCTATCCTAAGAACCTGAAATCAGCAATTCCAAAAGTCCCATGCACCCCTATGTTCATCGCAGCATTATTCACAATAGCCAAGTCATGGAACCAACCTGAGTGCCCAGCAACTGATGATTGGATAAAGAAGATATGGGATGTGTGCGTGTGTGTGTGTGTGTGTGTGTGTATATATATATATAGTGTGTGTGTGTACGTACACACACACACACACTCACACACACACACACACATACACACACAATGGAATACTACTCAGCCGTAAAAAAGGACAAAGTCGTCCCATTCAAAACAACATGGATGGACCTTGAGGGTATTATGTTGAGTGAAATAAGCCAGGCAGAGAAAGACGAACTCTGTATGACTCCACTCACAGGTGGTAGTTAACATATAGACAAAGAGAACTGATCGGTGGTTACCAGGGGAAAGGGGGGGTGGGGGAGGGCACTAAGGGTGAAGTGGTGTACCTACAACATGACTAATAATAACGTACAACTGTAATTTCACAAGGTTGTTAACTATCATAATCTTTTTTTTTTTTTTATTTTTTTTAAAGATTTTATTTTTTCCTTTTTCTCCCCAAAGCCCCCCGGTACATAGTTGTGTATTCTTCGTTGTGGGTTCCTCTAGTTGTGGCATGTGGGACGCTGCCTCAGCGTGGTCTGACGAGCAGTGCCATGTCCGCGCCCAGGATTCGAACCGACGAAACACTGGGCCGCCTGCAGCGGAGCGCGCGAACTTAACCACTCGGCCACGGGGCCAGCCCCTATCATAATCTTAATTAAAAGAAAAAACACATTCACAAAATGTGAGCTAAATAAAGACATTTCCAGACTCACAAAATCTGAGATTTTGTAACCAGGGGACCTCCCTAATGATGGAAAATTTAAATGACATACTTCAAAAAGAAAATGATCCTAGACAGAAGGTCTGAGATGCACAAAGAAATGTTGGGCACAGAAAGTGGTAAACATATGGGTAAATCTAACAAACACTGACCACCGAAACTGTACAAAACAGTAAAAATATCTTGAAAGCTTTGAAAAGACTTTTTTTTTTTTTTTTGGAGGAAGATTAGTCCTGAGCTACCATCTGCTGCCAATCCACCTCTTTTTGGTGAGAAAGACTGGCCCTGAGCCAACATCCGTGCCCATCTTCCTCTGCTTTATATGTGGGATGCCAACCACAGCATGGCTTGCCAAGCGGTGCCATGTCCACACCTGGGATCTGAACCAGTGAAACCCGGGCTGCCAAAGCGGAATGTGCAAACTTAACCATTGCGCCACCAGGCCAGCCAGCCCCCCATACAGACATTTTTAAAAAAATGAAAACAGGGGCCAGCCCGGTGGCCCAGCGGTTAAGTTTGCACGTTCCACTTCGGTGGCCCAGGGTTCGTTGGTTCAGATCCCAGGTGCGGACATGGCACCGCTTCGCAAGCCATGCTGTGGTAGGCGTCCCACATATAAAGCAGAGGAAGATGGGCACGGATGATAGCTCAGGGCCAGTCTTTCTCACCAAAGAGAGGTGGATTGGCAGCAGATGGTAGCTCAGGGCTAATCTTCCTAAAAAAAAAATGAAAACATAAAAATAATAACTTAAATTGATAAGGAGGAGTAAAGTCTTCTAAGGTCCTGATAATATTCAGAAAGAAGTTACAGCTATTAGTTAACTTTAGTTTTGGATAAGTATGCATGTTGAAAGGATTAGTATAACTACTAAAAGATTAGAAACAAAGTGAACAACTTCCAAACTTACAGGGTTGGGGGAGAGGGAAAAAAGGAATAAAAAGTAAATCAATCCAAAAGAGGGCTACAAAGAAGATAAAAAATAAACACAGAAATGGGCAGAACAAGTTAAGAAGCACAAAGTAAATGGTATGCATAGATTTAAATATATCAGTAATTAACACCAACTATACATCAACTTAACTGATTCAATTAAAAAGCAAAGGTAGACTAGATTAAAAATATTTTTGAAAACAAATTTCAAAGAACCAGAAATCACAAAGACCATATTATCTCAATTCATGGATTTACCTAGAAACCCATTAACAGAAAAGGGGAAAAAAAAAGATTAAGTAGAAAACCCTTCTAAGTTAAGAAATTAAAAAACGAACTCCATCAAAACATCATCAGTTTACCGAGCCAGAGGTCACTTTCATCAAAGAGATGAAGCAAGAGGCTCAGTGGAGGTGGGCGGACACAGGGAACAGAGGGGACTCTGACGCCTGGCTGCTCCAGTGACTTTTTCTTCTCACGGAAATCACTCAGTTCAAAATACTGACTTGTTATTTCTGCACTAATGTGATAACTGGGGGCCTCAACAAATTCAACAAACTTTATATCACAAGTGTATTCTTGGGTTTTTCTTCTTCTTCCTCTTCTACTTCTCTAGTCACCTTTTGGTTGAGAATACATTCACTCCAATCCTCCACCAACCTCCACCAGAGTTTCCGGAGGGGATAGATTAGATTTTATTGATTACTGTCAATTTGTCAAACACCCCACCACTGGTATGTCTAAACATAAACACATATTTGCCTAGAAATGTGTCTGTCTTATTTCTCCGTTGCCTTATGAACAGGCTGAGCAAGGAGTTATGTCTAGTATATACTTAATAATTATCACTGTTGAGCCTAGAACAATGCCATTTATAAAGAGAATGCTATAGAATGAGTTTATGGCTAATCCTGAAACAAGAAAAACTTGAGTAAGGAAGATACATGTTTTTATCTTTATAGTTACTAAGGGGTATAGGGAGGCCTTCACAGAAAAACCACTTTCTATTCTCTCTGCAACTGATTTGATGTAATTCTAATTAGGACAAAGAAGATAAATCTAGAAAACTTCCTAAGATTTTAAACTGTTTCATGAGTTTACTACCTTTATATTTCAAAAGAAATATACTGTTATCACTACTCTACCTCCCGCAACTGATCCATCATTCTGTTCCTGAAATATCCTCTAGGAAAGCGTCTTGACCGAGGATAACTGGGTCCTGACCTGTTGCTGGCGTGGACATCTCCTTCTCCTTCCCCTTCTCCTTCTCCCTCGGAGCCATCTCCTTCCTGGTGTCCAGTGGTGGTGCTGATGGCACCAGTGCTTGAGCTGACACTTCCTGGTCCAGCCGGATGTCCCTCTGCTGTGGCATCACCATAAGCACTGCTCCGGCCAGATACTAGGGGGAAATGGTTTAAAAAATGCAAATCAATTCCCAAAACACAATGGAATCTGAAGTCAGCAATAGTTAGATGATGAGCGATACCTTCAGGTATTTTTTCTTCTGTGTGAAGCTAACTAAGAATTGAACTCATGATTTTGGTCCCACAGCACTATCCTAAATGAATGACTCTCAGGGCAGCCATTCATCCTTCTACAGAACACAAGATCCACCTACAAGAATGATCTTTTAATCTCAGCTGCTGATAAATTTCCATCTCAAATTCCAAAGGAAATGTACACTGATTTGAGAATCTAGAAATTATCAGCTACTCTTAATCTCCTCCATAGAAAATTTTCATATCCAATTTTTAACCACAGACTAATTTATAAGATCAAACAAAAATGGTTTTGTCATGCTTCCTCATTCTAGAGCCCCATCCTATAAGCTAGTACACTGTGAAGATGGCCTGCTATATTAACACATCAGATCATTAATAGGATTGCCAAAAAATCTTCCCCCAATAGAAAAACCAAAACCACAGTATGATGGATTTCAAGGTTATACCATCACTGTTTTAGATTAAGCATGATTTGGGATTACGCATGTCACTGCTTTCTTCTACTAAGAGAAAATTAAAAGCTGTCTGTAAAACCTTTCAATAGTAACTTCACTGAGCTTAAGCTATTATCACTGAACATCAGAAACTCCAGGGGTGAGGCTGAATGAATTCCATAAGGCTTTCAATGAGTCCTCAAAGTTTCCCTTTGCTGAAACCAATCCCAAGACCCAGGCAGGTCCCCACCCTCTGCCCAAGGAGATCAGGACCCCTAGCCACATTACCACTGTGCTCGCCAGCCACTGAGTCCACTGCACTTCCCCCGCTCTCCGAGCCCACACTACCACCATGGTCAGCAGGAGAGGTCCGAAGGGTGGAACCATCAGTCGCTGCTGTGCTGCCCTCGTCGTCTGAGGCTGGAGCTGAGAGAGTAACGAGAGCTGTTACAGGTAAAAACCCCTCCTTGGGGCAAAAGCATCACACCACATAGTGCAGAGGACACAATGCAGTCTATATGTCCTGTCATCAAAGAAGAAAGGGAAAGATTTGCTTTGCCGGTTAATCACTAACAGGAACAAACACTGGAACACGGTGCATTGCAAACAGTACTCAGACAGAAGTGAAAACCCAGTTCACTGGGCATTTCCTTCGCTATGACATTACAGTGCAAGTAGGACAGTGCAGAGATTCAGTAAGAATCCGTGACATGGACACTCAGTTTTCTAGCTAAAATGCTTCACGGTCACCATCGTGTAGGTGTTACTGACACCTGCTGAGATTGGAAACTAGCCATTACCATTCAAAGTATAACTCTCAATTTTAATGATTTATTTTATAATCAGTCAATTCGTGCTTATTGTTAGGAAATCAGTTATCACGAGCTCTTGAATCAATCGTTTGGTTTTTTTTTTAATCAGGTGGTTTAGAGGGGAACTCACTGGGAAATTTCACACCTCCTAACCATCCTCATCAGATGCTAATTATAAAGCAAGGAAATTCCCCAGAGACAGCCACAGCATCCAGGATCAGGGCTGAGCTGAGACAGGAGGAAAATGCTGGATGAGATACATGGGGGAGGAAAGCCAAGACAGCTACAGAGCACAGGAGGAACACAACTGGCACAGCACAAGAGCAACCTCAAAGCCTGAAATGAGAGCAACTAAAGAGACCTATGAAAAGCAACAAGCCAAGGCAGCAGGTGAGAGGGGCCAGCCAATTTCTCCCTTTTTTAATCTATCCAGGGTAAAACTCCCAAAAGAAAACAAACAAACAAATACAAGAAAGCGTCAGTCTGAAAAACTCTAAATCAACCCTTCAATTACTCAAGGGTTAGTTTTCCAGTGGATTGTTCAGGTGTGCCATCCTCCTCTATTTGGTCCAACTCTCCACTCAGAAAGTATTTTATTTTTTATCAGATTAGGAAAGAGATCGAAAGTAAAGACAATGAGGTCTGAAGACGTATCAGGCATCTGCATTGTCCACAAAAACCCTGTCTCCCAAGCTCACAGACCCCTGACGTTTAGCCACATCGACTGTTCTGAACCACAACTCAGATTCTTGCAGCTTCACTTTGATTTGCAAATGAAGGAAAAAAGTTAAAAGGTGTAAGCTCTATTTCTTATCTCCCTTTTAATACTGTCTAAAATGTTACAACTCTGGTGAAGCCCTGAGAGCTGCAATTTAAGCCCTAAAGCTGATCAATCTGCAAGCTGCTCTCTTGGCCTTTCCTCGGGGAATTAGCTGAAGCCAGGCAGCATGCAAAGTGTAGGGAAGCAGAGCCATGAGCACCTTTGCCGAGCTGCATCACTATGCCTTCCATACCTGTATTTCTAAAGCAAAGGCAGAAGCAGGAAGTCCAGAATGGCCTGTCAAAGCAGCTGCCCATTACACTCTCACAGCACTGGAAACAAGGCCTGAGGGTCCTGGGGCCCTGAGCCGTGCTCCTTGCTGTGGACAGTTACCTGATGCTGTGGTGTCAGAGAGGGTTCCTGCGTCCAGAGAGGAAGAGCTGGGTGCCTGGCCGGACAGCCCCAGGCTCTGCAGGCCCAGGGCACTGCTGCTGCTGCCTGGGAAACAAGTGGAGAGTGAGCACAACATCCCCTCCAGACCCCATCCACAATGCTGCTTTGGCCACCTGCTGCCCTCAGGAGTCTAAACTCACCAGCATGTGACCCCCTTTGGCCTAGAGGAAGTTAATCAACAGCCATTGCTGTCCACCCACCAAGTTTGGTCACAGAGATGGTGAAAGGCTTCCTTTAGCTCAGGCAGGACACAGGCTGGAGGAATCTAACAGATTTGGGAGGAAATAATCCAAAAGACCAAACTAACAGAAACTATGAGATTGGCTCCAAGACTGAAAATCCCACCACAATCTCTCTCACTCTCCACCTGTACCTCTGAACAGCTCTCACCCAGATCAACCTCTCCCCAAATCTGGGGACAAGCTAAGTCAGCCAGATATCAGTAACTGCCAAACCCTCTTTTCTGTGCAAGCCCAATGGGCTGCTGTGTTCCTGGCATTTCCTTCTACCTTGTTGGTCCTGCTGCAGGCTCAGGGCAATGGCTAGTTCAACCATGGTCTCGTCATCTGCATCAGGCGGGATGTCCAGCATGGGGGGGAAGCCCTCTGCGCCTGCCAGCAGGGCCTCCAGGGGAGAGGGGTTGCCATTGTTGACATTTTCAGCTGTCTCCAGGACCATCGACTCAGACTGCAGAGAGAAAGCTCTGTCAGTGTCCCGTGGTAAATGGTAGCTGTTGGAAGTCCACTGAAGAAGAGCTGGAGGAGAGTTCTGAGGATCCTCCTCCCTCTCCTGCTGCCAGAGACTCACCACCATCTCAAAATCTCCATGGTCCACCTCACTCTGTTCCTGGCTTTCCTGACGGATGTGACCACCATTTGGGATCCCTGATGACTGCATTTTCTCATCTGCATCATCATCGTCATCATCATCTTTGTCTCCTGAGTCAAAGAAACCCCAGTCACCTGACGGTGCTTGCTCTTTCCTCCTTTGGCATGTGGCATAAGTCAACATAGCAAACAAAAACCCAAGACAAGCTACCAACTAGCATCCTGTGCTTTAGAGGTGAACTCCAGGGTGCTGTGCCTGGCCTTATTCTCTTGTTTCCTGGACCTGACAGGATCTGGGAAGATGGGGTTGGCAGTGACAGCTTGCCCCACTGAGAAAAAGACTTTTCCAGCTGATGAAGGTTAAAAAAAAAAAAACCTTGGATTCCAAAGGGATTTCCATAAAGCAGAGAAATCTAAGACCAGTATGCCCCATGAGCTCTCATCAACTCTCAGGAGACCCTGGGCAAGACAGGAAAATAATATAATCAAGATGTTTATTGGTTATCTGTCACGGCAGCTTAGAGCGTTATTTTACTATTTTTTCCCAAAATAACTGGGTCAGTGAGATTTTTTTCATACTACATAGTCATCATGAGAAGAACCAGAATTGAAATGTAAAATCATCGACCGGAAGCTGAGGACACCACTACAGGTTCTGTCCAGGCCAGCTTCTGTGTGATGAGAAGGTAGAAGTCCTTCTTCTTCTAACAAGGTAGAAGTCCTTCTTCTTCTAACAAGGTAGAAGTCCAGGTGAGACTGCTAATTGTCAGAAGAGGATGGAGACCTTGCCTTCCACTCGATGGCCTGTGAAAGTACGTGAATATGGCCTTGATTGGAAACAAACTATCTGCATTCTAGCTTCTCACCAGAGAAAACGTGCACAAACTGTTGCTTAGCTCATCAAAGCTTAGATAAGATAAACCATACTCAAGGAAGACTGTCTGAAGGTCACAAAGTTGCATACATTCCTCTAGACTTAGGCTGTACCACACAGCAGCCATTAGCCACACACGGCTGCTGAGCACTTAAAATGTGGCCAGTCCAGATGGAGACGCGAAGTGTGTATGTACTACACACTTGATTTTTAAGACAGTACAAAAAATTTTTTAAAGAATGCAGAGTTTTTCACTAATAATTTTTTATATTGACTACATGTTGAAATATTATTTTTGATATACTGGATTAAATTAATTATTAGTAAGTTAATTTCAAATACTTCTTTGTACTAATTATAAAATGTGGGAACAAATAAAAAATTTTAAATTATGTAGGTCACTTTCATTGGGAATTTACTTCTGAGCCAAACCAAGTAACCAGAGAGTTACATAATGTAATAACTGTGTATAATTGTATATCACTTTGTAGAATTGCTTTTACTAGGCTGTTAAATGTTACCTCTTGACTTGTGTCCAAGTGTATCATGAGGGAAATCTCTCGTGAAATTTGCTATCACTTACTGTCAGTAAGTCTGCTGTGGATACTACCCCTTAGGCAACAAGAGAGACCCTTAACAAAGAGCTTTTACGCCAGGAAAAGTATATTTTTCCTGAAAATTGATTTTTTGTCTTTAGCCACTGTGATTCTTGTTAACTGTTCTTATTTTATTTTTGCTATGGTTCTTAGGAAGCTTTCAGCCAAATATAAGACCTTCTCCTAATCACCGCACAGGACCTCGTGATGTGGATTTTTTGCATCCTTGGCTTGGTTTTACTATTGTACCTTTATTTTCCTATGGCCTTGATTTTATTTTCATCCTATTTACTGTATGCATTTTTATATGGCACCTGAAAGTCTTCAGGAGAGAAGGTAGGGTACAACAAGAGCTATGTACACAAAGTCTCCAGGACCTTGGTAAACACGAGCAGCACAGCCTAACCCTGTACCCCTCATCCTCCTCTCCCCACCACATGTGCACAAGCCTAACCCCAGACTTCACATTACCCATTGGAGTGTTGCTTCGAGGGGAGGAGGGCAATGTCACGTGTCTCCGCTTGTTCCTGGGCCTTAGGACTCGAATTAGAGCTTGTTTACAAGAGAAGCTCACGGCAGGATCCTGAGGTTGGAAAGGAGACTGTCATGCTTAGGTTTTATATCATTCATGAAACTGTCTATAAAGCACTTCCCTTTTTGGCCAATCACTTACATGGATCTGGAGTATCTACCTACTCTCACCTGCAACCCTGCTGACCAAGTTCAACGGTTAATCCCATTTCCTGACCTGGTATATGTAAGACCCATTCGCTACATTCCTGTCTCTCAGTTCCCAGTAATAGACTGGCAGGTCATTTGCTCCTGAAGTCACTTTGGCTCTCTACAACTGGGTTCTGGCTTATAATCAGGCTCATCTTAGCTCTGTGCTAAAATCAGTACTTCTAACACTTAGCTTCTATGACAGAGTCAATGGAAATAGATCTTCATGATGTTCATTCATGTGTTCATTTAATTAGTACTTACTCAGCACCATGTAGCAACCACTAGTATATTCCCTGGGGATTCAGCACTGAACAAGAAGAACCAAGCCCATCCCTTTTTCAAACCTTTCTTTTCCATGAAATGAGTAAGATCTTAAAGCTCTTACTGATACTCAAAACTCTTAATTCCCATTATCTTCGTTTGTTTTATTTAATTAGTTAGCAAACTTATAAAAAAATTTCTAGACATTCTCAGACTGACAAGGGATATCTGGGGCTGTAATGATACATACAGGACATAGCAGCATCTGCATGTAGATCTTGGATGCTGTATTAATACAGTCCAGCTCACAGGTACAGTAGCCATGGATAATGTCCACCAGAGCATTGACGGTAGCTTCAATATGAGTTAGGCCTGAAGGGGAGAAAAATACGGTGGAAGAAAATCCTAACTACTTGAGAGCCTAAGACAAAAGCACAAATTCCTATCCCCTCATAAAGGTCATGCTAACCAAAAAAATCACAAGTACACACGTAGCAAAATAAATAAAACACATGACCTTGACGTGCCTTTTAAGTTTACTGCTCAAGCAACCTCCAAACCTAATGAGCACCAGGGTCGTTCTACTTTTCTAGATTGCTATTCAGATGCTTACTCTTCCATCTAAACTTCGGATAGTGTGCGAAGTTAGTTAGATACCAAAGGCAGCGGCAGCTTAGAAATAAAATAATTCTCAAGGCTGATACTTAACTTTTATCTTTTGAATTGGCTTTGAATCAGGCTTTCAAAGATTTTTTTAAAACAAGTCAAATATCACTAAGACGCGCGCGCACACACAGACACACACACACAGTGTCTCTTTACATGTGAAAAATTCAACCCGACATGAAGAGAGAGAAGAAAATCCCACTTCTCTGCCACACGGCTAAATTCCTGTATCAGGAACAATGCACTGATCTCACAGACTTCTATTTCCTAACTATTATTTCCGGAATAAATGGATGATAAGGCTAATAAAAGCTAGGGGTTTGATCTGTTCAAAGACAACTTACATCAGGCTTCGCTCTCTATCAAGATTCAAGTATCCCTTTTAACACGATACCTGGCAGGCAGGCGGGTGCCAAGAAGGCGTTCTTGGGTTTGGATGCATGGAGTTTCCAGAAGTGGTTCACCAGCTGGGTGATGAAACTACAGCAGTCTCCTTCCAACTGCTTCTGAGGTTCTCTCCCCTCATCCACTCCTTCTAATCAGGAGAAGAAAAATTATTAACGACGGTAAATCTGAGATGGAAATTTAATTTGTTTTAAGGTTAACTCAGGTCAAGGAAGCTTGCCTGGGGAGGGAGTTTCAAGTGGGGCCCCAATCAATATGCCAACTATCCCTAGACTCCAGCAGGCACATCTAGGAAGAAAACAGTCTGGGAAGGAATATCACAGAAAACATCGTATGTTAGAGTTAAGTAGCAGGGGGAGCATTCAGGGTCTTCACAGCAGATTCAGAGATCTCAGGCCCAGCTGTTCAACTTCTAAAAGCTAGGGGAACACCTGAGACTTTCTAGAATGATTCCTAGATTAAAATAATAGAAGGAGTAACAAGATGATGACAGCATTTTGGGAGCATGTAAATAACAGAACTGCAGAGGCATCACTAAGCTGTATTTGACAAAGGCAAAGCAAGTTCGATGACCCCCAACACGAGGAGAGAGGAAGAAAACACAATCGAGCCCTGCTCCAGACTCTACCCACATTCATCAGATAGCGGTGAAAGAACAGCCTGAAAGCAAAGGCTGTGACCCCATTACTTTAAAGCAACCAGGGCCCGACCTTAACTTGACCCTGAAGATTAGACGAGGTAGTAACGTCAGAGACAGATTATATCTGATGTCCAGAGCACTAAATAAATGCAAGAATAATCTAAGGGGTAAGCACTGGAAAGGGTAATTACTCAAAGAGGTACAATCCTAATGTCAAAAGCCCTACAAGGCACAAAGAAAAGAGAGTAAAATCCCTGTCTCGGAGCAAGAAGTCAGTCAGAGGCCAGTGAGAACAGTAAGAGGACGAGAGGGTGAGAAGGTATATTAAGCAGATTTCAGGACCACGGCCACATAGGCCAAGTTCACCTGTTTCCATCTGGGGCAGCTTTGACTCCGTAAAGTGGACAAGGTTGTTAGGGCGCATGATGGCAATAGAGCGAGCTGTGATCACCAGCCTCTGGAAGACCTCGGGGTCCAAATCCTTGCCTTCTTTGCTGGATGTGTTGAGACACTGCACAGCTTTGCTCAGCAAGGCCTGATCCTAGAACAAAAGGATCACAGAGGATGAACCAAAAGCAAGGGCTGGGTACTAAAGCAATGAGGGGAGGAAAGCTGGCAGATCGTCAGGACAGCCATGTCCTCCCAACACGACAGCTTAATTACCAACTATCTGGAACAAATCTTCAAGACAGCCCAGCACAGGTAAACGTCTTAACACACAAAATGCTAAAGGCACACACACAAAAAATCAAAAGCCGTGAAATCAATATCAAAGTATGATAGGAAAGCTAGAAACCACCGGATCCTCCAGAACTGCAACATCCAAGATCTCTTTCCTACAGTAGAAGAGTCACTTCCTTACAAGTTCACGTCGCCGAAAGGTTGTGTTTCCACAACTGCCTCCTTTAGAGGTTCAGCAGGTTAAACTCACCCTTTTCTATTCTCTGGGTTGGGGGCACAAAAGCTAACCAAGTCATCTGGGCTGCTGGCTTCTTCCTCATGGATCTGAACTGTCATCTTCTCCATGTGCAGAAACTGGTCTAACTTACTGCCTTCGACCGCTACTTACTTTTACAGGTGAGATGCCCCCTCACCAGATTTCCCCCTCAGTCTCTCCACAACCATCCATGTCCTCATAAGCAAGTCCACCTAACTTAGGGTTGTGCTGCAGCTGAAGGAGTGAAGACCGCAGCAGTCCTGATCTCCTGACTGGTTCCCCTCCCCTCGCTCTTTTCCACAGGAGCCACTCACTCTCAAACGTCCTTCCCCTCTTTCTTAAATTTGTTCGTCCTATTAGAATGACAGAAAAAAATATATGCAAACCAGGTGCCCTTTAGTTGGCTTGTCCCCAGTTTTGAGTGAGCTCGTTAATTTCTCAGGAGAAACCTGAGACTGTGGGTGGACTCTTCAGTGCTGTCCTTTCCCCACCTGACTTCACTATGCCCCTGCTTTACATATGAAAGCCAACTGACTTGATTCCCTGTCAGCAACACAGCTTCCACTTCTACAGAAGGCATCCCGGAGAGGGAACAATTACCTTGTGGCTGTGGTAGGCCGAGCGGCTGGTGTGCAGGCTGGCCAGAAGGCTCTTGGACTGCTGCTGGACACTGGCAGGTGCTGGCAGGGATAGCAGCAAAGTGGCCAGCTCCTGAGCTGCATTCTTGTTTCTCTCCTGATGCAGAACACAGCAGAGTTATCACTAACCCCGCCTAATCCATGCAGAATGACCTGTCTACACTCTGCCCTCCCCCTTCCTCCCTTCTAAGCTACCAGGGCTAAGTGATGCTCCATAGACTGCAAAGAGCAAAATGAAGAATTTCAGAAATTGTACTCCCCCCACAACAGAGGTACAGAAACGGAGTCCCAGCTCATGACTCCCAGAACAGCGTTCTTTTACCAGCACTCATCCTAGTCTATGAAACACTCTCACTATGGGTCTCCCCAAAACAGGACATAAGGCCTTAAGCTGAAGACTTTTCTGGAGTGTCTTTGCAAATCAAGATTATGCTATAAATGTTCTTGAACTGTGAGCACTCGGGACCTCTGACAGCTTCACTGACTTCTTGCCTCTTCAGAAAGTTCCCGCCAACTTTGAAAAACTAACTTGCCTTTTCGATGATTGGGCCGACAGCAAAGCAGCTTTCCAGGGCTTCTAAAGAACTCACAACCAGCCTAGGGAGACAGAAAGCTGGCTTGAGTACAATAAGAATCCTTCTCTCCACCTTGTGCATTAGCCTATGCAAACTATAGTCATGAGGACCTTGGGGACAGCTAATGAATGCCAAATACAAAATCAAAGCACAATAAGACCTGCCACAGGCACCATGCATATCATTCCCTCGTGTTACAGGCCAGAAGAAACCTGGCGCCTGCTTGGAGATCAACCTGAGGCCATGTTCATAATCCATAACTCAAAGACAGGGCTTTTCTTCCTCAAAGAGGATAAACGTGCTTCCTTCTGCTGCCTGTGGCAGGGATCACTGAGATGGGCTTAACAGTCTTGATGCAATGGGACCAGAAGCTCAGGTGCCCATGGATCAGTAGGCAAAGGGATACACGACGGGAAAGGTTAAAGCCATCTTCCTACACTGAGAAGGTTATATTTTATTTATACCTCCAAGAAAATGCACAAAGGCACTTCCTATGAGTCTCTAAGTATGGGGAAGAGAACAAACTGTATTTTCAGGAGCATGCCAACTACCAACATTCAGAGTGCCACAAAGCACCCTTAGAAAATGGAGCAACTTTCTCTTAGGGAAGGAACAGGAAACCCAACTGTTCAAGGGTACAAACAACATGCTCCCCAGGGCTTACTCCTGTGAGTTTGATATGGCATGATAAAAGACCAACATCCTGATGGCTGAAGCTCTGGACAGAGAGGGAAAAGTAACGAGAAGGCAGCTGGAGAGAAAGAGGTCAAGGGGCAGAGGAAGGCAATAAAGAGCCAGGGAAGAGGGACTTGAGGCATGGGACCACGTTAGACAGAACAAGCTCTCTGGCGGCTTAACAGACGGAAGGACATTTCTGTTGTCCCACCGCCCCCAACCCCTTCTCATCCATGGTAGAGGGGGCAGAGAGGAAAGGGGTAAGGAAGAGAAAGCTAAGAGAGTTTGAAGCAGCCAACACCAAGTGCGCACATCCAACCCTCCGCATACTCCACTTTAGACACAGGAGAGCTCTGCAGCCATGCAATGACCAGAACAGAAAGAAGCAGGACTGTTCCACAGAAGCAGGCTCAACGCAAAGCCACACCATTGGTTACACTGCTCTCTGACACACACTCACTCGTGCAGAGAAAAGAGAGAGAGGGCATACTAACCGGTCCAGCTTGGTTAGGGACTCAGTTTCAGAACTTGGGGGAGAAGCAAAGAAAAAAAAAGGAAAAAAATGTGAAGCTCAGAGAAACCTGGAAATACATCCTAAGCAAACAATATGAGAATAAGGTAGGGGAAAAAAAGAAAAAGAGAGAGAGATAAGGGAAGGGGGAAGGCTGTGGTGGGAGGCAGTGATTCCAAGCCAGGCTATTCTTATGACTTACAATGTAAGAAACTCAAAATCTTACATCATGAGTTACTTCATCTACCATGGCATACCAGCAGCTACCTAGCACAAAGAAGCCAAGCGCAATGCCTAAGAAGGCCACTGGAGGGAGCCTTAGAAGGCTCTGAACTCTGCTACCAGACGGAGCAGACGGCCTCCTGCTAGCAGTGTTATTACCACATAAGTAGCTGCTGCAGAGAAAGATGAGAAGACGATGAAATCAGAATGAAACGGAAGATTTTTCCCTAAAATTTCAGCAAGACTGGATTCTAATCTATAATAGTGGCTTAAGCATCTTCTAGTCAGCAGTCTCCGCTACTCCAAAGGGTACCTAACGTTAAAGAGAAGGCACAGAAGCCCCCGGGCAGAGACTGGAGTCAGACGGCTCTGAGCTCACTTTCAGGCTTGTCTGCACACTAAGGAGACACTGAGTGCAGGGAGTTGTGTGAAAATTTGAAAATCACAGGCTAGACTGGGGACAGTTATTAGAGGCTGACTCTCTCAAGACACAGGTTCTGCAGGGAAAGTGAAAAATGGCGAGAACTGAAGCCAACCCCTGCCAGTGCTGATACCTCTCCAGGACAGTTCCACTGGTGGTAGTAGGGGCAGCTGAGTCACTGTCTCCAGTGCCATTGCTCTGGTTCAGGTTTGAAGGACAGATGTTGCTGACGGAGGCAGAAGGAAATTCTTCTGGAGGCTCATCAGGCCAGCCAAACTGCTCCTTAGTCTTGCCATAAATTTTTACAGCATCGATCATAGTGACACCTGCTGGATCCACCGAGGCCCCGACTGCAATAAACAAGAGAGGCCTTTAGGATGCACGTTCTCTAAAGGGCTAACACCACCATTCCAAAGCAAAGACCAGACTAGTTTGGGCAAAGTAGCAAATCACATCAATTTTAGAGTCATAAAGGGACTTTATCTCCTGAGACTTCAGCGGCACCTTTGATCATGTATAGATGCTGAGTATGCGTAGAAACAGTTCCATGGACCAAAAGCCTAGGAAGTCCCCACCTCAGAAGAAGAGTCCCTAACATCACTGCAAGAATCTACCTGTGCTAACTCCTGTCCCCCACCCACAGGGATCTCTAAGCACTCCCTTTGTTCAAAGCACAGATCACAGTCATTCACGCTAACAGCAATTATTTCTCAGAGAAAGAATATCAGATAGGTGGCCAGTGAATGGTAGAAAAAGATGCCAGCCTTATGAAAGGCTCAGGGATTTGTACTCTGAGGGTTTAAAGTTTTTAACAGCATGGCAAGGCAAGGCATTGCTGAACACCTCTCAGCGACCTGTGACCTGAGGCCCTCCCCTGCGCTTTAAGAAAGCCTTGAGATTTCACATGCTAATCTTGCTGCCTCTTTGCCTGAACATGCAGGCAGCCCCATCAGCAAGGCTGACCCAGCCCTGCAGAAGTGAACACTGAAGCAGAGGTTTACCCTAGCTTTACCCCTCCCATTCTCCAGTGGATCCCCTTCCTGTCACCTTGCCTCATTTACATCTCAAATGAAGCTCACAGTGGCATGATGGCAAAGAACACAGAAGTATCAGTAGAGGAGAGGGTTCCAGAACACTGGAGAGCCACAGAGAAGTGGCTCCCAAGTCAGCAGTCATAATGAGAAGGATACAGTCAGTGCCAGGGGCCGGTGACTCACTGAAGAGGTTCAGTTTCTTATCAGCCTGCAGGGCTTCTTCTCTGGTGAAGGGGAAGTCAAACCAGCGTGAGCGACTCAGGTTAAGCTGCATAGTCCTCCCAAAGATCTCAATATAAGATGGGGCCCGTTCAATTGCCTGGGTCCCAATCTGGATCCGCATGCCTGTCATCACCATAGTGCTGTTGTTGTTAGTAATCTCAATGGTGAAGCCACCGGGCTGTAGGAAGTGAAGGCACACATCAGAAAATGCGTATGAGCTCTTCCTTACACACCTGTAGTACTTCCTCTGACAGTGACTCAGTATGGGATCCCAGACAAGACCTTTATCCTGTTAACTCCCGAGTAAGGACTTCCTTACTTCCAAGGACAGGAAAATAGAGGCAGGGGGTAGACGCCCCTCAATTTCAGGCTTCTCTCTCCCCAGTATTAACCCCCTCCTGCTGCCTTCTGCACAGTAACCCTGCTGGTAACATTAGAATGGAAGCCTTCCTGCATAAAAGTGAAAATATTCATTTATCCCAAGGACCACTTAGCTACAATCAGGCTTAGTGACTGTGAGTATATACTTCGTACTTGCATGCTGAAAGGAGATGTGTTCTTAAACCCTACTGTGTATGAGTCCTTCTACCCAGGGAAGGACCCAGCCTACTCCAGTCCTCACCTTGGTGTTGGCCACATACATGCCAGTGGAATTCAGCCGGTGCTTTATCTGTTGTGCATTGTAGACCTGCAGGAGGTCATTACCACCAAACTCCACATCTGTCAGCTGCTGGTTGTGTTCAAAGAAGTCAATGGGGAAGGTCACCTGGCTAGATGTGCGGGTTGCTGTGGAGAGCAGCACCAGGTTGCCAGAGAGCATCAGCAAGTATACTGTCTACCACCTCTGCACCCACGCCACAGGTAAAGACCCCTCCCAGACTGCGCCCACACTCACACACACCAATCTCTCTAGGCAAACTCTGGATTATAATCTTTGCATCATACTCATGCCTACACGTGGTTAGCTGTCCAACAGTCATTATCCCTAACCACAACATGACCTAGCAGGACAAAGAAATCTGATGTTGGTGTGGGGTACAGTTAATAACAATAGGCTCTCTCATAGCTTCAAACAAGGTCCAAGAGATAATTCTTTACTGGGCACCTAAGAACTGCGGACCTGAACTAGGGAGCCAATGGGAGCTTGTCATTTGTATGACGTGTCTCTAAAAGCCACACAGAACACTGGTGGCCTGAGGAACACTGACTCTGCTTTAGGGAAATTAGCTAGTGCATTATCTCTACCTTTACAAAACATGCAAAGAGGACAGTCACCACTTCCTCACGGATATTTACAAGAGTCTATTCTGAGTCAACATCTAGAAGACTGCCGATTCCCCTCCCCCATGGGTCTTTGGAGGAGCCTTACTGATGGTAGCTGTTTTGCGCTTTCGAACAGGCTTCATTATGCTGATGACACTGCTGGGCTGCAGAGATGGCTGAAGCCAGTAGGAGGTGTTCTCCACATTGGCCATGTAAATGCGTAGGCTGCCATCCTCACACAACAAGATCATCGTTGTCCGCTGCTGCTCATTGCATGCTGTGTGCCTAATGGCAACCATGTCTTGGATCTAGGAGGAGGGGAGACAGGAGGGTGGTAGTTTCCGCACCTTCACATCAGAATCTACAGACGAAAAGACGCAGGGAAGCAACTGGTTTCATGGTCAGATGTGGGGTACAGAAGGGTGGCAAAGAAAAGGAATCTAGGAGAAAATGCACCAAAATTCTTTTACAGGCCTCCACTGAAAGAACTAAGAAAGTGACATAATATACAAATACAAAACTAGAGCAGGTTACCGTCTATTCAGGTGATGGGGGATTCTGGCACTGACCTTTGCTTTAGCAGGGAGAGTCTTAATCTCTTGGATAAGAAAAGTGTCTGGTTTCACCATAACCACCAGCGGCACACCTGTAGTTTGCTGGACACAACACACCAAGCCAGGGTGGTTCATCACCTCAGACCACTGGCAAAGGGCAGGAGACGTCTTACTGCCACCATTGGAACTGCAAACAACAAAACTGGCCAGTTAGGGTGTCAATCACGATCTACTAGTGTTTTTCTTGACCTAAAGGCCATCCTCACTAAATACTTGACTCCCAGAGCAACGTATTTGTCCTGGAACTCGACTTATCCATAAGTCTCAGTTTTATTCAGAGCTATATATACACTCCCCTATACCCTGATGTGTGCCCCTGGCAGGAGTCCTGGTTTAGGATGTCCACTGGTAGCTTCCACTGTCTGAGGGAACAAGTGGCCCTATATGTCTAGAGGTTTTAACTGCATAGGGCCATGGAACTGCCGAAGGCTGATGACCCAGTGTCCTATTAAGAATCTCTAAGCACATCAAGTCATATCTGAACGTTACCCATTTTACTGAATCCTAAACCAGGTAATTCACAAAACAGAGGTTAGAGAGAAAATGCTGCGATGGCTCTTCAACAGTAGATAAGATGGGAAGAAACCATAAACCTCTTCTTCCTCCTCCCTAAATAAAACACTTACTACACCTCACACACACCTCTATTATGTAGAAACCTGATGGAAGCCGGTACCTCCTCCAACCCCAACCGTGCCCCCACTACTGGCAGCATGCTTTATTTACTGATAAATCCCCCCCAGGAGAGGGACTTAAAGGGCATTTTGGCAGCACGAATGTCTAGGAGAAACTTACTCCTCGAACTTCTCAAAACTCAGTAATCACATTAAAATCAGGTTTGCCGCCTTGACTAGAGCTTTTCCTTCTGAGTGGCAGTGGCCCCCCCCCAAACTACCTCTTACAGCTTGATGTCTCTCCATGGTGGGGGACAAACCACGCAGACAGCCCAACCTGCCAACACTTGATTTTAAAGACACCTAGCAGGGCAGGGAGAGGATGACTGGAGAAAAGCCAGTTTCAGCAGACTCCTAACAGATGCCAGTACTCGGCAGGGGTGGAGAGCTCCTGCTGGAGTGGGCATTGTGGAAGTGGAACAGGAAGTGCTCATTCTCACCTTTTGATGTTGATGGAGAAGAGCTGCAGCACCTCCAGAGTCGTCCTGCTGATGGTGGCTGCAAACGATCTGCCTTGACAATAGCTGAAGAAGAGCATCTGCAGCACGTGGGAGTAGTAGACAGAGACCCCTCCACCTGCCACCTGGCTGTTACTGTCCTGTCAGGACAAATCACAACATTTGCATTAACTTCTCACGTTGCCTTGGTGCCAGCTTCCAGTTTTGCTCGTTACTAGCTTTAAATCAAGGTTATGGGCTCTCATACTCTAAGCATGAGATCCCTGTGAGTAAATCTTTAAAATACCAAGAGAACAAAGGAACTTCAAGTTGAATCAGTTTAGTCCTAAAGAACAAGAGTTTTTGCTATTAGGTAAAAAATTAGAAGCAAAAAGAAAAAAAGAAGAAAACAACAACAAAAGAGATGCTGAGCAAATGAAATCTGGAATAGAAGGAAGAGCAACATTAGCTCTAACCTTCAGGTCCTCGTGGTTGATTTCCAGTACGTTAGTGACATAGAAGGGCCCCTGCTGGGCACTGCTGGCCTCTTCCATGAGCTGAGTATAGATGTACCCAGCCGAAGACATTATCACAATGATGTTCTTTCCCTCCTCGTTGAAAAGGAAGGTAACATCTCTTATTTTTGAGCTTGGCAGGAGAAAGTAGAAAGTTGGACTCAAGGCATCAACGGACAGGTCATAAATCTGTAGGATGGAAGGAAAAAGGTGAAATAAAGGAGATCTATTTCAGTCTTATCCCCCAAATTAGACTTGTAAACCCAAAAAGCTGCAATTGGTGAGGAACAGGCATTCATCCCCAGTCAACAGGCATCTCTAGATGTCAGGCACTGAGCACACAAAAATGAATCAACTATCTTTTTACTCTCTCTCAAAGAACAAGCAGGGGAGAGATACACATCAACAAATTCTGTAACAAGTACAGTAATGGCTGTGCACTTGGTCCAGTGGGGGTAGAACCAGAATCAGTTTCATATTGCCTACACACAGGAAGCTCCTACTCAGCAACATGACAAAAGGAGACAAAATGTTAGGATTTTTTTATTTTTAATTTCTGGGAGAAGCCAGCACACAATGAACATCAGACATTCCGGATTTAAAAGCAAAACCATTCTAGGATCACATCATCAAAGAGCTGTAACGGTACCTTGACAAAGTCTGCAGTAACAATCGCTAACTCAGTCTGTGAACCAGGTAACCACACGGCTTTGATGATGAAGTTCCCCGTTGCCAACTGGGGGTGCAACACCAAGTGATCGGAAACAGAGCCCGAGCTACTGAAGGTCAGCACGTGGCAGTCCTAGCCGTGGTTGAAGGAACAGAACGGTTAAAAGATGATTTGGAAAGTAGGTGGACTCATCTCAGAGTTCTAAAGTTTCCTTTTTCTTTCCTAATATTCCCTGCCTTGAGAGGGCATTCAGACTTCAGATATTCAGGTTTCAAGAACATGCAAAGATTATTTCCAATACAAGAGAAATGTGGAAGATCTGGAAGAAAGTTAGAGCAAGATTTCTTTTCCATTCCAATGACTTTTAAGTTTTAATCTCAACAGTGAACGAGAGAAAGTGGTGCTGGGAGAGAAGGTGAGCAGGATCCGCAGCTCAGGGTAATCAAACCTGGACCAAGCCTCACCTTCAGCCCACAAACGGCAAGGTAGTCCTCCTTGCAGGGATTCCCAGTGAGGCTCAACACCGTAAAGGGCACGGGGGCGGAAGCCAGGCGGGTCAGAGTCAACTTCCTTTTGCTGGAATCTGCTTGCTTCAAGAGTGCAGAAAGCTGCAGAACGGTGATCTGCAAAGGAACAATTACCAATTTATTCTTAACGCCAGTGCTCTGAGAGAACACGGAGCAGTAACAAAAGTGCCTTCACCAGGGATACTAGTTCACAGCCATTTGTTTGTGGATAAGTCTCTCGGGAAAATCCTAGACCAGTATCAGCCTCTATTTCTCCTGGTTGAAAGATATGGAACACCTTCCGTTTCCTTCTTCCAGTGAGGACAAAACAGATGAGAAACGAAACCAACTGCTCTTTGTATAATCAGTTCATAAAAATCATTCGACAACTCCTATGTACTATTGTTCTTTCTAGTTTTCTATGAAAATGTTTTTCAAAGTATTTTTGAGCTGTTTTAAGGACTATGCATATCTCTAGTTTGCTTTTCACTTAAAGTTAAGACAACTTTAGTGGTGATGAAGAAGCCAGAATACAGAAAAGCAGGCGTTAAGCTACCCACCACCCTTCCAACTTCCACTGGTTCTACAAAATGACACAAACTTTCCTGTGTACTTAGAGGGCTGGGAGGCCAGGGAAGAACTAAATACAGAACACCGAGTCTTTCCATGCAGACTTTTATCTCTCAGCTGTGCACTCCAGAGTTACCAAACTGGGCCAAGACTGGGAGCCATGTTGTCCTAGAAAAACTCTTAGTCATTACCCTTCCCTGGAGGCTTGAAGGATATGGGTGGTTTTTTCTCTTTTTTTGGTGAGGAAGATTGGCCCTGAGCTAACATCTGTGCCAGTCTTCCTCTATTTTGTATGTGGGATGCCACCACAGCATGGCTTGGTGAGCAGTGTGTAGGTCCACGCCCGGGATCTGAACCCATGTAACCCAGGCCACTGAAGCAGAGTGTATGAATCCAACCACTGTGCCACTGGGCTGGCCCCTTGAAAGATATGTTTTGAGTGGGAATTCACTAATTAGAAACGGTCTCTGTTCTGGTCATAGTGGTGCTAGGTCTAATGAGATAACTCAGGGGTTTGAGTAGAAAAGCTCATTGATCTGTCCCTAAAGCACTCTTGGAATCAGACTTCCCCAGAGAGCCAATCAGAGCACAGTCATCTGTTTTGCTTTGCACTAAGGTAAACATGACCTAAAATGAGTAGGAAGGAACAGGAGAACCCACCTTGCCCTTCTCATGGCTGACAGCCAAATGCTGGCGGCGCCCATGAGGGGAGGAGAGCACACACATAGCCACCCGCCGGAGCACATGGGCACTGATCAGCTGCCGGATAGTCTGGCCCTGGTCTCCACTGTAATTCATCCGAACGTTCTCAAAGGCACCTTCCTGGGAGCCCAAGGTGGGGACCTGGCAAACGGGGGCAGAGAGAGCAGGCAGTAAGAAGGCAGCAAAGATCAAGTGGATTCATACACTATTCGTATGCCTGAGATATGGCACAACTTAGTCACTCAAAAGCAATGGATTCCAACATCTCATCCACGGACAGTTGAGTAAAATTTGTCCAAGTTACTCTCAGGCCAATAAGAACAATGAAGGGAATGTTTCACAAAGTTAAATTTAATTAATACAAAGTACTGCCTTTTAAAAAATGTTAAAATGCCCTTTTTTAAAATCAAATGATGCTGATGATGGAAGGAATTTTTTTTCATCCATTTAACCTGGTAGAATTAAGTCAGCAACTGTCTGGATCACCAACACCAACACCCCAATGTTTTTTTTCGCTTCATCTTTAATATCTAAAAGTCTAAAACCTACTGCTCTAAAACTGACTGATTTTTAATAAAATACCAGAGTATGTGTGTGTGTGTAGCTCCAAGTGAGTTATTTTTCCCTTAAAAACAGTCACCCTCTGAGATACACACGCGCCTCACTCATTCTTATACTTCCCTTCAGAAGGGCCAACACTTTACTTTCCACTCCTGTATAGCACTGCTGGAGAGGCCAGGCCAACCACGCCAGGAATCCTATATTCAGTGCTGCGCAGCAGGTTTTGAAGCAGATAATGACTTACGACTTAGAAGCCATGTTACATGAAGAAATAAAGAAAAGCTACCTAAAGGGCCGTCAGCCAAAGAGGACAAGCTTTATTTCTGCAAGTCAGATGAGCCTCAGGAGAGAAGACACAGTGAGGAGCTTTTCTATTTTATACACAGAAGAAATTTCTAACTATTCCAATTGCCCTCAAATGTTGTTCCTCACATCTCAAGGGTTCATACATTTATATGAACTGAAAAGAGGGCACAGTCACTGGGTTGTTCTAAATGGCCTCTGCATTCCTTCTTTTGAAGATACACTTCATATGCCGATTTGCACACTGGCTGTCAAGATGGCTTAGATGGCATCTAAGATAAGTTCTGGACAGCCAGGGATTGACGGTTCTCCGGACATTCCTCAGAGTATCAAGCACACCTGGGCATCTCAGTAAATCCGCTGGTTCCTACACCCACCCAACTTCCTGACCCTGACACACTCACCATGAGCTGGTCTGTCATCTCAACCACCTTGTCCACTGTGTGCAGCTCACGGAGGGCTTGCTGAGCCCGGCTGCTGCTCCCCACAGCTGAAGCCTGCTGAAAGTTGGTCTGAATGGCATCCATGAGGAAATTGAGCATGTCTAACACGAGAGGAGCGAAGGAGAAATTGGCCTGAGAAAAATCCAAATACACACGTGGAAAAAAAAAAGACAAATAATGGGTCATACGCATCGTAATAATTTTGCCAGTAACTACCTTCAGAATCCAGAATCCAGTTTCCTCACTTCCGATTCGATAATCTAGCCATCATCTCATTCTCTCTGTAATACTGAATTTGACTCCAGTCAATATGCTATTGTGCTACTAACCCTAGAGCGAGCTTCCTAAAGCAGGAGTCCCACATAGATACCAAATGCTTAAATGCACCCACCACATATAATTAGTTAACCTCTCTCCTAGCCATCTACCACAGCTCTAGTTATGTACCATCCTTGGGAAAACTCAGAAAATCATCACTGGAATCATCTTCTGTATTCTGTGCTTCAGATGAGGAACCTTGGCCAAAAAAGAGTGCTCTAGAGTATTACACAACCCAAATTTACTCTCCCACAAACCCCCCATAATACTCCTCAGTCATAATTCTTCCCTACAAGGTATAACTGACAACACACACTATTTGTTTCCACACTATGAAAATGAGTGACAGAGAAAGGAGACAACAACTCTAAGTTCCACCAGTGGAGCTGCAAGGCAGGGCCATCCTGCTGCAAGGCTGCCTCTGGGTTGCAGAAACCCCGGGTCTCCGCCGTTGTGGGATTTGGAAGTGAACCTGTGCTTCCGTTAGTGGCTTAGGAGCCTTTAGAAGCTGTGTCTGGGAGGTGGTGTCCAGCGACCTTCCCAGAGACTACCCCACGGTGCAGTATGTCTCCAGGCCCTGTCCCAGCCTTGTGCACCGTTTGCTCCTGAACCACCCACCAGGCTCTGCGCTCTGCCCACCCTGCTAGGCACCATCAGAGCCCTACCTGGTTCTGCAGCTCCTCCCGGCAGCCCTCCACTGTGCGGCAGAGGCTACTCTTCTTGGGCTTCTCTTCGTCAGCAACCTTTCCATCGCTGATGGTGACTTTGGCTTTGTCAGCTGGAGAGGTGCTGGTGTGGCGCACCAGACTCTCTGAAACCCTGGGTTCACTCTGAAATGCTGACTCCTTCACGGTGGAGCTCATGCCACTGCTAGGAGTTCGCTTCACCAGTGCCTAGAGACAGAAAACATGAGAGGCCCTAAGCTCTTGTCACAAGCATGGATGAACTATTGCCTAAGATCTTCGAGGAAAATCTGACCCAAAGGAGAAATTGGCTAACCATTTAAATGATATCCAGAAGCCTGAACTCTGATCTTCATGGTATTCATCTAAGAGCTAATACTTTACTCACTCACAGAAATAGATCTTGATTATAACATCTGATATTGTGGGCAAGTCTCAGAAAAAATCTACAAGACCGCTAAGGACCCCGAAAGTTCTAACATTCTAAGTGAAGTGCTCAGTGATAGAATCAGAGAACTTACCCCTAGACCCAAGCCACTATGAAGGTGACATGGGAATTTTTGGTTTGGTTTAAGCATTCCCATGTCACTAAGAAGTCACCCTGTATAGTCTAGCAGATGCCCCAATCTCTCACCAAACAGCTGCCATCTTCCTTGGCTCCACAGTCACAGAAGAAGGATCCATACTTGGCATAAGAAATTTCATGATCCTTATGGCACACCTTGGCACAAACTGTGCAAACACCCACCCCATCAACCATTTTGCAGGTGTGACAGTGGTACCTACGAAGAACAAGAACCAGCAAATGAGCCCAGAAGTCTCAACAATCAAGGTCCAGCAAACTCTCACCAGAAAGGAAGAACTCCTCTTACCAATGCTGGTTCATGAATTCTTTCTGAGTAATAGTAAAAGTGCAGAGTTTATTGCAAAGAGAATCTTCATCCTTCAAAGATAATAAGTCTTTTTAATCAAAAATATATCCTTCCACACAGGCACCCACAAAAACATACCCTATTGAAAGTAATCAACTCATAAATGACCAGTAGAAACCTGCTCCAATTGGAAAGAGCCTGTAGGCTATAAACGTGCTGCAAGTTCAGGTGAGACTTTAAGGTTTTGTGGTTAAGAAAAAAATTAATCTCATGCTTTCTCTGTAAGGGAGCTCATACCATCCTCATGAAGAACTCATCCCTTAAACTCCATCTTGGATGCGAAAACTGACAGATCACAGGACAAGTGACTCTGGAAGGCACGTGCTTACTAAATAGCCCTTTCCCCTGGAGATTAGATCCCTACAGTTTGCCCTGCAGGTCTGGAATAGTCAGTCTGGCATTAGTCCTGCAAGCTGGGAGAAAGCAACAAGGACTGGGAAGAGTTTTGAAGCTCACAGGAGCTAGAAAAGAGAGCCAAAGGCTTGTTAGTGTGAGCCAGGCAAATGCCAGCCAGCCACTACCTTGCACGGTTACCCTGGTGGGTACTTGGTACTTACTGAGTCCTCAGCCTGGGAATCTTCCTCTTCCACTGCCAACTCCTCCACCCAGTCTGAGTCCACCTCAATGGCCCGCTCTTCCCCATCCACCGAGAGGTGACTTGGGCCCTGACCATTACTCTGGCTCAGGGCATTGGTGACATCAGCCAAGTAAGACATAATATGGCATGTGCACTCCAGGACCATCACATGCTACAAAAGAAGACCACCATACCACAGAAAGTTTTAGATCTCTGTATTTGATTACTACATAAACTGTTTTCTCAATAAAGCTCAAGATCAGAGGGATGGTATAAAAGCAGAAAAGAAAAACATTTGAATTATCTATTTCTTCAGCTCTTAGCACTATGACTGCATGTAGCCAGTCAATAAATTGTACTGAATTAGTGTGATTCACTCATTCTTAAGCACAAAGATAATTTTTCATAAAACTCTGTAAAATGAAGTAAAAAAATTCAACCCAGGAAAATAGAGTGAAAATAGAGACAAAAATCATTCAAGAAAAAACTAGATTGATAGACAATAGAGTAGTGGTTGCCAGAGAGAGGCGGTGGGAGGAGTGGATGAAATGGATAAATGGGGTCAAAAGGTACAAACTTCCAGTTATAAAATAAATAAGCCATGAGATGGAATGTACAACATTACATTCAATACAGCTAATATTATATTGCATATTTGAAAGCTGCTAAGAGAGTAGAGCTTAGAAGTCCTCAACATTAAAAAGAAAATTTGTAACTATGTTTGATGATGGATCTTAACTAGAATTACTGTGGTGACCATTTTACGATATATACAAACATTGAATCATCATGTTGTACATGTGAAACTAATATGTCAATTATATCTCAATTTAAAAAAAGACTAGATTAGAAGTATGAATAGGCTCTCACTGACATACTTTCTACGATTAGCATTTTTTTTAACCTGTAGTGAAAGACATTTAAATTATTGGGTTTTAAATTACTGCAGCAGAGCAGAATAGCTTCAGAGATCAAGTGAAAAATTTTCCAGCAAACTACTGCAGGCAGTTCATGCTTGCCTTAAAAACCCAACAGTCTGGCATCAAAGCCTCAGATCGCTAAGTTCCTTCACTCTGTACTCTGACAGCTGAGTGCTGAAAGGATAAAGATTAGCAAGAAAGAAGGGAGAAACAGGGGGCTGTGGTGGGTCTCAGAGACCAGTTATCTGCTGTTAGCCACCTTTGTCAGGTTTACGAGTTGGGTAGGGGGAAAAAATGCCTGAATGCAAGATCTCTTGTCAGTTTCAAACCCTTTTTTCTCAACACAGTGACCTGAAACTTCAGGTAAAGTAAACAATTCTACCATCTGGACTGGAGCTGAGAAGGTAGTCTGCAACCCCATATAGCACCTGCTCAGAGAGCAAAGCTCCCCTGCAGGGGCAGGGGAGAATTTTCCATAGCATACCAGTATCTAAAAATAGCAGGAATTCACTATGTTTTAAAAAGGATTCTGCTGGATATTTGCTTACCAGAATATTTCCTTCCTATCACTTCTTGCCACCCAGAAGAGGCCTGAGGGCATGCAGTTCGCAATTACACACTTCTAGGCCTTTGGGATCGTAGGCCTTTATCCTCCGGAGGCCAGCCAGGGACAGAAGCCAGTGAGAAGGAGAGCCCTCCACCTGACCACAAAGGTAAGAACCCTCACTCCCTGACTGTCGCCACTCCTCACTTCTCTTACCTTTCCATGCATTACATTGGCATTCAGTTTTTCAACCACATTCTTCTGTGACAGGTATTTCTTGCTGTCCCAAAGAAAAAAAGGGGGGGGGGGTGCATAAAATCATCTAGGGAACCAAAGAAAGGAAGCATCTTCATGAATTCTGCATCAATTTGTGGAGAAAGAGAAGCAAAGGCCTTCTTAGAAAACTATTTAGGTACCCAGAGGTTTGGGGTGCTCTGGTCTTACCATTGACACTTGGTACACTTTCCCCAAGACTTCTCTTAGGAACAATGAACAGAAAACCCTACTAAGAAAATAATGATGATCAAGTCTAAAGCGAACAGAGTTACTGGCTACTCCTTCAATCTCCAATAAAAAGGCAGAGATTCACCTTTCTTCTACATTCACTCTAAACTACAAAGAAAATAACCTGCAATTAATTATCCCCCTTTTCTCTAAGAGCAATGTTGTAACCTACAGATGGACTCCTCCAATTTCATCATCTTACCATCTACTCAACCAGTCCACAGCAGCATTATGAAGCTGAAGATGGCCAGCACCTTGACCTGCACTGGCCAGAGTGGCCATCACAACCATGAGTTCAGGGAAACCAGTCCCATCACCGTTGGCCAGCATCTCTGTTGCCATAGGGATCAGGGTGCCCAGAAGCACAGCACACACACCTTCCCCAACTTGACTGGTAGAAAAGAAATAGCAAATTGGTAAGTAATCAACAGGAATCTGACTCTGCGTACTTTTAAATTTGTAAGAGTAATTAAAAGAAGTTTAAAATCAAGCATTAAATACAGGACTATATATACTAAGCCTAGTTTTGGACCTGGGCTACTGGAGCACAAAATATCCACCCATGTTACAACTGACAGGCCAAGGCATGGCAAAAGTTTTTCCATGGGAAAAATCAAGGAGCTCTACTAGATTCCTTGAGTCTGTCAAGGGGCAGTTATGGAATTGCTGAATGCTAATGACCGATGCCTGAAGGAAAGATAGCTGCAAATGTTCTCAGCATATTTGTGGGATGGTTAGACATGTGACATAAATGCAGCTGCTCTACCTGTTTTCCCGAACAATGTACGTGGTCAGTAACTGTAAGAGCTGCCGGTTCTCCTGAATCACATCCAGCTGATCAGAATCTTTGGGGGGAGATGTAGTCATGCGGGTGAGCCAGGCCTGGAGACGCACCGGCTCCACACAGGCCAGCTGTGCCAGAGAGCCACAAAGATGCAGAAG
The DNA here is from genome assembly GCF_037783145.1 of Equus przewalskii. Classification (NCBI taxonomy): domain Eukaryota; kingdom Metazoa; phylum Chordata; class Mammalia; order Perissodactyla; family Equidae; genus Equus; species Equus przewalskii. Next base: position 34,728,099 of record NC_091832.1, on the reverse strand, counting down.
GCTCGGGTTAGGGCTCTTCTCAGCTGGGGACAGACCAAGAGGCTAAGGTCAGCGGCGGAGGGTTGGGAGGAAGGAAGGGAGGTGCAAACTGAGAGCCAGGAAAGGGGGAAAGCCTTCAAGCAAGTTTTCAACTTTCTCCAAACTTTCTCTTAGGGATTCTCTCCACTTGTTAGCATTTTCATGCTGCAGTTATACTCGGGCAGAAGATATGCACAGTATTAGCCGGACATCAAAGTTCCCGTAAGAAGATTACTAAAAGCTGTCACTCACTCAGCTGGAAGAGTTTGGTGAAGAATTTCAAAACTCGGTTACAGAATTTAGCAGAGAGGTTCTCATTGGCTGTTGCCATCATGATCTGCACAAGTTCTCCACTGGGAGGCAGGAGGGGAAAAAATGAAAGAATCACATTAAGCCTCACATAAAAGGCATCCGTTTCTATTTCTTCACAATCTCATCTCCTCTAAGGGAACTGGTCATTTGTGAATCAACAACACTAGGTGTTCATGGAATCAACCCCTCATCAATAACCTCCAGGAGTCAGCAACTAACCTAAGTCCTCCTTGAGGTACAAACACCTAAGTAGGTCTCAGGTATTCCCTGAGAAAGAACACCTAAGTCAACATAAATAGCTCGTTGCTTTGAGGCATTCAAAACCGTTCACTGAATAAAACAAAATACAGCTCACCTGTCAGAGAAAAATTCCTCCATAGCTTTACGAGCCTGGCTGCTTTCCAGTTGTTTTTCCAAATACTGGAGACATTCCTCCAAGATGGATTCATCTAGTCCACTAAGGATCAAAAAGAAAAATTAACTACCAGAAATAAGGTGGTTTAATGTCCTCCTAATACTGATTTCTAAAAATACACAGTTCATTTATGACTAAACCTGAGGGCACTATTCAATTTCGTTTTGAGAAAGCTTAGCATAAAGCCTGGCACGAAAGAAAGATGGAAGGAAAGGAGAGAGGGAGGATAGAAGAGGAAAGCAGGAGCCCTTGACAAAAACCTGGACTCCTCAACAACAAAAAAAGGAAATCCCAATACTTGGAACCTTTATTTGTCCAGTTCTCAGTGGGGTAAGACTGCAACTTACTCCGCTGTTCTTTCCGGTTCACCTATCTCAACATGGCCTAAACTATCAAGGTCAAACAGTGCTATGAGACCACCTAATTCCACAGACCACTCATCTCAGAAGCGCGGCTACAAAAACATCATACGTTTTATCAAGCCCCTTTGTACACTTCATCACATCTAGTACAGCACTTGATAAGCACCTATTGAATTACTTAAAGTTTCCAAATCTGAACATTTTGTTAATGTTTATTCCTAAGAATTAATCACAAAAGAGTATTCTAAGTCACCTTTCGTGCATGTCCACAAGAACAGGAAATGCACACAAGTACAGAACTTTCTATTAAAAGGCACAATAATAAGCTATTAATTAAGGACATAAAGAAGCCGGTGGTGGTACGTTTCATTGAGAGTAAGTAGCAGGAGGTCACAGGAAGCTTACTGACCGTTCTCCTCAATCAGGCTCACCTATTGGGATCTGCATGATTGGCCAGAATGTTGTAACAACCAGTGATCAGCTTCTCATAAACACGAGCCAAGAACTCATCAGACTCTGCAGGGCCCAGGATGCGCTCCAGTGAGTTGCTACTGATCTCAGCAACACTCTCAGTGCTTGAGTCCAAAAGAAGGGGAAGCAGGGTCCGAATTACCTGTGGCGGGTTCATCTCATCGGACCAACTTCAGCAAAGAAAATGGAACCAAGTTAGTGAAAATACTCCTCCAAAAGCTGTAAGGACAGGACAGGGTAATTCAATCACTTATTGAGGGGAAAGGCTTTTATTCCAGTTTTTTTCCCCTTAATGGTTGTTTTACATGGGGGTAACCATACAACTCAAATTCTTCTTTTTCATTATTATATCAGAAGCAAAAATCACTTCCACGTGAAAAGTCTTATTAAAACATTAATCATATAAAATGTATTTTGTAATATTCAGAAAATTAACTGAAACCTAAGCTAATAACCCATCCCAGACAACTTTTCTAGAACTGCCAGGAATCTGGATTCCTTTTAAGGTAAGGTGATGTAGGACTTTATCCATGACCTATGTACACAAAGACAAAATAGTCCCTCTACCGGCTTGCCCTAGTCCCCACAACGGCAGCATCTAACTCCAGCAATGATTCTGGAGAAATGTGACTTCAAATACATTACTGTCACCTTAAAAATTAAACCCAAAGCACCTCTAAATCACAATATGATTTAAAGCCAGCATGCCTTTTCTGAAAAATACTACACAGAGAGGAAGAATTACTCTGCTGTCCTTCAGATAAGTTAAAAACCATTCTACATAAACGCTCATACTGTACTCGAAAGCAACAGGCTCTCTTTGCTATGGAAACATGCAAGAAAAGCATTATCAGATAGCCCCAGTGTCTTCATTTAGCTATGACAGGAGACAAGTGTAGAGGACACTCAGGGCTGGGCAGTAGGTACTCACACAATAAGATCTCCAGTCAGCCTGACCAGTGAGAGGAGCGTGTGCTTCAGGGACGCAGCCAGAGGCAGACTTTGGCCACAGAGGGTCCCGAGGTGAGCGGCCTGCACAGCACTGATGTAACTCTCCGAAGGGATAGTGTCATTGGCAAAGGCATTGCGCTGATGGAAGCAAAACAGACGCGAATGGACAGACCATCTATCCGCCCAGGACGAAAGGCCCAGACGGAAAACAAGAAACCAAGCTGACATAAAATAAGACCCCACTGAGGCTTACAGGCAATGGCTGTGCTCAGCGTACGCTATTACTCACCGTGCGAAGGGACACGGGGTGGAGGGACGGAAGCACTTAACAGATTTTAGTTAGTACACAGTTAAAATTTAAGAAGTTAGTTAAAATTTAGTTGGTATACGATTAGGATACCAAATACCACTTTTCAAATAATTAGAATATACTATATTTCACATTAAAACTATTGTTATTTGTCTCTAAGAACTGAGAAGGATCTTGATTTTACGACGTATCTGGCTTTCCTTACAAATATCTTAATTATCCCTATACTACAGCTCCAGGTGATGTAAACAGAGGTTACAATTACAAAGTAGGGACGACAAGATTCTAATACTTGGCTTTTCCAAAGAACTGTAATAACAGAATAATTTAAGAGAGGTAATCTGAGTAGAGCACACACAGATGAAGGAAACTGACAGAAGACTCAAGAGTCTTCTAAGAACCTAAAAGCTACCCCATAAAATTATGACAAAAAGAGCACATTCCTGACAGATAACCTAAAAAGGAAAGGAAAGCGTTAACATTTACTGAGAATTTATGTGCCAGATAATGTGCTAAGCACTTTACATTTAATATACTTAATCTTCACACCCCAGTATTTAACAAATGAAGAAACTGAGGCTCATAGTAATAAAGTAGTTATCCTGTACACAGTAACACAGTCCTCTTAGCAAAAGGATCGCATGGGTACCATTTGGGTAATTCAAGGCATTGACTATTGATTTAGCTACAGCAAATACTACTGCAACATACAAAGATCTCTTGGCAGCTGGTTTAAGCCAAAAGAACAAGAGAACACAGAATGGCTAGTGCTCCATATTTCTACTCCTGGAACAGACACTCACCCAGGAGCCAATGTTGGGAAACTCATTAGTATTGATGTTATTCCAGGATTCACAAACAGCTTGCACTGATGATGGTAAATTCTGAACCAGTGCTGGACCTGGAGGTGACAGAAAGGGCAAGGAATCAGAACAAGAGAAAGACTGACACACAGCATTTTAAAAGCCAAGCCAAAATCCAGAAAGAAATACCACAGCCCAGGGTGTCAAAATAATTACTAAAATAGCTTAGATGGATATTTCAATAGCAGTACTATATCCAAGAACTAGCTAATTGCTTAATAGCTAACAATCTGAATTGTAAGGTTTTCATTTCCCATCATATTCACTTTCTAATCTTACAAGTCAAGAAGACAACTGAAAACAAGATGCAAAGTGAAGGCAAGTCATTACACGTCAGGCTAAATGCACTCAAACATCTGTGACACCTTCTATCAATAGGCAGCACTTTAATCTCTTTTCTCCTTAAGACAAATCTTGATGGCAGGGATCATTAAGGCACCTTAATAACAGCATTCAGTGAAGTGGTGGAATTTAATTTCTAAAAGTGAGAATATCTGAACACTGAAAGGGGATTTAAAGCTTGATATTCAGGAAAACATAAATGGCTATAACTTTTAAAGGATGACTATTGCACTTAGCTCCGATCCTGCTCAAGTCCTTGTGACTCCCCATCCTAAAGTTCTACAGATACTCTTCACATGGGAAGAGGCTTTCCCAAGCACGAAGCAGTGGCTTGCTAGTCTTCCTAATCTCTATAAATGAAAAGTAGAACAAAGCAAAATAGTCTAATGCTTCAGAACCAAATGATCTGGGTTTGGATCCCAGCTCCAGCACTTGCAAGATGTACGATTTGGGGCAAAGAGAAGTTCTCTAAGCCTCAGTTTCCTAATGACTGAAAGGGGATAACAACAACACGTACCTCACAGGATTATTGTGAAGATCAAGACAGATCTATGTCAATGTGTGACACACAGAAAGGTTCCGATAAATGGTAAATGCCAGTAGACAGGTAGAGAGGGAGAGCAGCGCGAATACTAGTGTACCAGCAGTGACAGTATTATTCAAAAGCCCACTCACTTACCCAGGGTGTTCGCCTTGCATCTGCTGGAGCCAATAGCCAAAACAGCAGCAAAGCCATGCAATTTCTCCTGGGAAGGTTTTTCAGTGGATCCATCTTCATTAAAGTTCTGTAGCAAGTACGCTCTGAAGAAAAAGTAGGAGGATATGTGAAAGCTAAAGCAATCCCATCACAGTTAGCAGAAACTAACCCTAGACAAATTGAAAAACCTGTATCTCAGTTTCCTAATCTGTTAAATGTAGTCGAGTGTACCTGCCCCTGTCTGGTCTCATAAAAATTCCAATGGGTAACTGTTTCCCAAAGAATATCTCATCCTCTGAAATGCTCTCAAAACACAATTCCAGGACAAACGAGTTTAAGAAACACTGAATACTATAATTACCCTCCTCCCACTCGCCTTAGAAGTTTGGCAATATATATATTAAAGGCTCTGAGAAGTACTGTATTTTTTTTTTAAACTGTTTAATTTTATTTACCCAGCACTTCCCAAACTTACTTGCCCAGAAACATCTATGAACAGTTCAGTTTAGAAAGCGTTGGCCTAATGGGTCAGATTAGGGCCTGTAAGCTCACGGAGGGCAATGACTTGGTCAGCTTTGCTACTGCTATACACCCAGCACCTAGAAAAGTACTTGGCAAGCAGCAAGCACTCGTACTTGTTATTTATGCTTATTGCTCATATTTGTTCAAAAATTCTGACTCAAGCAATAGTCCTCTCTCTACTGCAAGGTATTCACGCAAAAAATGCTAGTCAAGTTTTACAAGGATCTAAGTCCCTCTCAGCATAAAAGCCCCACAGAAAAGGAGCTGAACAGTGAAATCCTATAGGGACCAGATAAGGTAAATGAGCTTGAAGGGGCCCAGTGAGAGCAGCTACACGGGAGAGCCACTCCTCAGCTCCGGTATGTTACCGTCATATGGGAAGTCAGACCTAGTTTTGCCAGTTCTTCCGATGTAAAAAAAGCGAGAAATCTTGATTTGTTAATAAACTCTCAATTTTTATACACTGAAAATGATCTAAAATGTCTAAATAAATCATGCAGAACAAACAATAGTCTACAGGGTGTGCAATTTGCAATGTTTACTATAGAAAGGGCTGGATCTGGATTTCAAAATACTCTAAGAAACTTTTTTTCTCCAACTACATACCATGAAATAAAGAACACTTCAACAGCTTCATCTTAATGAATAATAGAAACGACAGTATTTGGAAAAATTACATTATCTTTCTTTGTATCCTACAGCAAAACGCTAGAAAGTATTTAAAGATTTATAGAAATTAAACTTCTTGTTGACTCTTCCTGAACTATTGAAAATTCCCTCATCAGGCACACCTTCATATTAGAAAAGAAAACATTACACCAAGGAAAAAAAAAGGAAAAACAAAAAGCCTAAGCTGATAAAAAGGAGAAAATGTGAACTTCGGTCCCTGAGGATCTGCGGAGTGATCAGTACTTGGAAATACAAAGTTCAGTGTGAGGAATTTCCAGGCTCCTAAAGAAAGCAAACCACTCAAGGATCTAAATCCCCATTTCCGACACCCTGGGCAGGCAGCCCGTCACACCTGGTGAATGATGCGTAGGTGTCAATGAGCTGCAGCGTGGCTGGAAGCAGGTTCTTGGTGATCTCAGACGACTTATGAGGATCCGTCTCGGCAGCCATCTTAGAAAAATGCTCATCCAAAGAGACCTGGACCTTCGAAATAGCAGCATCAAGGGTGTAGATGGACTGAAGACTGGGAATTTCATGGAGTTGCAAGATGGTGGTACAGTCGACGCTACAGAATGACGAGATCTTTAAAAATACCCAAGATATTAATTAGCTGTGGCAAAAGGCTGTGGCAGAAGCCAAGTTCTGTCATTAGGGATCCAAAACTAACACACCTGTCGAGCAAAGTACTCCTCTACAATTTCAACGTCGTACTTCACCGAGCTGCACTTGGTGGACGCCAGTTCTAGGAGAGAACCAGCATGTTCAGCCTTCATTCCCTGTTTGATAAGGTGATCCTATTTGGACAATAAGAAAAGGGTTTAGGAGATCAAGAGAGACAGAGTGGAAAGCTTTCATTACCCTTAAATTTAAAAGTTCCCAGAAGTAGAGAGCATGTTGGCTTTAGAGACCCCTCAGCAGCCAGTTCTGTGTTACACTGTGGTACCTTTATCCAGTTGACATAGGAGCTGATCCGGAGGCGGGAAGACCACCGCAGAGTGTGTAAGATGTCACATTCACTCATCTCAGGTGCATTCATGGCCAGCTGGTTCATGTAAGTCTTTGATGGTGGCAAAATTCCCAGGATCCGCCACAGTATCAGGAAGTAATACTGAAGGGCGCAGGCCTCCTGGAAGAAGCAAAAAGAGCAGTCACAGAGGTAGCAGCATTTGGTACTGCCTCAAGATCTCCCTAACAGTAGGAACTGTTCCAAACACAGCTTTTAAAGCAGAATTGTGTGTAGTCCTGATTTTCAACTTAGATTTGGCTCTCAAGTCTGCTCTCCAGTTCTTTCTAGAGAATATTCCTAACAATAAAGCAGAAAGTGGTAAAACACACAAATAACTAATTTACTCCCTATTTTGGACATTTCACAGGCCAAAAAAGCTATTCTAAGACAACTCCGGCTCCCTAATAATTTACCAAGTAACCAAAAGAGGGCAGGACATTCTCCTCAGCAGGCCCACAATCAGCCAGCCCTTTCTGTGGCCTGAATTGCTATTTTGGCTTCTAAAAGGTACAGAGATATTCATGGGACCACAGAAAAAGCTCAAGTGTGAGGCTTTCAATACCATGCATCAAACAGCCTCACAGGAGATACAGTACTTAGGTGGCCATTAACTCTCAAACTCACATTTCTCTCAATGCTGACAAAAAGATACAAAAATGATAAAATTATCTCCAAGGTGAACATCACCCCCCAAACTACACAGAAATATTGAAGTATCAGTGCAAACAGATATTTAATACACTGGTTAGATTCCAGATGAAAATTTCTGGTAGAAATGCTACACAATTATCAAACACACCCCAAACTCTTCATAATGAGCCCAGGCTTCCATGGTCTTACCAGGGCTGTTACATTCTTGTTTTCCTTTCTCCTGACTGTATCAAGCTGGGATCCAGCTGCAAGCAGGGATGTGAGTGCGGTATAAAGCTCATCATACTTGACAAGCTTGGAGAAAAGAACATCACACGCCTAACATCAAGAAAAAAAAGACAATCATTTTTTCTTATTTTTTTAAATATTAACTTTTTCCTAATACCCATACACCATCACTTAACCTCATGATTAACAAAACAGTTCATTCAAATTATAGTTATTAATTTCTCACTGCAGCAAGATTCCCAATGACGGACCTCACTCAGTTCATGGGCTACCGTGAGCACACAAGTGCAGGCTTTAGAATGAGGCAACTGTTTATGTCCATTAAAAGAGCTGCATGTGAAAATACTAACAGAAACAGTCTTCGGGAATAATGTGTCAGAGGTGTCAAACACTAGGAAGGACATCCCCTACAGCAACAGTGGGGCCCAGAAACAAATCTCAAAAATAATATTTTCCCTTTAGAATAAGCTCAAATTCTAATACAGACCAAATTCCCTCCTTACAGTAAAAAAGTAAGTGGTTCATTCCCTGTCCCCCTGACAGAGACTGATTTTGGAGCAAACTATCTGACCCACATGTAAAATGGGGTTTTAAAATTCCTGGTACCACAGAATCAAGTCGGTTCAAATCATCCTCTGAAGCTTCTGGGGACAGGACACAGTAGAATCTGGGTTGTGGGACAGCATCTGAAAAACAACGTGCTAATAAGAATGGTTTCATGCTCAACTCTGTGTAATAAGTCTAAAATGTAAAATCTAAGAAAACACTTTGGAACAGGGTTTCCCAGCCTTGGCATCACCGACATTTTCCGCCAGGTAACTCTTTGCTGTGGGAGGCTATCCTGTGCTCTGCAGGATGTTTAGCACCATCCTGGCTTTTCCTACTCTCCCAGTTGTGATAACCAAACATGTATCCAGACAGCACCAAATGTCTCCTTTGGGGGTGGGGGGTACAATCACCCCAAGTTGAGAACCACTGTTCTGGGAGTTAACTAAGGTGATCTACGATCATCAAGTTAACCACCAAAATTGTATCATTAAACTGACTGCATTAAACTTAAATGCTGGCTCCCCAATGTAAAAGAGATTAACTAGGAAGAGATCCCAATGATAGTAAATTACACTAGGGCTCAATGAAAGTTTCCACAAAATACACAACACCTAAAAGTCCTCAGGATGAGATAGCAGACATACACTGAAAATGAACACAAGAGGCACCTCACCAAAAGAACGGATAACTGCAATATGAGAACCACTGGAGAGAACGTCATGGCTCCCATTCTCTTCCCAACAGTATACCACCATGACCCAAAGGGAAATGCAGCCTATAGGTTAGAACCACACTGCTAAGGAAAACTTACATTTAATCACTGAAAGTGGCAGGAATCCATATAGTACACTTCCATGGCAGACACAAGCATTCCCAATTCTTATCTCAATGTTTTTTGTTTTTAAAATAGATGTGGGATATGTGAGAGTCTACTTCTGAAAACGGTTTGAATTCGTAGGTATGTGCCACCCACAGGAAGTAAACTAAACCAAATGACCAAAGATCCTCGAGGAGTCCCCAAGCTCTAACTGCAATCCCACCAATGAGAATCAGTTTCTTATTGAAAATCTTCCTTCTGACCTGATGAAAAATGCTTCGACCAGTTTTCTTCTACTTCTTTGAACCCATGATAGAGAAGGGTTGTAGCTCGGCGGCCATTGCTGTCCTGAGATCCACTTGCCCACCCAAAAGGAGGACTTAGCAGGTTATGCTGCACCTTTTAAAACACAAGTACTCAAATTAAGAAAGATACAGAGTCACCGTTCTGCTTCCCACTCCAGGCATGATAACAGACTGGTATATCAAAGTTTGGGAAACTCACAAACCAAATAAAATTTTAGATTTTTCTGTCACTTCTTTCAGGAGTTATCTTTTTGCTGGAGTATAGAATAGTGTTCAAGGAAACACTTTACAAAATGCTAACCATAATAATCTTAAATGACCCTCCCATCCTTATTTTGGATCCCGACAACAAGCGAATTTACTGATCTATAAAATCTGCCACTCGGCCATCATTCAACCACTAATAAATACTCATTGAGGGCTGCTGCTCAGGGCACTGTGCTAGACACAGGCAAAGCAGGGTCATGCAAAGGAGGACACCTGTGAATGGAGCCTATAATCCAATTTTAACAAATGCATCAAATCAAGAAATCTACATTTATTGCTTCTGGGTAAACATAAAGTGTGAGTGCACATACACAAATCCTGGTGGTCTTCCTAAAGCTACTCATAAACCTACCACAACGAACACCTAAAACCTAAAGGGAGTAGGTCATTTCAGTTTGGATCATGGTCACTTGAGAAAATAACGCTCTCAGTAACAGCTAGTAAAGCAAAAAGAATGCGTTCATCTGTACCTGCTCAAACAGATACACAGGGGCTTTGGAGTACTGATGAAGCAGATAATCAAAGATCAAAAGGAGGCGAGCCAGGACGAGAGGCACAGAGCGCCTCTGGGCATCCACGTTGGCACTCAGCTCCTGGACGATCTGCACAAGAAGGGTCAGTACGGCCCGCCGGCCTTTCTCAGTGAAGCTGTGGAAAATGAGGAGGAGTAACTGCAGGTGTTCGACATTCAGATCTTCTGTCTCACTGGGCACCACCCCTTGCAGAGCATTCTGCTTCACTGTCGACAAAAACCTACCACAGAGAAAAGGAGAATACGTCTGGTGGGAAAAGGTCAGAACACCCCCCAAGAGTTACAATGTCACATGCTGGAAGAGTTAAACTTCTTAAACCCAGGCTTTAAGATAAATTAAGGAAGACAAAAAGCTGCATGTAAAGAGAAGATAAAAACTAAATCTTGGCTACAAAAAAGCCAGATTCGGCCACAGAAACATTTCAAAGAACCCTTAGGCAATGTCAACTGTGGCCACAGTAGTATTAACACCCACCCTGCCATTTCTGACAATGGAAGGAACTGCAAGCTCCCCAAAAGGTGGCTTTTATTTTTTTAATTAATAAACCTGAGCAGGTAGAAACAACTCAATTACTTCCCCTATACGGTGATTCTACAGTCTAATTCTTGTTTTGAGAGTTTAGTTTACACGACAGGTCAAAATCACTGCATGATTATAGTTAAAAATAACTCAACGCACTAAAAAGCAATAAAAAAGAAATTATACTATTCAGAGAACTTATCAGAAGAGCTTTTATGCAAAAAAGGAACAAATGTAGCCAACTGTACCACTGCCTTCGGCCATCAGGAAAGAGATTTGTGTTTTAATATCCCTCACCACATCCCACCCTCCACCTCGTGGCCTTTTTGCAAGATTCCACAAGGAAAAATATACTGGGTCTTTGGCATTCAAGGAGGTTTATGATTTCTCAAATCCAGCATTAGAGCTATTTGATCGGAGAATGGGGAAGAGAAAAGCAAAGCCTTTTAGGAAAACAAACTGCTTTGAAGACTCCTAACCATGTAAACAAAAATGGCAAATATAGGTCCATCTAAAGAGGATTTAGATGATTAATCTGAGCTTCCCCCAAGTAAAAAAAATTCTTTAAAAGTTGTCCAAAAAAGACTGTAAGTCACTCTAAGTGGTTTCATGTTGAAAGCAAAATAAGCAAAGACAGAGCTGACTTCCCTGATCCTTCTCTTTCAAAAAACCAGGTCAGGATAAAAGTGGTTACTTTCAGGATTCTGGTTCTACCTCATAATTGCGACCAAATCCCCCACGTGCTCAGGGAAGATTCTGTCTCCAGACCGTAGTTTATGTACTCCTGTTTTTCAAACAGTATATCTTCTCCCAACTCCCCCAATCAGAAACACACTCCTCCACTCTTGCCACTTTAAACACGATCATCAGGGTACCATCTCAGAGCCAGAGATGAACCACGAAGAAGTCAAACAAATTTTAGAAGGTAAATAACCTTCTCCACAGGGCTTCTCTTGGGGGTATCTTACCTGTCCCAAACTTTAAGGCATTCAGGGACATCAGGATCACCTTGAGCGCCGGCTTTATGTTGCCAGATGAGCAAGAGGCGTGAAAGTACAGAGAGGCTTTGGGGGTGAATGTACAAGGGCCAAGGACCCTCAGAGAAAGGAGCAACACCCAGCTGCTGCAACAGTGTGTTCTGACATGAAAGACAGACAAGAGACCATTAGGAAAAAGGCAGGGAATGAGGCCGAAAGCTTACTAATACTCTCTGATCTTACTTTTTAATACTGAAAAAAATACAATAGCCCCCTACCCCCGCTCCATCTGCAGGGGGGCTATGTTCCAAGACCCCGAGTGGATGCCTGAAATCACAGATAATACCAAACCCTATATATACTATGCTTTTTCCTATACATACATACCTATGATAAAGTTTAATTTATAGATTAGGCACAGTAAGAGATTAAACAACAATAACATTTCTTTGGCATATCCGAATTGCCAGCATCACTACTCTTGCGCTTTGGGGCCATTATGAAGTACAATAAGGGTTCCTTGAGCACTGCGATACCATGACAGTCCATCTGATAACCAAGACGGCTACTAAGTGGGTAGCATATACGGCATGGATACCACGGACAAAAGGATGAGTCACATCCTGGGTAGGATGGAAGGGGACAGCTCAAATTTCATCATCAGAACAACACACAATTTAACACTTATGAATTGTTTATTTCCGGAATTTTTCATTTAACATTTTCGGACTGCAGACCATAGGTAACTGAAACTACTGAAAACAAAATCGCAGCTAAGAGGGGACCACTGTACTTTAAAGAAAGGAAGACAAGAAAATCAGATTTAGAAATGGTTTAGAGAAAGATCTTTTCATTCAACAAATGAGAAAAATAATAAAGGAAAAATTACTAATCTAACCCCATTAACAACTACAGTTAATTAGTGTCAGAAATGGAGTCCTGAAAAAAGAGAAAGGCATTGAAATAACAAAATCAGGATAATTTTTCAAATGGATAGAATTCTGTGCCTTCAAAAGAAAACTTTTTCAACAACTGTAATAGCTAACGGTTTTTCTTTCATAATCAGTTACGTACTACAAATAACACTCAAAAGGGGGCCATCCAACAACGTGTAGGTCCAACAACTTGTACTAACAGTATTAGCAGAGCAATTGGGCCTATCAGATGTCAAGGCATCTAGAATTAATTGGGGTTGTCTTTGCCTCCAGTTGCAGCAGGTCTCTCAAATGAGCTTTCCTTTCAGCTCAGTTATCTAAGCTGCAACTTATCTTCTCAAGCACACACACACTGAGCAGGATGCCAATGGAAAACCAGACAAAAGCCTGCTCCTCATTTGGCTTCAGAAAACACAAATCATGGTTACCTCAGGATATAGGATAAATTCCTAAGTCTGCCAAATTAAATTATATTCTTATAAAACATCCTCGAGGACCCCAGTCCTTGGAAATAATTATTCAAGATGTCACAGCTATCAAGAGTAGTTCACACGTATCGGGCAGTTACCACAGGCTAAGTGCTGTATCCACACCATCACACTCAACGCTCAGAGCTGTAATGGTAGGTGGGGTATGCGCCATTTTACTGATGAGGGAAATGGAGCTCAGAGCAGTTTAAGAACATGACCAAAGCCACAAGGTGACCAAGTGACAAAGCCAGGTTTATCTCTAAAACCTACATTCTTAATCTCTATGCTCCACTTAGCCCTAAACAACTTCTCAATTCCTGACTCGAGGAAACAATTCAAAAAGTAAACACGCCCAAGCTATATCCAAAATATTAACTGGAGCCCTATTGTAGTAATAAAAAATCCAAAAAACTAAGTGTTCAAATCAAGGGAAGTGCAGCCGTAACGGTAGCAACTACAAAGGCAAACCATAAAAAATATTATATACACACACACACAAATAGTAAAATGTGAAAAAAGAGAAACCAAGAGATGTTTTGATGTTCTGACTATAACTGTAAAACTATGCATCTATCTAGATGGATAGGTACTAGAAGGAAACATGGAAAAACTAAAGTCATGAATTTAGTGGAAGGATTATAGTTCACATATATTCCTTATAATGTTATTTATACAATTTCTTTTTTTAGGTATGCTTTCTGGTAAGGAAGAGCAGCCCTGAGCTAACATCTGTTGCCAATCTTCCTCTTTTTCTTTCCTTCCAAAGCCCCAGTGCATAGTTGTACATCCTAGTTGTAAGTCATTCCAGTTCTTCTACGTGGGACACTGTCACAGCATGGCTTGGTGAGCCGTGTGTAGGTCCCACACCTGGGATCCAAACCAGTGAACCCCAGGCCACCAAAGCAGAGCACATGAATTTAACCACTATGACACCGGGCCAGCCCCTATATACAATATTTTTTTAAGTGAAGTGTCTTTTTGTCTGTTTTGTGTCAGTTCTTTTAGGCCTCAGAGCCATGAGAAATGAGTTAACGTCCTTCAGACACCTGGTTTTTCCCTACCACTCCAACTCTTATTAGGTTAAGCAAGAGGAACTGACTTTCTAAGAAGGAAACCTGAGCCACAGCACAGCAGCACAGTCCTGACCTGAGCCGTTCCCTTCCACCTCCGGACACCCTTCTCCGCCCCTCTGTAACGCCGGCCTTCCCCTGGCTCCGCCTCAGCCTTCATCTCTCTTGCTGTCCTCCATCCATCTCATTGGTCTTCATTATTTCAACAACAGCCTCTTAGTGGATAATTCCCAAAGCTGTATCATCAATCTTAATATTTTAACTCCTGAATTTCAGACTCACATTTCCAACTATTTTCTAGACATCTTCATCCCAATGGTACCTCAAAATTTCAGTATATTTAAAATGATTTTTTTCAATAGTTGTAATGGTGACTGTTTAAACTGATAACATTGATGATACACAATGTACAACTCTTGCATATAATTCTTGAATACAAAATTCTTGTATACAAAACTACACAATGGTTTTTCTCATTTGACTGAAAGGGCGACACACTGACAAAGGTAGCACCGTAATCACTTGGGTAATGCCTCTGAAAACTGCCTTTAGCTTCCTCCTTCCCTAACAAAGGGCCTTACGCTCAGCTATACAACTTTCTAGACTGCACAATGGCTTCAAGGCTGGCTACCACAAGTGACTAAAAGAAAGTCATGCTGGTGAGCGGACACTGACTTGTTTGTTTTATGGCCAAGAGGCACATGAAAAGATGTTCATCATCACTGATCATCAGGAAAATGCAAATCAAAACCACACTAAGATATCACCTTACACCCATTAGAATGGCAAAAATAACCAAAACAAAAAGTAACAAATGTTGGAGAGGTTGTAGAGAAAAAGGAACCCTCATACACTGCTGGTGGGAATGCAAACTGGTGCAGCCACTATGGAAAACAGTATGGAGATTCCTCAAAAAGTTAAAAATAGAAATACCATATGACCCAGCCATCCCACTACTGGGTATCTATCCAAAGAACTTGAAATCAACAATTCCAAAAGTCCCATGCACCCCTATGTTCATTGCAGCACTGTTTACAATAGCCAAGACGTGGAAGCAACCTAAGTGCCCATCAACTGATGATTGGATAAAGAAGATATGGTATGTATACACCATGGAATACTACTCAGCCATAAAAAAGAATAAAACCATCCCATTCACAAAAACATGGATGGACCTTGAGGGTATTATGTTAAGTGAAATAAGCCAGGTAGAGAAAAACAATCTCTGTACGACTCCATTCACATATGGAACTTAAACATGTAGACAAAGAGAACAGATTAGTGGATACCAGGGGAAAGGTGGGGTGGGGGTGGGCACAAAGGGTGAAGTGGTGCACCTACAACATGACTGACAAACACTAATGTACATCTGAAATTTCACAAGGTTGTAAACTATCATAATCTCAATAGAAATTTTTTTTAAAAAACAGAGAAAATGGCAAATTATGCCTCATGTACCTAAAGAATCCAAAGGATCACTCTGAGTAAAGGTAAAACAAGTGCTCCATGAGTAAATACAGCCTCTGAGCTGACTTCCACCTAAGACAGTGAGCCAACTGAGCGTTCAATATCATTCCTTCTACCCTCAAACCAACTCTCCTTCCTTTTTTTTTTTTTTTTTTGAGGAAGATTAGCCCTGAGCTAACATCTGCCACCAATCCTCCTCTTCTTTGCCAAAGAAGACTGGCCCTGAGCTAACATCCATGCCCATCTTCCACTATTTTATATGTGGGACGCCTGCCACAGCATGGCTTGACAAGCAGTGCATAGGTCCACATCCAGGATCCGAACCAGGGATCCCCAGGCTGCCGAGGTGGAATGTGCAAACTTAACTGCTGCGCCACCTGGCTGGCCCCCAACTCTCCTTCCTGACTTCCAAATTTCCATTAAAGACAACAGCATTCTTCTAGTCTCATTTAGGTTTTAGACCCAGGGAATATCTCAGACTCCTTCCTCCCCATGTCCTTCACCCCATTCAAATAATTTCCCATGATCTCTACAATAGGTCCTTTATCCACACCAAATCTCCCTCTTTTCTCATGACCCCACACTAATTCGAGTCATCTTTATTTCTTCAGTGCCTACAACAGTACCTAGCACATAGTAAGTGCTCAATGCATACTACTTATTGAATGAATGAACCCAGATCACTATAGTAATATTATTAGTTATAATTTTATATGTAATATTAAATACAACAATAAATACAATAATATTAAATAAGAATAACAGTAACAAAATAATGAAGACAGCAGCTCATGTTTGGCAGGTACTAGTACTATATGGCAGGGTACTTTTTTTTCCCACTTTTTTTGGTAATAAAATAACATAATGTAAAATTGACCATTTTAACCATTTTGAAGTGTAGTTCTACAGCATCAAGTACATACACAATGTGCAACCATCACTACCATCCATCTCCAGCACTTTATCTTCCCCAACTAAAACTCTGTACCCATTATACACTAATGGGTATAGTGCATATACAATATAATATGTGATACTATGATATAATAAGAACTATGTATTTTCTCTTGGTCCCATTCCTGGCACAAAGCTCCTAAAACTCCTATAACTTCCTGAGTGACAGGGGTGAGAGGAGTATCTTTTGTTCTAATAAGCCCCTTTCAATAACACCTGAGTTTATGCTAATGAGGTGACTTGGTGGGCCCTAGTTAGCTTCAGGATGGGGGCTGGCTGCCAGAGGAACCAACCATATGATGAGAGGGCTGGAATGTTCGGCCCCACCCCCAACCTCCAGGCTAGAGGCTGTTATCCACCGATGGCCAATGCAGCAGGATGCCAATGGAAAATCAGACAAAAGTCTGCTTCTCATTTGGCTTCAGAAGACACAAATCATCTTAGGAGACTGCTTTACTAGATGAATTTGAAAGAAAAAACAGAGGGGCCATGCCAACCACACACATCTTCTCCCATAGCCTTTCAGAAGAAAGTCCTCTTCCCAAGATGTTCATAAGTCATCAATAAGTAAGTTTCAATTTCCTCTCTAATAGGGAATAGTTCTAACTGGTCTTACTAACTCAAAGCCATAGTTCTTTATTGCCCTGACAGTTGAAGACAATTCTTAAGACATAACTTCTATTTGTCCCCAGACTAAGACAGACTAGGAAGAAGCACCTGGCCACCCACTTCCGAAAAAACTGGCCATAAAGATCCTATGAATAGCAGCGGAGCTTGTCTAATACAGAGCCAGAAGGTGAGAGGATGGCGTAAAAAGACGGGGCAGGGTTCCACTCTGCTGTCACAGGGGTGCTAGGAGTCAGGATCAACTCCACGGCACTAACAACAAAGATTACACTGACTATCCTTCACTTTCTTCCATCATAGCAGTGAAATGTGGGGGAAGAATTTAAAGCCCCTTGTTTGGAGATGGAATGAAAAGGGGGTTTAAAGATTTCCTCTGCATAAAGTTAGTAGTTATGGGCAGCCGGTTTGCATGTCCACACAATGTCTGTAATTATTTTTAAAATGCTAAGAGGGCAACATCACTACAGGAATCTTAAGAACTCCTATTTTCTAGAGAAAAATATTTCTTCCCCATTATTTGGACAAATTTAGACAGGAACAGACCAAGTCTATGAACTTTGAAACTTCTCTAAATAAACTCAGATGTGGGCAAAGAGCTGAAACTTTGGCAGGACACCCTAACCCTACACAGTGTGAGAAGGTAGTACAGGCGATATACTAACTAAAGCATTTCCTTCTCTTCATCTTAGGTAGGTCAACCTTTTACAAACTGCCCTCTTGTCTATTTTGTCCACTTTTCTATTAGGACAGTCATCAGGAGTTTGTTTTCGTAGTTTTTCCTTTTCTTTAACCTTACTGAGTCACTTAGGGGTACAGGACACATTTTGTTTTCCTTAAAATGATCCTAATTAGGGGCTGGCCCCGTGGCCAAGTGGTTAAGTTCGCGCACTCTGCTGCCGGCGGCCCAGTGTTTCGTTGGTTCGAATCCTGGGCACGGACATGGCACTGCTCATCAAACCACGCTGAGGCAGCGTCCCACATGCCACAACTAGAAGGACCCACAACGAAGAATACACAACTATGTACCGGGGGGCTTTGGGGAGAAAAAGGAAAAAATAAAATCTTTAAAAAAAAAAAAAAAAATGATCCTAATTAAAGCAGAGGGACATACTAGAATAACCTCCCAACATTCTTTCTAGGGAAGGGATTCCATGACAAACCGTGTTCCTTAGCAAAAAGAACAAGTGCGCCTACTGAGAGCTGATGTCAAGAGCATTGGCCTAAATAGTCACAGTGCACACAAACCTGCAGGTTGGGAGATTGGAGGTCAGAAGTTACCAGAGAGTGGTTGAAGTGATAGAGAGCAGCAGCAAACTCTTCATCTGACGAACCTTGGAGACAAACGAGAAAACTAATTACACAAGCATCACACCACCCTGCCAACGGCCAAACCCCACTGGAAAAAAATCCACCAGGCACATATCCTGTCTACTGACCCCTGAGTCCATCTTTGTCCACCTCCTTAATGATACTGGCCAGGGTGGCCATATGGTGTTCTGAAAGAGAGACACTCAGATAGTTTCGGATAAAATTGTTCCGAGAGTTCAGCATGGAAGAGGTGATGAAGTTCAAAATGTTGGAAGCCAGACCTAAGAACTAAAAAACACAAAAAAGCTCATATCAGGTTCATAAGTCCAGAGCTCCTACAAATCCTAAATATAAACAGGAAATAACATATGCCCATTGGTCTCCTGCAATAAACACAATGAACTAAAGAACTAGATTTTAAATCACCTACAGTGGGACTCAGTTTAATTATGACAGTCTTTCCCATGTAATTCTACCAGTTATACAAAAAGGTGTGCCAGCTTTACAACGGACTTCACAAAATATTGTATGA
Organism: Equus przewalskii; assembly: GCF_037783145.1. Taxonomy (NCBI): domain Eukaryota; kingdom Metazoa; phylum Chordata; class Mammalia; order Perissodactyla; family Equidae; genus Equus; species Equus przewalskii. The sequence continues at coordinate 34,708,952 of NC_091832.1, read as the reverse complement.
AGACAGGATTTCCAAATAGACTGATTCATTTCTTTCCTTCCTCTAAGGTCCTGCATTTGTCTAGCTCTAGAACATTATTGATATATTCAATTCTGAAGCCTATATTATCATTACATACATACAGAATTCACAGCATTTTACTTCCCTATTAAAATTAAATTGAGGGCCAGCCCCCGTGGCCTAGTGGTTAAGTTCAGCGCACTTTGCTTTGGTGGCGCGGGTTCGGTTGCCAGGCACAAACCTACACCACTCTGTTAGCGGCCATGCTATGCTGGTGGCCCACATACAAAAAAATAGAGGAAGATTGGCATGGATGTTAGCTCAGGGCGAATCTTCCTCAGCAAAAAAAATTTGAAAATAAAAATAAATTGAATTATTGTATAAATGTTTTATGCCCATATCCTCGACTAGACTAAGCTGTGTGTGAAAGCAAGGATTCTATGTGACTTGTTTGCCGATATGGCTTCAGAATAGGGGCTGACATAGTATGTAATCAATAAATACTGGGTGAACTAATAGCAAGTATTTATGATGTACCAGACCTACGCTGACTCTTTAATTCTTCACAACATCCTTAGAGGCAAGTACAATCACTCCCATACAATAGGAAAGAAAACTGAGGGGGGCTTGGAGAAGATTCTTGCCCAAAGTTACAAAGTCAGTAAGTGGCAAAAGTAGGATTCAAACTCACTTCTGTCTAATTCCAAAGTCTATGCTACTAACCACCCATCAGAGAAATAATATCAGGAGCACAAGTTATTTAATCAAACACAATCAATATGCTTAAGTCCTAAGTAAAAATATATTTAAACATTACAGTTCTCCAACTTTCAAAAAGGTTTTGCTTCAAATGATCCGTTTTTCACACCCCTTCTCCCCATTTCTGCTTCCCCTAAACCTCAGAAATCCACTCTTACCAACTCAGGATCTTTGCGACTAGCCAAAATGTTGCCCTTGTCACCAGGGGCCTGCTTACTGGGGCTTTTAACTCGAGGCGAGCTCTCCAGCGGAGGAGGCGGGGGAGGAGGCGGAGGCGCCACTTTCTCTTTACTGGGGGAGATGGTCTCCTCAAACCACTGCCCCAAAATAGGCTCGCTGTCATCATCTGAAGACAGAAAGAGAAAAGTAACAAAAATATCAATTTTTTTTTTTAATTTCAGTACATCTGCTTTGCAAAAGTGCCTAAGTCAAAAGGAACACAAAGATATCTTGATTATGGGGTAGTTACATGGCTGCATAAACTTGTCAAAACTCATCCAAATGTACACATAAAATGGGAGCATTTTATTGTATTTAAATTATGTCTCAGTAGAACTGATATTTTTTGAAAGGAGCCCAATGAAAGAAGAGAAACAACCTCACTTTGTTTTACTGGCAACAAGCCAAACATTTTCAAGAGCAAATTTTTACTTATCAATTGTAAACCCCAAGATAAGAGTCATACTTTTCACAGTACTTTACATTGCTCCCACAAAACTGATTATACAGAATCGGAGATATTTATCTTATTCAGTCTCTCTCCAAACTAAGGCAGGAGGAAATGCTAGTTTTGTCCTAGTGTTCACTACAACAGAGCATGGAGTTTCTCTTCCTTGCTTCCCCAAGCCACAAATCTACGACAACAGCCAAACCAACCACCTCACACACAACCTTTTGAGTTTCACTGGGAAAGCTCAGAGAAGAGTTCACAAAATGGATCAAGACAAAAAGGTATATGAAGAACTGAGATGTACTTTGATTTTGGAGGGAAAGGAATGAAAAGCACAGTAGTTTCTCTCATTTGCTCTTCAACAGCTCAATTCGCTGTTAAATAACATGTCACCTTTACAGGCACATGAAAGTAAGACCCAGGCTAGTCAGACAAAAGGAAATGGTAAACAGGGAACCATAAGGGACGTCCTGGGGTGACTTCTCCCCCAGGAGAGAGAAAAGAGGCCTCTACCTTGGCTGCTGTCCTCCTCCGTGCTGCTGAAATCATCCTCGTAGTAGGTGTTTGAGTCAGTGGAGGCGCTGGCATCGCTGCTCATGGAGCCCTTCCTCTGACGCTGCAGGACACAGGCCTAGGAACACAGCAAGGTTTCTCTAACTGCTGATCACAGAAACAGAGCCATCCCACTTCAACTCATTCACCACATAAAGTTTTCCCCAAGTCTTACTCTTTTTTCTAAATCTAAGAGGTAGTCTCCTAAGAGCTCCCCTCAGGACTCTCATTGCTTTATCCCACAAAAGCACTCCAAAACCAGAGACATGGACAGAACTGAAAAAGGAATGTTTGCATAGTGTCCTCTGTTGGCTTCAGCAAATGAGTTGTCACAAATCACCAGGTAGCCATATGCATCACAAGGCTCATAATCAATAACTGATTCAAATGTTTGGTATCATTTAAGAATTCCTCTCATCTTCAAAACGACTACCACAAATTTTGAGTTTATAAAGGCCACGTTGTCCAGTGTTATTCATTTTGAGAAGGTGACATTATATAAGATCTTCCAAATTACCAACGGTGTGGGCCCACCCACCTTTCTGTAGGAAGTTGAGAGTAATGTCAACAGCAGGTTTGTCAGTGGGACAGAGTCAATCAGCCGTTGAATCCTCTGTATGGAGGTGCTCTGGGCCATAATGTTCAGAACAGCAGGGGGACCATCGGTCTCCCAACCCTAAAGGTAACAAGATCAAAAGAGAATTAATGATACAACTCAGCAGGAAATAACAACTTGATCTGATGGCTCAAGCCAGCTTATCCAGAAGCAGACCCAGCAAGCAATGTGCTGATTCCCCGAGTACAATCCCCTCACCTTGTGCAGAGCCTCCACTTGCAGGTCTTGAAAGAGAGATGTTAACAGCTTCACAGCATGGTTTGCCAATATTACCGACAGCACCCCAAATCCCTGATGCCTAGACAATGCAAATGGAAAAGACAAACCTTAAGATAACTTACAACCTTGGAAACAGTGGATCTTGACATTTCGGGGTCCTAGACTCTTTCAGAATCTATGGGCCATTCCCCAGGGGAAAAAACTTGCACAAATACACAAAATCTGCATATAATTTCAGAAGCTCACAATCTCCCTGAAGCCCATCCATGGACTGCCTACGCATTCACAGGCTTCAGGCTAAGAACTCCAGGACTAGAAGAAACTCTTCCAAATCCATGCAATTTCGGAATTTAAACTATCAATTCAAAGCTTCTGGGTCATATGAGGATGCTGATACTTAGATGTTGGTTCAACTTTTTAAAAGTCATTCTTTTGAGAAGAAAAAGGTTAAAACTTACCAAATTCTATAAAAGTATCTGGGCACAAACCAAAGGGAATAAAAGCAAAGTTTTACATTAAATCCGAGTAAAACTTTTCCTTCTGTCCCAATGACCATGTGACAAAGGGTCAGTATATCTAATATACAACGAGTTCATGTAAATCAGTAAGAAAAAAGGACAAACACTGACGAGAAAACTGGAGCAAAGGACATCAGCAGTTTACAAAAGAAGAAACACAGATGACCAATAAAATATGTGAAAAGGACTACAATCACACTGGGAATCAAAGAATACAAATAAGAGCAATATAATAATATCTTTCTCCTCTAAGATTAGCAAACACGAAGACTAACGATGTCCACTGTCGACACAACCTGGGGAAATGGGCATCTGCACACAAGCTGGTGGGAATGCACATTAGAGCAGATTGGCAAAACATTTCAAATTTTTAAATAAGTGCGCCCTTGTCCTAACTTTTACACTTCTAGAATTTACTGCAAGGGGATAATGAAATAAGCTCACAAAGATTTATGTTTTGGAAGGTTTATCAAAGCATGTTCTATCAAAACAAGAAATTTGGAACAACCTAAATAAGTGTTCAAGAAGGTAATTACTTAACGATGGGCTATTCATATAACGGAATACCATCAGCCACTAAAAACTTATATAGAAACCATAATAGTGTCACTGAAAAGACGTCTACAATATTTTGAACCAGTGATCCTATTTTTGTAAATATATTTTACACATATGCACAGAAAAATACCTCAAAGATTGTTTATCAATTTGGGTGGTAGAAGTTGGGATGATTTTTTTCCTTTCTTATAGCTTGTAATTTATACAAGGTACATGTACCCTTCTTAAATCTCAACAAGAGCCATTTTCAAAATCTAACCGCTACTTCTCAGGCTGTACCTTTTGGCCTCCCATTTCCCTTTATACTGCCAAGAGTGAAGACACATACTCACGAAAGCACAAACCACTGTTGTCTCTGCAACGCACTTGCCTCCCTACTCTACCTAGTGTCTACCGCCTACCATGACAATGCCTATTTCAGACTTCAGTTCAATTAACACTTCCTCATGGGAGCCTGCCTTGACTTTTCTGACCAGGTCAAAAGCCCGTATTATAATATTCTTTAGATACAATTTGATGTATACTTGTACAAATATCAACTTCATGTCTCTTGGGAATGTGTCCATTTTTTTTTGTTGGTCACAGCAAATTCCAGAACTGACAGAGCCTGAGACAAAGATACTTAGTGGATAATGTATTGAATGAGGTCCAGAATTTAACTTCCTCCTTAAACTTCAGACTCATGACCCAGCTGCCTACTCAACATCTCAAATACAGCTCTGACAGTCATCTCAAACTCAGCACGGCCAAAATTATTCTTCATTTTTTCCTGTCCTGCCACCTAATCTACTCCTAAGTTGGTGTTCCCTCTAAGTAAGTTACACAACCCAGTTGCTCATGCCAAAAAACTCTGATGTCATATTTTGCACACTCAACATCCAAGCCCTCAGCAAATCCTGTCAGCTGTACCTTCAAAACAGATCCCAATGTGACCCCTTCTCTGCCTTTACCGCCACCACCATTTCCAAGTCCCCTTCATCTCTCCTTCAGAGTACAGCATTTGCTTCCTAACTGTTCTCCCTCCTTCTTATGACCCCGCAGTCTGTTCACACATCAGCTGCTTTCTCAGACACTAGTAAATCAGATGCTAACACTCCCCTGTTGAAAACTGTTTAACACCTACAGATTACACTCTGCCCTAGGTGATCTGGGCCCTGGCTACCTCTCTGATCTAATTTTCTACCACTCTCCCTCCTCGATTTCTTATTCCACCCACAGTGACCATGCTGATCCTAGAAAATGCCAATCATACTCCCACCTCAAAACCTGAACAATTCTACTCTGAAATTTGTATGGCTCACTCTGTCACTTCACATGTGTTCTCTACATCTTGCCTTCAGAGCCCTTTCCTGACCATCCTGACCAAAGGAACAACCCCTGTCACTCTCCAGCCCCTTGCTCTGCCTTATTTTCTTCATGACATTCATATATGATCAGCTGTCATGAGCTTATTACTGTATTTGTTCACTGTTGCTCCAGTCAGAAAAGAAACTCCACAAAGGCAAGCACTTTGATTAGTGCTGTATCTTCAATGCCTTCCTAGAGCCTAGGACATGGTAGGGACTGAATGAGGAAACGAAATTCAGGAACGTCTGGGCTAAGAAAATAAAACCTTAAACAGCACAGAAGTCATATCTCTAACTTCTTGCCTTGCAAGCAGGGCTTACTGTCCAGACTTCATCAAAACAGAAACGTTTCAGGAAGCAGGCCAGGAGGACCTAGCAAGATCCTCACTTTACAGGTTAAACACGCAAATGAGTAATCAACTCCAAGTCAAACGAGACCAGTATACAAAATAGAACTGTTTTTTCTGATTTGAACCTCATAAAGATCCTAAAATATATATTACACAGATATCTTCTCCCTCTTATAGGTAAGGAAACAAGATCGGAGAGACTGTCTACCCCAAATCTCACAGCTCTGATGTGGAGTAGTAGACTAGGATCATCATCTTAGCTCTTAAATTCAACCAGATATAGAGGCAAATTCTTCCAGGGATGTGAAGATGAGAGGAGTTACACTAGCTCCCCATCAATAAAAAACGGCAGGGAAACAAAACAGAAGTGACAGCCAAGTAGACACATACCCTTTCCCAGGCCCCAGTTTCGGAGAGCCCACTCCCTCTTTTGTCCGAGAAAGGATGTCTCTGACTCGGAGCGCAGCCAGTGGATCTTTCTCTTTCCCCTTATCAGCCAAGGCAGTAGGACTCAGGTTCAATATGAGGAAAAGGCTGTTTAACAAACACCAGGCACCCAGCAACTGGAAGTTCTGATAGTGCTGTTGGAAAATGCACAAAAGAAAAATATGAATGTAGGGATTTTACAGGCCACAAAACAAGAACACATCTTAAAGCCTACAAGACAGGAACGTGGCAGACGTGCTTCTTACCTCACCACCAGCCCGGCGGGAAGTGCTGATTGCTTGTCCAATCATGTCATAGATTTCAAGCTGTCCAATATCAAACACACAAAACTCTGAGCAAGCTGACCTATTTCACTATAAATGCTAAATCCTACCCAAATTAACTTAGCTTTAAGAGTTAAACATCCTCAAGTCACTTTCCAATGATATAATTCCGTCACATTTTTCTTGATCTTCACATGGCATTGACTCTCACTTTTCATTCAACTCAAATGTCACCTTCCCAGAGGGTTCCCTCCACCCAATCTAAAGCAACACACCCAGGCCCACATCAGATCACTTTCTATCACATTTATTGGTCCTACACACTTACTGCTATCTGAAATCATCTTGTCTCCACTAAAAGTACACTGACACATGGTAAGCCCTCAAATACATTTGCTGATTAAATGACTCATCTTTCATGAGGTCCACTGCTACCACAAAGGTGCCGTGTTTTCTGCAGAGTCAAGTAATCTACCAAATAAACAAGCTGAGTGCATATCTCTCAGACCTACTACCCAAAGGGAAGGAGTGTGGAGAGGACTCCAATCCTCTCCTCAACCAAGGAAGAAGGTGGGATGGGCCACACCCCCTCAGTGGAACAACTGAGGCTCCTGCGTCCCTGAGGCCCGGCTTACACATTTCTGGACAATCGTAGCTGCATCACTCTCATAGTCTTCCTCTTTGGAGCTCGTGGACCCTGTCCGCACCTGCTGGGCACTCCCCACGTGAAGGATGGCCATGCAAGTTGCCACACTCACACCTGCAAAACAAAAGATGCACAGATTCTAATTATGGCATGGTCGGTCTCAGGAATCCACCAAAACTGAAACAAAAAAACAAAACCCAGGGGCCAGCCCAGTGGCGTAGTGGTTAAGTTTGCACGCTCCACTTCGGTGGCCTGGGTTTCGCGGGTTCGGATCCCGGGCACAGCCCTATACACTGCTCATCAAGCCACACTGTGGTGGTGTCCCACATACAAAATAGAGGGAGACTGGCACAGATGTTACCTCAGGGCCAATCTTCCTCACCAAAAACAAACAAACAAAAACACAACCCACCCACAAGCAAGTCCATGATATGATTACTGAAAGTAAATTCCATAACGGCAAGCCTAAACACGTAGTGTTACCATACAATCCAGCAATCACACTCCTAGGTATTTACCCAAATGAGTCAAAAACTTCCATCCACACAAATATTTATTGTAGCTTTATTCATAAACGCCAACAAATGGAAGAAATCAAGATGTTATTCAACAGATGAATGGATAAACAAACTGTGGTACATTCACACAAAGAATACTATTCAGCAATAAAAAGAGATGAGCTATCAAGCCACAAAAAGACATGGAGGAACCTTAAATGCATTTTCTAAGCAAAAGAAGCCAGTCTGAAAAACCTACATACTATATAGTTGATTCTAACTATATGACATTCTGGAAAAGGTAAAACTACGGCAACAGTATAAACATCAGTGGTTTCTAGGGGTTGGGGTAAAAGAGTAGGCGAGAGGGAGTACTAAGAGCACAGGGGATTTTTAGGGCAGTGAAACCATTCTGTCTAACACAGTCACGATGAACGTATGACATCACCCATTTGTCAAAACCCACAGAACTGTACAACACAAAGAGGGAACCCTAATGTAAACTATGGACTTCAGTTAATAATAATGTACCAATACCGGTTCATCAATTATAGCATGTATCATATTAACATAATACGTTAATAACGGAAACTGTGTACTGGGAAGAGAGGGTATATGGAAACTCTGTACAATACGCTCAACTGTTCTGTAAACCTAAAACTGCTTTAAAAATAAAATCTGCTAATTTTAAAATATTTTTGTTAAGTTTTTTTTAAGATTATAGGGAAAAAAAATCCCACACTTAGTACATCTCTAAGACATCAAGGCCAAATCCCTTTCCTTAAATCAAATCCCAGGTGATCAAATTCCAACAAACCAAATCTGGGATCTTTAATCCAACTAAGAATTTTTAAGGAATCTTTAATCCTTATTGACTAAGTATACTGAGATCCATGTGATATTCAAGAAATTCCCTGAAAATTGAAATTAAACCCCAAATTAAAAAGTGCAAAGATCAGAGGTAGAGGCCTAGGAAATAAATACTGGAAACGGGCTTGGAGAGAGCACATTCTCACATGTAGCCCTAACTTGCCGTTCCTACTGCTGCTGCACTAGCCCAGGTGCTTACTGTGTCTCATGTGAATGACTGCAAACTCCTCCTAACAGATCGTCTGCCTCTCATCTCGCCAAACAAAATATCCTGCATACTACTGCTTGAATGTTCTTCCTAAAACGTAGCTCAGCTCACATCACACTTTGAAATCTTTAACAGTCTCTACTGGCTTGCGGGATATGGTCCAATGACTGAGACTGCATTTCTAAGCCTGCTGTGATTGGGTCCTACTTTCCTTCCAGTTGTATAACACCCACTAATCACACAGACTTACACACACACAGACTTACACAATATGTTCCCCCAAACTCTAGAATACTTTTGGTCCTGCTTTTGCCTCTGCCTAGGGATACAGCCTGGCTGAAATTCTACCTGCCCTGTGAGATACAAGAACAGATCTTCATGACTGCTACCTCCCCTGAATTAAAGTGCCTTTATTTATTTATTTTTTTTTTTTGAGGAAGATTAGCCCTGAGCTATCTGCTGCCAATCCTCCTCTTTTTGCTGAGGAAGGCTGGCCCTGAGCTAACATCTGCGTCCATCTTCCTCTATTTTATATGTGGGACGCCTAACAGCACGGCTTGCCAAGTGGCGCCATGTCTGCATCCGGGATCCGAACCAGGGAACCCCGGGCTGCCAGAAGCAGAACGTGCGCACTTAACCGCTGCACCACCGGGCCAGCCCCTTAAACTGCCTTTATTTTTATACTTCCATTTGCACACACGTTCAAAATAAAGCTATTCAAAGAATGTAGGGAGATGAGCAATCTCAGCAATTTCTTGGTGGTCCCAAGGCCAGGTATCCAAGAGTGTTCAAATCCTCACTTGCAGAACCAAGTGAACTCTGGAAATTATCATATCTTCCAAGACATACCAGGGCTATGGTAACTCTTGGAATTTTAAAACCAAGGATCAGTGAACTGGGTCAAAAAGTTACTGTAACAGTAACTTCAAAGAAAGTCCACACCAGCTGTCAGGCCCCACTTCCAAGGCGGCACGATCAACAGGAAGAAGGGGGATTTTGTAAGAGCAGGGAGAACAACGTTAGTCACATCTATCAACATAAACAGATACCACCTGTCCCATGAAGTCGTCCCCAAACCTGCTTCCACAGCAAGACGCAATCCCTCCCTTCTCCGTGTGCCCATAACACTCAAGACTTCTCCTGCTGCCTTATCACCTCCTGTTTCACATTATACCATGCATTCCTGTCTGTCCCCCACTGCTCCAGCACAGGATCCTTGAGGGCAGGGACTACATACTGTTCCATTTCAATATCCAGTAGACACTTATTATCTGCACATACTATGAAATCAAACATGCATTTAAGACAATGTCAGCAGTTGAACAATAGGACAACTTACAAAATTCCTACTGAGACCTCATTTCACCCAGATATTAGATGAACCTTGGTGGAAGGGGCCAAGTAAAGGGGGAGACAGCTGAGTACTCAGAAATATCTCATGGTTTCCTGAAAGTATACATGTGCTTGACTGAGAAAATGAGACCAGACATAGTAACTTCTCACCTGCGTACAGACAACTTAGGCTGAGGACTGTCACATCTTGTAGACGAGAAGGATTGAGAGGTTCCAACACAGGTAGAGAAAGGGTATCCAATGCCATAGTTACGTCAATCACCAATGAATGAAAACTGGAACATAAAAGAGGAGATTAACAAAAGTGCCTCTCTGAATCACTTGATTCTACAATCCGACAGTTAAAGAAAGCTGACACACAGTAACAACTAACCATTTTCTCTCTTTTTGATAGCAGCATTAGAATGTAAAGCATATGCAGCCTGGAGCACCTTACCCATTCCGAACAGCAGTGGCATCTGCTACTGTGGCAGGCATGATGAAGAAGGAATTGGCCGACACCGCATCTTGAAAGCGATTGATGTAGCGCAGGAAATATGGCAGGTTCAAACACACACGCAGTAGCTTCTCTGAGCCACCTGAATTAACAAAAAGGCTTGACCTCACAAATAGGCCTTTGTCTGCTGCTTGATTCTTTCCCACTTATGGAGTTTTTGAAAGCAGAAAAACCAGTTTTCTGACAATCAGAGTCTTACCAAGCTCTTGAAGACTAGCTACGTTCTGAGCTATGAATACATTCTTGGTTTTGATAGCAGAGGCTTGATCTGTGGATGACTGCTCATCACCTTCTCCTTCCGCCTGAAGAGAAACAAGATGTGAAAGACCTATCAAGATACCATCATCTGTTGACTGCTGCCCTGGTTCAGAAGCAAGCCAACTGTCCAAAGTAAGCAGCAGCTCCACGGTACTCTTCAGACTCCCAGTTAATGAGGGGAAAATTCCTCTCTAATGCTGGGAAAAATACAAGCTATTTTCCCAAGAGGAGAGCAAAAATATATAGCTCTAAAATAAATATATTCTACAGCTGGTAGAGTGATGCCTTTTACAAAAAATTGTACATGCTCTTTATATTTGTTTATTTACAATGAGAAATGCTGGAAGAATGGTCATCAAAATAGTAGTAACTGTGGATGAAAGGAGCTGGGGTGAGATTTGCTTTTTTTTGGTTTGTACTCTTCCATTTTTTCCTACAATAGGCATGTACATCATTTTATATCACAAATATAAACTATGTTTGTTAATTTTTTTTTCTAGCATTCTCTCTCATCTTAAAAAACTCCATGGGATAAGGACATTTGGCTAAAGTAACTCACCAGAGTCTGTGGACCAGCGGGTGGTGATGCTACAGTTCGAGGGTTGAAAACTGACGTCAGCTGGTTCAAAAAATTCATCTGTACCTCCTTCTGCCTCAACTCTGGGCTTATTGGTGAGGCCAACTCTTTCTGATCTTCCACTACAAAATACAAAAGCAAACAAAGGGATGAGGACAGTGCCATGAGAAGGCAAAACAGCTAAAAGCTGGACAGGGAAGCGGCCAAGTAACCGTCCGGCAAAGGAATACCCACCATCTGAGAGCGTCTTCACTGTCTGCGGCAGCTTGGCCGATTTCATCATTGCTGTAAACGTGATAATTTCAGTTCTGTCTAGTCGGCTACACCCAGTGCACAGGCCCTTGATGAGGAGAATCAGGTGTTTCTGAAAGAAAACAAATGCAATATGTCTTTTAGAAGATTTTACTCTTCTGGGACTTCTAAGTGGCACAGGGCCAAATTTAGGCTTATATCAAGAACTGCAAATTAGGAAAAACACTAAAGCAGAGATCAGAGTTGACTATCCTCAGACCATATCGGGCTTGCAGATTTGTCTTATTGTCCTCACGGTGTTGCTGTTGTTTTTAATTTGAAGTTATGGCTAACTTTTCAAAACAGGGAAGGCTTAACATACTAATCCAGATTTCTTCTCTCTCTCAATAATTCACAAGACACAGCAACTTTGAGCCTGTACTCCTGCATAGCAACAAACAGCTGAAGCCAAACAGTGATCGGCCCCTTTAGCTGGGTCCTGCACCCTTCTCACTAGCATGCATTACTCATTTGGTGTTACTTGCCTGGCCCCTGAAGACAGGTAACTTTGCAATCCTTGAAAAAGTCTCTGCAGCTCTCTATCCCAGAGGTTAGCAAACCACAGCCCCAATTCAGCCCACTGCCTATTTTCATAGATAACGTTTACTGGCCACAGCTACCCTCATTCATTTACGTATTGTCTGTGGCTGCTTTCACATTACAAAGGCAGAGTTTAAAAGGCAGCAACTAGCTGCAACAAGGACTGGCTGGTCAGCAAATTATTTCCTATTTGGCCTATTACAGAAAAAGTTTACCATCCTCTGCTCTATGCCATCCCTTCTCCATCATTCCACTACTCAGTCACAATCCTACCTCAAAATAAGGGCCAGAATGGGGCCATCACTCTCACCTGGGAAACAGCGCAAGCCTCATCTGGATTCTCCAGACGTAGGAGAGAAAACTCAATCAGGACTTTACAGGCTGCTGCCACCGACTGAAGTTGGTTCCGAGGAACTGAGAAAGTAATAAGCTTTACTTAACCCCAGACTGCTATATCTCACTTCATAGTCAATAAATCAGTCAATAAATCAAACAAAACAAGAACTGAGTTTCACATGTCTAACATTCCCAGTATCATGCTATGATGATAATTATTCAGAGCCAACAACCCAAGGGGCAGACAACAGCATCCCGGCATGGATAACCCCCAATCACTTATAGGCCCAGGAAGTCTGGCTCCAGAGTTCATGCTCTTAACCACTGGCAGAGACTGTCTATCCTTTCCCATGGGTTCTAAACGCCTTTTTGCAAAGGGGTTTCCTACAAAGCTTCTTCAAGCTGAAAGTGACTCCTCTACAAGTAGCCAGTGCCTCTAATAAACAGCACTGGACACTGAAAGATTATTCAGCAACCCAATAGCTTCCGTTCATTTTACTTGCTTAGGAAACTAGTTAAGTAAACAAACAATCAGAATTCTTCAGAACTGAGTTAGTACAAAAAAACTAAAAATGCAAAAATTCAGAAATAGTGGAAAATAAGAGCTTGATCGCTTTTTGGGTAGAAAAGTTTAAAAGATGGGGAACTTAAGTTGAAATCCCTTCATATACCAGAGAACACAAAAGGAGAATTTACTTTCTCATCAAAACCAAATAAGGAACACAGCCTTGGTTAGTGGTTGCTAACCCCAGGTCAGTATCCACCCATCCTCCCCACCAGCCCCCCTGAAATTAACACACTAGTAACTATATGTGTGAAATCAATAAAATGCTTTTGATTAAGAAGGTAAGGAAAGTATAACTTAATGGGTTATGAAGCAGGTGTCCAAACCAAATAGCTTTCAAATCCCTCTTGGTTGGCCTAGGTAAAGGAACTTCCAGAGCCTTATTAGACTGACAGTTGCCTCCACACCTGGGTGAACAGGTTAGGAGTGGTAAAATACAGACTTCATTAACATTGTGTTCAAACACTCTAACAAGAGGATATACAACCCCCTATTCACAAGCCCTCAGAAGGGAGTGACAAGAGTGGAATACTTACTGAGGCTGCAAACTGTTGTAATATAGTGTGTGGAAAGTGCAACAAAAGATGAGTAGAATGGCTCATACTGCTTCTCGTGGTGCAGGATTTCTGATTCGCTGCAAAGAAAATAATTCAGTCGACATTTATTTACTTAGTGCTTACTATATGCCAGATATCCTACCCCTTATTGGCATTACCTTACTTAATCCTTATAGCAACCCTACTTCGCAGGCTGTTATCAACCCGATATTCAAGATTGAGAAAGTGAAACTTAGAGAATTAAAGTTAAGTACCTTGTTCAAGGCATCAAGCTTAGTAAGTGGCAAAAGCTAACAAACAGGAAACATTTTCAAAATCACTTAGAATTAAAGAAATACAAGTTAAAATATAACAAGATACCATTTTGTCCTATGTTACTGATTGGCAAAGGCCAAAAGCTAAAAATGCCATGTGCTGGCCAAAAAGGGGTAGACCAGAGCACTCAAAATACTATTAGTGGGAGTATAGATTATAGTAACTCATTCTGAAGACCAAACAAGGCCAGCCCATAACGCAGTAACTTAAAAGAATCAACAACTCCAACAGCCAAGACGTGGAAGCAACCTAAGTGCCCACCACCTGATGACTGGATGAAGAAGATGTGGTATATATATAATGGAACACTACTCAGCCATAAAAAAGGACAAAATCGTCCCATTCACAACAACATGGATGGACCTTGAGGGTATTATGTTAAGTGAAATAAGCCAGATAGAGAAAGATGAACTCTGTATGACTCCACTCATAGGTGGAAGTTAAACATATAGACAAAGAGAACTGACTGGTGGTTACCAGGGGAAAAGGGGGTGGGGGAGGGCACAAGGAGTGAAGTGGTGCACCTGCAACATGACTAACAATAATGTACAACCAAAATTTCACAAGGTTGTAAACTATCATAATCTTAATAAAAAGTTTAAAGAAAAAAAAATAATCAACAACTCAAGGGAAGAAATCATCTGATAGATGCTAAAATCCAAAATTCAAAATTCATTAGGTACCAGAGCCCCTCTCCCCATACGATACAGCCAGATCACAACAAGTCCAGTGATTTTTAACCACATCCCTTATGTGAGCTGAAGAAATCCTCTCTTCTTGTGAAAATCTGAAGCCCAACTAGGTCTAAAGGCTGGATACACTCACATCATTCTATCAAATCAGATGCTAATCCACAATTCATGAAACAAGACAGCAAAGAAAACACTAAAATGTATCTTATTAAATGGAAAAGGCAGAGCGATGCACCTAAATAGTTTCCTCAGAGAGTTAATTCTCCAGCCAGAAGTACCAGCCTAGGAAGGGAAATGTAAACAGAATGAGGACTCTATCCACTTGCCAAATCAACACAGGAGCCAAAACGACAAGTTCAACATTTGGAAGGTGCCAAGGCAAGTGACAAACCACCTCAAACAGCACTCAAGAGTCTGGCATTGCAAACATTTTGCTATTTGGGGATTTATCAAGGATAAATGGGTATTTATCAAAGATCAGTTCCCTATCTTGGAATAACTCCTTCACCAAGAAAAAATATTTACGGAGAACCTATGATGTGCAAGGATCTTCCTGCCCACCAGGGATCATTTCTCCTTACTTGACAGAGGGAAAAAAGGAGGAAACAAAAACCTTTCAGTATCAAGTAGCACTCAAAGTTTCTGGTGGCCGTCACATTGGTAAGGGTCATAGATCTAAACTCCCCTGCTTCTACCTCATACACTTAATTATTCCTTCACTTCCACCCTTGTACTTTCTTATTCATTGTTCTAAGATTTTCCCACGCTGTAATTTGACGTATCTGAGTTATTTACCTTCTCTGCTTTATTTCAAAAGTTCAGAGTTGCTTACCTTCCCATTTTTCAGCTGACCAGGTTTACAGAACTAAGAGAAAAACTACTCACCCAAAGGACAAACTTATTCTGTTGCTTTCATTCCCATTTGGATAATGAAATATACCCAAAATATAGGAATAAACTCATTTAATTGCCTCATTCAATGTTGCCCCATTGTGATTTAATAAACCCTACTTCCTGGCCTAGAAATACACAACTGCCTTATTCCAATAAAGAAAAAAGAATGCACTCTGGGGACAGATAATGTTGGCATGGAAAAAATGGAGCAGACTTGGGGCAGGCCCCGTCACCAAGTGGTTGAGTTCGCACGCTCTGCTTCAGCGGCCCAGGGTTTCGCAGGTTCGGATCCTGGGCACGGACCTGGCACCGCTCATCAAGCCATGCTGAGGTGGCATCCCACGTGCCACGACTAGAAGGACCCACAACTAAAATACACAACCACGTACTGGGGGGTTTTCGGGAGGAGAAGGAAAAAAAAATGGAGCAGTCTTGAGCTCCATTTACAATTCGCCTAAGATAACTAAGAATATACCTGAGGAAATGGTTTTAAAAAGACTTGAAAGAGGGAGTAGACATGTGGACATGTGGCCCAAAGAACAACGTCTATCTCTTGATTTTAATGAAACAAGTGTGTATGAGTCAGCTAATAAAGATAGGCTGCCATACTTCCTTACTCCACCCTCATTCCCTAAGAATCTGAGAGACATCAAGACACCTGAGAATGAAAAGAAAGGGGAAAAATGGAACAAAGGGCAAGCAGTTAAACAGGAAGGAGAAGAATGAAAAAACTGGAGGCAAACATAACCCAGAGGAAGAAAAATAAGGCGACGCAAAGGTAAGTATCTCTCTCCTACAGGCGGTCAAGCTATCTGCCTCAAACATCTGCTTCTTCCCGAAACACCGCTGGCAGACAGGGGATCTGAAGAGTTTGCATTCCACACAAAATAAAGGCGGTGCAGAGTACAAAGAGAAACAGCAGCTAAGCAGCCAGGTCAGAGAAATCCAACTTGATATGTAAGTAAAAAAAGAATGGCCTAGGGCCTGGAAATATTTAGGTTTTTTTAGGAAGAGGTGGAAATCTGAGAGGGCAAACTAAAAGACTAAGGATTCACCACCCTTGTCCCTCTTAGATAACATACTATTCTTATCTTTTTTGTAAACTGTGGAAGCTCCACAAACTCCTCTCAACCCAGCAGAATCATAAAAGGCCAAGTACAGACTCCACTACGCTTACTCGTTTCATGATACTTGCAATCATCAAACAAGTAAGCATAATGAATACATTAATGGTTATATTCATTTAAAAAAATGTATGCTTACTGAACATGTGCTGTGTGTCACAGAGTACTTAATACACATTAACCAAAGAACTGAAAGCTTTCAGAGAGTCCCTCATACTCTTGACAATCCTGTGGTGAAGACATGGAAACATTAACTCGTCAAGAGGTCTAATTTTACAATTATACTCTATCACTTGGTGGCAGGCTTTCTTTTATTTTCTGTAGGTCAATCACAAACCTATGTCCTACTGCATATAAACTCAAGATCCTAGCATTAGTGCATTCCTTTCTCCCTTTCAAAATTTTTAGGAAATGACCATGCATTATCTATTGGGGATGTTGTAACAGCTTCTGCCTTCCCAAGCAGGTCTCTCTGGCCTAAATTTTATCAAATAGCTGGGAGGCAGAGACTCAAAGACGCTTATCACTCAGGAAGCCAGGACAGGCAAGCAAGGCCTGGCTCAGGGAAAAGGGGCATATTTTTTTCTTTGTAATCTACAAAAAGTCAGTCAAATTGTTCAAAGACAACCATGCTCACCAACATCTCTTGCACAGTTAAGAAAGGAATTCTATATTTGATAGGACATTAAAACATAAGACTACATTCAGCAATTATACTAATTAATCCCACACATAGCATGCACTCCATTAAGCTAGTTCTAACCCTATTTCTGGTCTGGAAAAGCAATGGTGTTTGAAAGATTTTCAATCTTTACTTCCAAAAGACATGCTAGGAAAAGGGAATAGAAATGAAAATGAAGTGCCCTTTAATTAAACTCAGGTAACTTTTAAAAATCTAGTAACACTTTTAAGAGTACCTTCCCAATTTATCCGTGCTAATCTATTCCTCCTTTGTTTCTCCGTTTGCTTACAAGTCTTACGTAACAAATAGGGTCTGAACCTAGGGATTTTTTTATCTACTTTTTCTTCAAACCCCAAAAGTCAATTTCAACCATAAAAGCATGGAAGAATAGAGAGACAGAAAGCAGTACTGGGCAGTCTCTTAGGACACGTGTCATCATCCCCCACAGTCAAGAAGGGAGGAACTCAGTGGATGAGCAGGTTGCGAGGTAAGAAGTAAGAGCTGGCATCATGGAGCCAGGTCTTCAAAAAGAGTAGTAGACTGCAACAGAAAAATAGAAGGTCCTTGGAGGCAAGGAAGAAAAACACAGCAGGCATAACAACAGAACCACAGAAGAAGGGAGCGGCAGTCACAGATGTAAAGTAACAGCCTAGGCACTTGAACCTTGGATTAGCTACAAAACTAAATCCATCTGGATAGTGCTAGCTCTGAGCTAGTCCTATACTCCAGGGCCACAACAAATTTGCCACAATTCTGACACCCTTATTTTGTTTTTTTGAAAAGCAAATAAAACTTTCGAGAAATAGAATACTGATAGGAGGGTACTAATTTCTGTGCTCTAAACCAGAGGTTAGCAAACTACGGCCTGCTGGCCAAATCCGCTGGGGCTCCTGTTTTCGGTACAGCCCACATTTAAGAATGGTTTTACATTTTTTAATGGCTGAAACAAAATCAAAAGAAGAGTATTTTGTAACATGTAACTATCACATGAAATTCACATGTCAGTGTCCATAAATAAAATTTTTGGAACATAGTCACACCCACTCATTTATCTAGTGCATATGGCTGCTTTCTCCATACAATGGCCAAGCTGCCTACTCTACAGAGACTGTATGGCCCGCAAATATTTACTATCTGCTCTTTACAGAAAAAGTGTGCCAACCTCTGGTCTACATCAAACTGAACTTGATATGTTCAGTTGTTTTAACCATAAAGAACTTGTAAGCCAGATATTTCTTCTGGAAATTTTTCTTAAGCTCATATTCCTCTCACAGAGCCTGAAAAGGACACATAACAGGCTTTCAAAGTTAACTGAGCCACAAAAACCAGAACAGAGACTTCAAAGATCTTGCCTTCCAATAAAAGTCTGCGCTAGTAAACAGCCATTGGTTTGGACTTCTTTTTTAAACCATGAAGAGAGATCTTACTAGTGACTACAAACACAGGCTCCTTCCAGAGGCTGGAGGGAGTTGCTGAACTATTATGGTTTAAAAGCCAGGAGCCAGGAACACCAGATGTATGGGAGGGTGTCAATAAATGACTTTATAACCTACTCAGCTCATGTCCATAAAAACATAAAAGCAAATGTTCTAAAAAGAGTGGAATATTGTCAATTATAAGTAACATAAGAGTATAATTCAGGGAAAATACCACTAATCCAAATGTTTAAAACAGTTAAAAAGAGGCTACACAATTTGATAGTATCTTCCATACTTGTTTACATCTTCATAACATTCTTGGCTTAAAATTAGATAAGAAAATCCATCTGTAAAGTTGACTGTGAAGTTACCGAACCCAACCATTATCTTATTATAATTTGTTTTTTATAAAAGAAACTGCATCCAAAGCATCACAAACCTAAAAAAAAGCACTATAACGAACAATTTGTCAAATCCTGGGCCTCCCTTGAGTAATAAATTGCAATTTCCGCCTCTCTGGATAACATGTAGATATACCCTTCTTGGCATGAAGCTAAAATGACCCAGTTAGCAATTGTACAGAGTCGCTGAAGTAAGGTTTGGAAATGAATGTGAGTGGCTTTAAAAGCATGTCTACAATTAAACGAACGAAACACTGCTCTAGGCCAGGTAAGTCAGGAAAAGGGAGGCACTCTGATACCACGGCCCTGTATGAACACAACTCTCACAATCTAAGAATCTCTGTACAAAAAGACAAAACCACGTAACAGCAAACCAATAAACAGTTCCGTTCGTAAAAGAGTCTGAAGACATTTTATCGAAAGAAAGAAAAAAAAAAAACCTATTTCTTTGGGAAAATGACCTCTCAGACTAACACACCGAAATACTGCAAATCAGACAGCAGCAATATACAGTAAGTGCAACCGGAAAAGAAAGTCATCCGGGGTCACTAGTGGCTTCAGTGGC
Organism: Equus przewalskii; assembly: GCF_037783145.1. Taxonomy (NCBI): domain Eukaryota; kingdom Metazoa; phylum Chordata; class Mammalia; order Perissodactyla; family Equidae; genus Equus; species Equus przewalskii. The sequence continues at coordinate 34,689,369 of NC_091832.1, read as the reverse complement.
ACAGAAAAAGCACGTGCCCGCAGTGATTACAGCACCACCGAGACCGTTATTAAGTTATGCGGTAGGTCTCCAATCTAAACCCCGGGCTCCGCTCCGGCCCAGGCTAGGGGGATGAGTGCGAGCGAGAAATGCAAACTCATCAGCGCTTTGACCTTAACACGGGCAGCCCCGGGAACGTTCCCCTAAGAGCGAGATGCATCTCAAAGTCACTCCCAAACAGGTCCGGCCACGCCCTCCCGAGAGGGCTTCCTCAAAAGTTTTGCTCGCGAGGGAAATTGAGGCACAGACGATTTACACGGGCTGGCAGAAAGAACCCCGGACCAGCCGTCGTCTCTCGGGGCCGGGGAGCCCCGAAGCCGTGGCTGAAGAGGGGGTCCCCGAGCGGCAGGAGGCAGCCCGGGAAGCGGGTCCAGACGATCCGACGACCTCCCCTCCCCCTCCCCGCGCCCGCCCCGCCGGGGCCGCCGCCCGGTACCTCTCGATGACTGAGGCCACCAGCTGCGGCAACTCCTTCATCTCGAAGGCGGAATAGGACGCGGACAGCAGGGGCCGCACCGCCACCTCCCAGCCCGGGGTCGTCTCCGACCCCGTCGCCGGGGCCCCAGGCGCCGGCGCCCCTGCCGCCGCCTCTTCGCCGCCGCTCGTCGCCATCTTCCGTCGTACTACTGCGGCTCCCTCCGGGGGCTTGCCACCGGCCCAGCGCCGCCTCCCGGGAGGGGGCGGAAGTGACGCATTCGGCTCGTCAGACGGTGCGACGCAGTCGCTGGCCAAAACACGCGACGCGCGGGGACGGCCTCCAGCCGCTCGCTCCGGGGGAGTGTGGCGCGGCGTGGGGGCGGGTCGGGGGCGCTGCGCCTGCGCAGGACGTGGAGCTTCAGATGAGGGCGGGGGAGCATTAGCCTCGGCGCGTGCGCGCTGGGAGTCGTGCCTGGAGGTAGGAGCAATGTGGGTTAGGGGCACCCGGGAAAGGTGAGTTTGGGACTTGGTTTCAGTTGGCAAGACCAGGGCAACGGAGTGGACTACGCATCGGCGAATATACTACTCCCGGCCCGTGACAGCCGAGGACGAGGAGACCGAAGCCTAATCACTGGCACCCGCTTCTTCCCTTCCCCAGTGCTCCTCGTGATAGTAATACTACAGCGCTTCAGAGTTTACAAAGTTCGTTCTCCTCACACCACCTCTCGCTGTGCTGTAATCCCTATTCCTTACTTTTCCGAGTTCAATCCCACTTATGTTTTGGTTACCCCCCATTAGTGATTTTACCGGCCCGTGTTTGCATAGCTCTCTGCATTTTGCCACGTAAGGTTCTGTTTTCCCCATTTTTCTACTGGCAAAGAATGTAAGCTTTGACGAACAGGGGACAACGTCTAGATTTTTGCCGATAAAACTATCTGCGTTCCAGATCTCCGAGGGAAAAGCAGTTTGACTGGAGAGTTTGACTCAAGGAAAGGTGTGCGTGCGTTGAGGACATTCTTGGGCGGGTGCGGTCCTGGGGGACGACGTCAGGCTCTCGGCTCTGGCCCACAGTCCGCCTGAAGAAATCTTCGTGAGAACCGTGAAGACGGCTTGAAAATCCTGAAGCCCTGAAATTCTCCCCCAGGTTTTGGAAGAGCTCCTTTTGTTACCAGTGTAGATAAATTGGTACCTGGTGATCAGTCTGCACTTTTAGTAAGAAAAGACCTATTTTACATTAGAAATAAAATTCAGTCAAGGCCAGTCTTGGAGGAGAAGTAGCTTCAATGATAACAGTAGGGATTTTCCCTTAGTGTCTTATTTATATCAGGGGATAATAACAGTAGGTTTCTTAAACATAAAAATATGAAAAATGAAAGACATGGAGAAAAACCTTTCCATAACTGAATACTGCACTATTTTAAGATACTGAACCAGAGCCCTAAGCAGAAGGCTGGAGACCAAAAATGTTATAGTGGCTCTTGGGAGATTTATTTTATTTTACCAAAAGGACAAAATTAACCTGCAAAGGTTCTCTTGGAGAGGTTTCAGGAAATAATGAAAGGTCCGGTGTTCCTGCTCCCCTCCCCCCCATCTGCGGCAGCTGTAAGACAGTAAAAAGGCAAATGCAGACTATCACAAGGAGCTTTGCATCTGTACCTGAACTCACATTATTTACTTGTTAACATTTATGGCTCGGATTTCAGGAAAGCACTCTAGGTAAAGATCTTTCTTTATAGATACCACATTAATTTCAGCATTGGAGGTTTGTTCTTGTGTTGCTACAAAAATTTGGAATGGCATCTACATTCTAAATGTAGACAACAAAGAAGCGGGCTGAAAAAAGACTTCCAGATGAAACAGCAGCTTCTAATACCTCTGGTCAAAAAAATAAGATAGAAACTAAGAATAGTAATTTTTATGAGTTATTAACTGAAGGACTCAAAATACTAGTTCCTTTGTAATCCCAAATGTCTGGGCAAGGAACTAAATTTTAAAACGGATAAAAGAGAGATATGATATAGGAAATGCAATGAAAGAAAAAAAATTAAGCAGCCACAGCTGCATGTTGTGGTTTAAAGATCAGTGTGGGAATACGGACTAGGAGGAAGCATGAGGGGGTCTGCTGGGAACTGGCAAGTTCTATATCCTGACACAAGTCATGGTTACATGGATATACACACAATATTCATTGAGTTACATACTTACGATGTGTACACCTTAGTGGTTGTAAATTAGACCTCAATCTAAAACAAGAAGAGGTCAGTGTCACTGCAGGAACCTCAAAAGCAAGAGATAATGGCATTTTTGTTTCAAAAATATTCCATCTGATACATAGTTGCTTGAAATAAGTCCTACTGGAGACGGTGTGTTTAGAAACAATTAGATGAATAAACCATAGCTATTAGCTCCCAGAGGCCAACAAAGGTCAATCACAAAGTTACAAGAACCAATAGTGCATATTTTGTGGAAACTCCTAATGCAACACTGAAACCAGAAATGGACAGCAGCTCCTTTTTGGTAATTCACAATCAACGGAAATTTGGTTTTTTAATACCAAGAATGTAAGGAAATAGATTAGAAGCCTAATTCAATTTAGTAATATGATACGGTCATTTGTAATCCACAAGTATTGATTATTTTTCCCATAATAGTGCATTCTGTATGGTATGAATTTAAAACAAAGAAGAAAATGTGCTTTGCAGCCTTCTTGCTTTAAGAGAAAGAAATAATTTTGGCAATTGCGCAGGGACTAGAAGAGAATGTCAGTTTTACAGAGTAGCAGAAAGCAAGATTTATAGAAAACTGAGGAAGGAAAGAGCACAACTGAAATTATCAAAATTAGAAGGTGAACACCCAAATTTACAATAGCATTCAGTAATAGCCAATGTGAGTTAACGCTTTTACTACAAAATGAAGCTTAGATATACTAATTCAGCTTAAACCAAATAACATAAGATCAAACATACATCCCGAGTTTTGTTTTGTAAAATGATTTTTCCATTCCTCAGATCTGCTATTGCCATGTTTTAGGATTTACACTCAGCAAAGTTTTGGACAAGATTGAGAGACAGGAGAGAGAGACAGGAAGGAGAAGGATAAAGCAAATGGGGTAAAACGTTAACATTTGGGGAATCTGAGTGAAAGGTATCTGAAAATTCTTTGTACTATTCTTGTAACTTTTCTGTAAGTCTGCAGTTGTATCAAAATAAGTTATGGGGCTAGCCCAGTGGCGCAGCGGTTAAGTGCGCACCTTCCTCTTCGGCAGCCCAGGGTTCACCGGTTCAGATCCCGGGTGCGGACATGGCACCGCGCAACATGCCATGCTGTGGTAGGCGTCCCACATAGAAAGTAGAGGAAGATGGGCACAGATGTTAGCTCAGGGCCAGCCTTCCTCAGCAAAAAGAAGAGGATTGGCAGCAGTTAGCTCAGGGCTAATCTTCCTCAAAAAAAAAAAAGTTAAAAGAAAAAAAAGCCTTGTAAATACTTCACTTTATGATTAGAGTATAATGACATGTGGCAGGCATTTAACAGAAGGAAAGTAGTATAAAGTCCAGAAAAGTGGAGTCAAAGGATTACACTGTATCCTCTAGCACTGCTGGGGGGTGGGGAAGGGCTATCTGGGTCAGAGGAAGTGAATATTCTGGTCTCTTTTGCAGATAAATGCCTAAAAGAAACACCATGCATAGGATATTACACGCCATTCTTAACTCCATAATAACCAAGCAAACTTAGCATAGCATTTTAACTTGCTATACAGGCTTTTGCATAGCAGAGAATAGACACTCCAACTAGCAGACGTAAGTATTCTAGTCCTCTTTGCAATGAGTCTTCTTTATCGATAACCTGGCATTCTGGTTATCAGTCTTCTGCTCTAGCTTATTTTATCACAGCACATGGGATAGACAATTATCTCCAAACCCATAAAGGACAGTGGAGCTGATATGAGTAAGTGTGCCTTTGAAATGTATTTTTGCTTTCTTAACTTTCATTCTTCCAGATTGCATGTTAGGTAACAGTAGACAAGAGTGTGCTTCAATCTAAATCTATGGCTAGTTTATAGAGATACTTCCTGAATGGCCTCAGTCTCTAAACCTGGAAAAGGCACCTCTCGGTATCATGGCTCAGAAATTTATATTAGCCTTAGTGCTAGTGGAAAAATGGCTTCTTGGTTGGAGGTCAGTCTCAAGTGACATCACACTCAAACTCCTTAAACAATGAGGAGGCAGGTGTGCAAACATCCTTTATGTCACTATAAATCCTTACTGGAAAGATGGTCTAAATAATACAAGACAGACTTCCCTGAAAGAGTATTTGATTGATCTCATAAAAGTCTCTAATGGAATAACACTTAAGAATTTCAACCTTGTGACCATAAAAAAGGGTATGAGAGATCCATATCGCTAATATGGAAAGCTCTCCATGATGATAGTAAGCGATAAAATCCAGGTGCAGAACATCATGTGGTCTGGAGAGCTCCACACCAAATTGTTCAGTGGTTATCTCTGGAAAATAGAAGGTGGGAGTAGGTTTTAAAGGAGAGACTCACCTTAATTCTTCTGGCATTGCTTGTTTATTTTTTTACTTACATAGCCTGCTTAAATAAATTTGGCAACAAAAACTGAAGTAGTTCATAGAAAGTACCAGTATCTCCTTCATTATTGAAAGGTAGGTGGTACACCTCAGTTGACATTTTACAAAAAAATAAAAGTGCATAGAATGTTGTCTACCTTGTTTTGATTATGGAACGATAATTGTCAATTTTTTAATATTAAGGTACAGTCGTGCGTCACTTAGCAACAGGGGTATGTTCTAAGAAATGTGTCATTAAGCGATTTCGTCGTGCGAACATCGTAACATGCACTTACACACACCTAGGTGGTATATAGCCTACTATATATATATATATATATACACGTAGGCTACATGGGACTAATCTTAGGGGACCACTGTTGTCTATGCACTCGGTCTTTGACCAAAACGTCATTATGTGGCACATGACTGGTTGTTATAAAGAATGTTTTCCAAAGCCTATTTGGACTTTGAGTCTAAATAATCAAAGTTCTTTTTATTTTGTTTATATACGTACACATAAATATAATATACCAAAAATGTATCTTCCCCTTTCAAAATTGAAATTATGGTACCACAAAGCTTATTTCCCATAATGATCTTATGAACATTTATTTTAAGCAGTAAAATAGGGTTTGTCAGAGCTCATGTTCCAGAGCACACCAAAAAAAGGTGAGTAGGACTATCTCTTGGCATTTCAATAAATATAAGAATTCCTTACTAAGACACCAAAAGCACTGTAGAAATTTAAGAAACTAGGGACAAATGTCAAAGAAGGTATAACCATTTGGGAACAATTTGTCAGGTAGCAGCTTCATGGTTAAGATAGTGGAGCGTTCAGAAAACAGCTTAACAATCCCTGAGAGACACCGATTAACTGAAATAATAAAACACTAGGCCGCGTCACTCAGGAAATTGTGTGGTTAACCAAGAAACTCGGAGGTCCGGGGCAGCCAGAGTCAACAAGGAAGGCTTCATGGAGTTCAGATTTGGGACAAGCCAGATTTTGAGAAGAGAAGAAAGCATTCCACATAAAGAATACAGAGAAAGAATAGATTCATGACATAAAATTTTAAATGAGCAGAAATCAGGTAAATCTTGGGATGACTCTGATAATTGTAGCTTAGGACTAGGCTCTGACAGAGAACAGCAATTTATAAGGGCAGTGAGATTACAAATCTGAAATTACCAAGCTGAAAGACACCTTACAGACCACGGAACCTGTGCCCTCACACAATCAATGAAACACATTCAGAGAGGTTAGGTGACTTGCATTAAAGTCTCTAACACATTCTTTAGCAGTATTTTTTCTGTCATACTTTGCTCCAGAAAAGACTTAGGGCATCTCTATGAATACAAGATGTTCAAAATTTATTCGCTGAAAAAACAAGTAGCAGAATTAAATAGCATGATCCCATTAATAGTTTGTATACAAGAGCACAAAACTCAGGCTATCAATGCCCATGCGAATTATTAATACTAGTTCACATTCAAGTAATTTTTATACTTTAAATTTTTCTATAGTGTGCATGTTCTATTTAAAATCAAAGGGAAAAAAAGGTTAAGTGACTTAAGAGAGAGACACAACTATTCCTGATACTGAGCCCAGAGGGACCAGAGAAGAGGCTATGACAAAATACTGGCCCAAAATTCAACCTAGATGCACAGCTAGTTCTCTGCACATCTGGCTTAATCTAGGGATTGATTTTGAGTGCCCTGAAGAAAAGATGGATTATAGATGGGGGGGTGTCCGCCACAAATGTGTCTCAACCAATCTCCTTTTGTGTTACATTTGTTCTTGTTGCTGTCTCATCACACAGTTAATTTTCATTTTATCGTGTATCACTGCATTTGTGTAAGCTGTCCCAGGTGTTTTTTGTAACAAGGAGTAACATCTATCATTAAAATGACAGAGCCTGACAAGGATTTATGGCTAAACAGAGGGCTAAAGGATGCCTTCAAGAAGTTCCACATCTGCTGCAGTGCAGACAAAAGGGTGATCAGGATCCAGCATTTTACTCTATAGAGAAAGGTAGAATGAGTCAGCTCAAAATTTAGAATTGTGGACTCAGCAAAATAAATATTAGAGGAATGCTAACAAAAATTATTTGAGTTTCAGCAAAGTTTAAGTCTGGTATTTCTTAAACTGTAGGGTAACTTGTTTATTAAAGCCACCCCTAATTTCTGACCATAAAGCCATATTATTTGCATATGAGCCTGCTCACCTTTCTTTGCTGGGAAGGAGGGGAGGGGAGCAGGTGTCAACCTCTTCCAAAAGTGGTATTAAATCACTAAGCTACAATCTTAAGAGGGTAGGCGGGGCATAATACATTACCATTTAACCCCCCTTCCAAAAAAATTCTCTCACCTCTCAAAATTAAAAAAAGGTTCTTACTGACCCTGAATTTCTGTTGTAACTGCAATTCTGTATTTAACTTATGCATGTTCCCCAATAAGTGATTCCTGCCCAGAGTCAAAGGCTAAGGAAAGATCATAAATAAAGCCACAAACCAGTTTACCTTATTCCCAACAGGGACTAAGAATCACTAAAAACTATTTAGTTGCAAAATTTTACCAAAAGATCTTGTATGTTGACAACTAATAAAAAAATAATATGAAAAATACTGAAGAATCTACCTTTTTTTTTTTTTTTGAGGAAGATTAGCCCTGAGCTAACTACTGCCAGTCCCCCTCTTTTTGCTGAGGAAGCCTGGCCCTGAGCTGACACCCGTGCCCATCTTCCTCTACTTTCTATGTGGGATGCCTACCACAGCATGGCGTGCCAAGCGGCGCCATGTCCGCACCCGGGATCCGAACCGGCGAACCCTGGGCTGCTGAGAAGCAGAACGTAAGAACTTAACCGCTGCGTCACCGGGCCGGCCCCAAGAATCTACTTTTTTAAGTGAAACATTGCAGGGGGCTCCAAAATTAACCTAATTAGTGAAGAAGGGGGAACAGATGGCTCAAGAGACATGCACAGAAAAAGAGGAACACAACACAAGAGATGAGAGAATTGAGAGGAAACCGTTTCAAAGCCATAGGCAGACGCTGCTTTAAGATTAAGAAAGGTTGAGAACTAAGAAGACTTAGTTTTGACCATGTCATTAGCTCTAGCTATTTTAAGCACCTGCTTTGAGGTAACTTTCAGTAAAATAGTAATGATTAAAGCTGAAATACAGGGAATTTTACACAAGGGCAGATAACCTCCCTCTCGTTAGCTTGTTCTTTCAGATTCTGGCACATTCATAGATAAATGAAAACTAGAATCTAGCAGATTTACTGGGCCGTGCAAGCAGAACAGACAGTAAGGCAAAAGCTAATGATACAGCTTGCACATATTTATACAGGACACTCAAAATTCCAGGCAGGCTTTCTCAAAACTAGGCCAGAATTTTTTTTTAACTCATACTTACTCTCTTCTCCTAGGTCACTGTGAGCAAAATTTGCCTTGAGTCGGGATGAAGAGATGCCTGTTTTTTTCTGGAGATACTCAGATGTTCATTCATTCATCCGTTGAGATCAATTTCACAATCTTATTACTAAAGTAAAATTCTTCTCACTTTTCTTCCCTCTCTGCCATAATCTACCATCAGCATAGAACCAAAGATGAAAAATTATGTTTTTAAATAACACAACGGTTATATGATTAAGTTGGCATGCTTCCTGATTAAAATACACTCACTCCATTTCCACAGTGGTTTTTGTTCCCTCTAATGCAAAAGTAGCCTCAAAGTGATGTTCCGAAGCCACAGAAAAGGACTTCAACAGTGTCATTCGTCACTTGCTTTATTCAGACGCTTGAATGTACCTCTCTCCCCACAGGGCAGGAGGTCTCTCTCTGTACATTTCATTCTTCACAGTAAAGAAAAACCCCATCATTCCCCAAACCCATGAACAAGGGAAACCTTTAGGATTTCTTACTCTGTTACAGAGACAAGAGCCCAGCCATCCAGCATGCTGTTCTCACATGATGCAGCTTCCCACCCCTGCCTATTCTCTCCCCTTTTGTAAAGATCAATAAGATTTAACATCTGCTCATTTTAAGAGAGATATAGTGACCCACACATTAATTTATTTCTAAAACTACAAATAAATAATGCAGTTCTTAAACAAGGACAACTTTCTTTAATGAGGTTATAAGAAGGCTAGACCAGCCAGTGGGTGAGGTCAAGGATCAGACAATTCAGTAGTATGAACGAGGCCTCAGCTTGGACACATCTCGCGTGAATAGTATAGGCAATGACCTACCAACCAACACGCTATTACACAGTCGACTGCTGATAAACTGCACCGAAGGGTGGGTGGCCCGACCTGATGAATGAGGGCATGAAACTGGAGGCTTAGATAAAATACGTCTGACACCATATATAGCTTCCTCATCCCTAAGTACTTTGGAGAGAAGCCATGAGCGGCTGGATCAGTCCTCAAACCTCAGCTAAGGATGGATCTTCTTTCTCCCCAACGTAAAACAGCAAGTGCACCTATAAGGTGGAGTTGTCGATAAGAGCTCCCTTCCAACTTTGAAGCATGAGACGGGGAAACAGTCCGAAAGATTTCTAGAGAAACCTGGGAAACAGCCAACCAAAAGCAATTTGAACAGGCCTCACAAAAGAGAAAAATCTGTTGGAGGTCTTACAAAAAAAAACAAAGCAACATTCACAGATCGGCAAAGAAAGGAAACAGGGCAGTGGCCTTTGGACTTGAGGGGAAAGTGCATCAAGACGCTTGAGACTTGGCGCAGAGAGTAAGCTCGGCCTGCGTCTCCCGATGACTCTGCATCAGACATATCCCAAAAGGAGGCTCCAGGAGAGTCCATCGGCCCCACGACATTAACCGAGGTGAGTGCCCAGCGCGTCCTCCACCAACCTGTCGAACTGCAGCTGGAGCTTCCCACCTGCCCCTCCGCCCCCATGGCCCCGCCGTCTGGCAGTGGCTCTTGGGCTTCACCGCCAGGCACGATTCAGGAGTTTCACCTGCGCCAGTCTCTTAGTGATCATGGTGGCAAAAACCAGGCCAAAGAGGACACTGCTGATTAACACATAGTCATAGTCATCCTTCAGGACGTCAAACTGTTTGGATGGGTAGACTCGAGTTTGGTAAATGTCCAAACCATAGGCCACGACCTGGAAGGCAGAGGGGATGAGAACTCCGTAAGAAAGGCAGCGAGCGATCCGCCACCACCTCAAACTCCAGTGAGAAAGGAAATGGAATCCTCAGCTGTTCTCCCAAGGGTGAAACAAAGAGCAGCTGTCAACCAGGGTGGCTGCGGAGAAGGTGGCACAGGCCGGGCTGTGGGCTTGACTCACCAAACAAGTGGACTCCAGGCCTGAGGGAGCGGTGTAGATACCTCGCATTCGAGAAACTGTCTGGTTGTAGTTGATGAATCGCTCTGCGTGGATCTGTACATCTGGAGAATAGGGGATCAGGTTCTCCTCCCTGTAAGACATCAGCCAGGACCGGCGCTCACACTGCTGTAAGGGGATCTCTTGGCTGCCCTGCCCGAGTCCAGGGAGGTTTCCAAGCCACATATCTAGCCTCGGATCTTCCTTCAAGGTCTACTTGCGTTAGGTAGTTAAAAATTTAGCAGCTGAATGTTAGGAAGGGCTGCAACAAAGAAAGCTGTGTGGAGAGTGACAGATCTGGATTCCTACCTTGTTTCTAAATCTAAAACAAATAAGAGACGACCAGTATTCCACACTAAAGGAAGAAAGTCAGGGCCATTTTAAAACCAAAACACTGATGGGGCCGGCCCAGTGGCACAAGGTTAAGTTCGCACATTCCGCTTCTCGGCAGCCCGGGGTTCGCTGGTTCGGATCCCAGGTGCGGACATGGCACCACTTGGCACGCCATGCGGGGGAAGGCGTCCCACATATAAAGTAGAGGAAGATGGGCACGGGTGTTAGCTCAGGGCCAGGCTTCCTCAGCAAAAAAGAGGAGGATTGGCAGTAGTTAGCTCAGGGCTAATCTTCCTCAAAAAAAAAAAAACTCAAAACATTGAGCCACTATGCCAGTTCCTGCTCTTCCCCCTAGAGTATCCCAGTCCACATTCCTCTGAAACCCTGCTACCTCCCATGTGTTCCCCAGCTTTAACCTCCCGTCTCTCTCCGAACCATACTCCTCTTTTCCTCACGTGCAAACACAGATCTACTGTCTCCTCACCCTGCCCAGTTCCTCACAACCAAGGGAACAGAATTCAGGATGGAGGCGAGAAAATATGCAGCGATGATGGCTGCAAATATAAAAATTAATACTAACAGTGAGAAGCTATTGGCTTCCCCACATGACCCAGCCCTATTACCTCCCTGACCTCATTTCCTAGTGTCCTCGCCACTGGCTGCTCCAATCACAGTAGCCTCCTGCCCTTCCTCTAACTCACCAGATATGATCACAGGGCATTTGCACTGGCTGTCCCTCTACCTGGAAAGCTCTCCTTGGATATCCACAAGGCTAGCTTCTTACCTCCTTCAAGTCGTTATTCAAAAAAAATCACCTTTTCAGAGGGGCTTTCCCAGGCCACCCTCTGCAATTTCACCCCAACATATCCCTCAACACTTCATAGCCCCTGGCCCTTTTCTATCTTTTCTGCTCAGCATTCACAAGTGCCTGACATAGTATTATTTCACTTGTTTATCTTATTTATTGTCCACCTCATCTCCTCACCAGAATGGAAGCTCCATGAGGACAGAGATGTCTGTCAGACTGGTTCACTGCTACATCCCCAGCCCCGAGCACAGCAGGACAACACACACACAGAGACTGAGGACCAAACTCCATCAACACGTCAGGTTTCTTAAGGTCAGAGCCTTCGGCACTGCCCACAAGGGTCCCACCTGCTTTGTTCTGTTGGGATCTCTGGCCGGCGGGGATCCAGCAAGGCCTTAGGGAGGGAAAGAATTGCTCCAGAAGGCAGCCCAACTGCACAGAAAGACATCAACAGAAGTGAATGGTCACAGTGATCCAATCCCAGATTACAGCTAATTACAAAAATACCATTATCACAGAAATTTAAAATAGAGTTTCAAATCAAAAAATGGGTCAATGAGGCTCCCTCAAATGGCCAAAAATAATAATCTAATAACACGCAAGGGTCTGAATGAAGGTTCCCACTTTTGAAGACGCTGGTTTCTTCACATATCATCTTGAGACATCAGAAAATAAAGGTCTAGAATCAAGAAATGAATAACGATGAAAGAGAAGAGCACAGAAGGCCACTCGGATCTCTTCATCCCTCCCCCTTCCCTCCAGCAACACCTGCCCCGACCAAGCGAGTCCCCTGGCTGTTCACCAACACACGCCGCATGTGCGGCTGCAGCAGCGATGCCGGGGAGGCCCCAGGACCTGGCAACACAAGAGCCCGCTGCTTCCAGGGATGCTGGGGAATAAACTCAGGAAACTGCTGAGAGGGCTGGCCCCCACACACGTGAGAACAAACTGTAATACCAGGTGCCTGGCAAAGCTGAGAGCCCCAAGTGCCATGGTAAAATCACCAGACAGAGCGGCCTGTTGAACAATCACTAAGTCCTGGACGCAACCATAGAAGGATAAGACCCTAAACCTTGCCAGTTCTGCAGCCCATCAGCACAGACTATGTTAGGAATGGTATCAGGGCTCAAGTTCCCAAGCGAGGTGAAAACGCAGAACTGAGAAAAGAAGTGGTTCTTCAGAAATGAGGATCAAGAGAGACATGTCATCTTTATGGGTTGCAAAGCTGAACTAAGGCACTTTTTCTGCTGAAAGAAAGCCGTCCTCACTAAGCTTCCCTTACAGTGGTCAAACAGGGCTCTGCTCGCAGTGCATCCCTGGCCCTGTCCTTCAGTGCGGCCACCTAAGGGAAGTTGGTCAGAGACCCTCCCCTGGTGACTCACTAAGCAGGTGTCGGCTGGTGATGCCCCGCTCCGTGATGGTGGCTTCCATGGCACTGATGGAGGATGGGAAGATGTAGGACTGTTGGAGGACCTGGGGAAGCTGGGGACGGTCCAGGGAGCTGAAGGCGGTCGCATTGTATTGCTCAGTGCCCTCGTAGAGCTCCAGTGCAGTAAACTCATTACGCCGGGCCTTGGTGTTCCAGTACTGGTACTGCAGAGAGAAGATGTGGCAGCTTGGTACTTGGCTGCTGGTTCAAGCGGAAAGGCAAAATTACCTGGGAAGGCCTCTCTCCACAGAGCTCCCATCCAGGAAGGAAAGAAACCACGCAGCACCCCACCTGTCTTCCTTGAGACCCAGTTTACTCATTTGCAGGGTACTTTTATCAGGCTCTCCAAAGTTCACCATAAGACAAAGGAATTCTCAAGACACTTAGAAGTCAGAATAGAAACAGCTGACATCTGAGTGCTTAGTATGTGCCAGGCGCTGTTCTAAGCTGGACTAGAGGACACTCTTATTACCCTACTTCACACGTGATGCAACAGAGAGCTGAAATAACTAGCTCAAGATTGTACAGCCAGGAAACAGAAGAGCTGGGACCAAACCTCAGCAGGCTGATTCCTGAGCCCAGCCCCCTAACCAGCCCCACTACTGCCAACCAGGAGTTTTGGATCCTAGGAAAACACAAAGCAGCAACTGGTTTCTGGAACAAGAGGCAAGGAAGGGATTTAAGACACAGGGACACCAGCCATAAGCACATGAGCTATGTCACGTCCCTGGTAGTAACACAAGTGTATCTGCCACTCCTTACCACCACCCAGTTCTCTGAGTGCACGATGTGCACGGGGCCCTTGGCTTTCCTCTGCACGGACGAGTGGATGATGCGCCCGGTGACACCGTCCACAAGGAAGATGCCGATGAAGGTGCGCTCATGGTGCACATCTGTGCTCTCTGTCACCACGGCCAGCAGATTGGGGTTCAGGCTCTGGGGAGAGGGAGACAAAAGCTCCTTCAGAACCACAATGGCACATCATGAGCTCCACTCCACTGTGAGCCCCAGGCGGTGAGGCAGACCTGGAGCCCAGCCTGGCAGAGGAATTGGGTTGTCTGGTCAGAAGAACTTCCTATTGAGTTCGCCATCACTGCATTTGTTTAGTGTCCACTGGGGGCTGCACACCAGGCGCTTTGCCTACATCATTTCATTGAATCTCGAAAACAGCCTTACAAAGTAGCTATCATTGGGGCCAGTCCCACGGCCTAGTGGTTAAGTTCAGCACACTCTGCTTCAGTGGCCCAGGTTCGGTTCCCAGGCACAGATCTACATCACCTATTGGCAGCCATGCTCTGGCGGCAACCCACATACAAAATAGAGGAACACTGGCACAGCTGTTAGCTCAGGGTGAACATTCCTTATGCAAAAAGAGGAAGACTGGCACAGATGTTAGTTTAGGGCGAATCTTCCACAGCAAAAAAAAAGTAGTTATTACTATCCACATTTCACAGATGAGCAGTCTTCAAGTAGTTAAGCAATTTACGCAAGTCAGACACAGTAAATGGAACCCAAGATTGTAACTCAAGATACAATACAGGTCTGGGGCTGGCCCCGTGGCCGAGTGGTTAAGTTCGCGCGCTCCGCTGCAGGCGGCCCAGTGTTTCATTAGTTCGAATCCTGGGCGGGGACATGGCACTGCTCGTCAGACCACGCTGAGGCAGCGTCCCACATGCCACAACTAGAAGAACCCACAACGAAGAATATACAACTATGTACTGGGGGGCTTTGGGGAGGAAAAAGGAAAAAAAATAAAATCTTTAAAAAAAAAAAAAAAAAAAAAGATACAATACAGGTCTGCCCACTCACTGACCTGAGGACACTGCTCCAGCATCACTCATTCCCTCTACCAGTGCCCTCCCTATCACTAAATCAGTGGATGAGTCTCAGTTCTCACCTTATTTGACCTACTAGTACCACGTGATCACTCCCTTCTTGAAACACTTTCTCCACCTGGTGTCCAGGACACCTGCTCCCTGGTTTTCCTTCTGCCTTACTGGCCACTCCTTCTCAGTCTCTTCTGTGAGTTCTTCCTCATTTCCCCAATCTCTTGGGCACTTCTGTCTACACTCGCTCTCACGGGGATCTCAGCCAACCTCATGGCTTTCACATCACATATGGGACTGGCAATGCCCAAGTTTACATACCCAGGCCTAGACCTCTCCCTGAACTCCAGCCTTGACCAACAGACTGCCATCTCAGTGTCTCTTCTTAGATGTCTCACCTCAAATTGGACATGCCCCAAAATGAAGCCCTGTTCAACCCCTGCCTAAAACCTGCTCCCCTCCGGCCTCCCCATGCATCAATGTCATACGCCTGGAATCCCTGAGTCATCCCTGACTCCTTTCTCTCTCTTTAACACAAACACAAACATCCTATCCACCAACACAGCCCATCAGCTCTACCTTCAAAAGTACCCAGAAGCTGATCCCTTCTCACCACGCCCCTGCTGCCGAGCCAGTGTGAGCCGCCGTCATCCCACCTGGATTACCACAATAGCCCCGTCAGTCGGCCTGCTCTCCTCCTTGGCCCTTACAGTCTAGTCTCAACACAGCAGGCCAAAAGAATCTGGCAGACCTTGGTCATTTATGTCACTTCTCTGCTCATAACTTCCCAGTGGCTCTTTGTCTCACTCTAAGGCCAGAGTGACGGCCTGTGATCAGGCCCCAGCACCTCTCTGACCTCAGCAGCATGACTCTCCTCCTCACACACCCTGTTCTAGTCACACTATCCTCCTTGCTCATTTCTGGAAGACTCCAGGCACATTCTGGCTTTCTGTCTGCAAGGCTCTTCCCCCAGATATCAGATGACTCATTTCCTCACTCCTTCAAATTTCACTTGAGTGTCACTTTCTCAATGAGACTCTCCTTACCCACCCTTGTGAAAATTATACCCCTTCTAAGTCCAGCACTCCCTTTCCTACCCTTGGCTTTGCATCTTTCTATAGAACTGGTCACCCTTTAATATCTTGTATGATTTACCCATTTATTTTCTTATTTGCCTCTTCCAAATACAAGGAAAGCCTCCTAAGGACAGGAAATTTCATCTGTTTTGTTCCCTGATGTAGCCCAGGGTCTAAAAGAGTGCCCAGCATCCAGTTGGCACTCAAAAAAATTGCCCCTTCACCTCTGTGATGTTCCTTCTAAAACCCCATAACCACAGTCTAACCATGAGAAAAACATCAGACAAACCAAAATTGAGCCGTTCTACAAAACACCCGACTAGTACTCTTCAAAACTATGAAGGTCATGAAAAGCAAAAACAGACTCAAAAACTGTCAAAGACCAGAGAAAACTAAAGAAACTTGACAAGTAGATGCAATGTGGGATCCTAGACTGGATCCTCGGATAGAAAAGGACATTAGTGGAAATACTGGTGAAACCCAAATAAAGTCTGGAGTTAACAGTCCTGTACCAACGTTGCTTTCTTAGTTTAGACAGATGTACCATGGTTCCCTAGAAGAAACTAGGTAAGGGGTATATAAGGGAATTCTATGTACTATCCTGGAGCTTTTCTATAGATCTAAAATTAAGCCAAAGGAAAAAAGTTTATTGAAAAAAATACTAATAACCTAAAAAATTTGCAGAAAAAATATATATCCAAAAAGCCCTAGGCCTAACTACTATTCTTTTCAACATATCAAAAAACACAAGTATTCCAGTAAATTTTACTTCATAAATGTAAAATTACATAGTGAATGTATTTTTCCTAGTACAAGTCAAAAGGTACTTTAGAATTTGTGTTATTTTGGTCCTTCTGAACAAGAAAAGCTGACTACAGCCACGTGGAAGGCATCCATCAATGAAGACTTCAAGTCGACAGCAGTAATAATAATGTGAACCGCGTGACAAACACTGTTCTAATCACGTTGCATGTTATCATTAATCTTCAAAACAATCCTGTGGCATAGGTGCTATGATCCCCACTATGTTGGTGAAAATAGAAGTTGAGGAAGCCTAAACAAATCACCCACGATGGACAGCCAGCCTGCGGCAGAGCCAAGTCTGAACATGGACAGTGCAGCTGGAGACGTGCGCTCCACAGCGCTGCCTCCTGCTTGGTGAGGCAGCGTTCCCGTGAGTTCCTCGGTAGTGTTACCCTGTGCTATTACACTCTTCCTCCAATTCAGTCTCTGTCCTGCCAGAGGGTGCACTTAACGTGCCCTAAAACAGTGATTACGTTCTCTCACAGGAAAGTTTTGCTGTCCCCTAGTCACCTCTCCAGCTCCCTCCCTTTACCACTAACCAGAGTGATGGATCACAGAGATACAGTTTCTGATGGATTAACTAAGGTTTAACCCCAGAAAGTTCTATGAGTACTACAACTACTACTAATAATAACAGCTTACATCTATTGGGTAGGGGCCACATGCCAGGCACTATGACTCTCTCATATGATCCACACAACAAACCCAGGAGGGCATATTATGCCTATTTCATAGCCTTAATTAAGGCTCAAAGGGATTAAGTGACTTGCTCAAAGTCGTGTATCTACCAAATCTCAGAGCTGGGATCAGATGCTTGCGCTCCCGCCCTAGGCCAGACTGCCGAGCCACACCTTGTAGAGCACACTGCGGTCCCCCATCACGCGGCCCTGCGAGTGAACGTGCTCGCTGCTGCGCTTCCCCTCCACCTGCACGATGCGCTGCACTTCCGGGGGGACGGTCAGCTCCCAGCTCAGTTCAGTGGTGAGATCCTGGGGAGGGGTAAAAAGAGCCAGAAGTTATCATCAGGAAGCTACACTTAGACCTGAGACAGCTGTAGATAGACATGTCCTACAGTCCATTATTTGGGGCCTTTGTGCTCCAAGAAACAGAGATCATAGCTCCTATGAAAACAGCAATAAAGATCTAGTCTGGGGGCCGACCCGGTGGCGCAGCAGTTAAGCTTGCACATTCCACTTCAGCGGCCCGGGGTTCACCGGTTCAAATTTCGGGTGCAGACCTACGCACCACTTGTCCAGCCATGCTGTGACAGGCCTCCCACATATATCGTAGAGGAAGATGGGCGCAGATGTTAGCTCAGGGCCAGCCTTCCTCAGCAAAAAGAGGAGGGTTGGTGGCAGATTTTAGCTCAGGGCTAACCTTCCTCAAAAAAATAAGTAAATAACTAAAATAAAATAGCACCCAAAACAAAAAAAAGATCTAGTCTGTGAAGAAGTTTTGGAACTCTCTGTTTGATTAAGAAAGATACTAAAGCCAATAAGAAAGGAGAGAAATATTCAGCAGCATCCCATCATTGCCAAGGAAAACTTACCACTTATTACTCAAATCTAAGACTCCTGTGTACTGGGCCAGCAGTGCATTACTAAGCCGGCAAGAACCTCAAAACATTACAGGAAATGTTCTTTAGAGTCATAAAAAACCAATAAACAAACCTGAATGGTTAAATACATTTTTATACATCCATACTGTGGAATTACCCAGATCCCTGTGGGGGGTAGTGACTGGAAAGGGGCACAAGGGCCTCCTGGGGTACGGGTACCACTCTGTTTCCTGATCTGACTGCTGTGTACACAAGTGTGCTCCTTTTGTGAAGGGTCACTGAGCCGTAACCTCTGATTTTGCAATTTTCTCAACCTATACTTTAATAAAAAATGGGTTTAACAAAATAATGAACTGGAAAACACACTAAATAAAAAAACAAATTTCATATTAAGAAATATAGTCAATTCCATTTCAGTAAGAAAGAATATATATGAACCACATATATATGTGGTCCGTGCAGCTATTTATCCAGTACTGCAAATACACAGAAAGGATCGTGGGAAGATGCACAGAGAAGTACTGACAGGAGTTACCTCTGGGGCAGCAGCTGGGCATGGGGCTGCTACGGGGTCCTCTGTGAAAGAGTCCATTCACATTTTGCTTGTGTGCTTCTGTATCAATTTAATCTTTTACAATGAGAATGCATCCATTCATTACTTATTTAAATTTTTTGAAATAATAAAAATTTTTATTAAGAACAAAGAAGGCTTCAATGCCATGGGCTCCTGAGAAACGCTAGAATTCACTAAGACATCCCCAGAGAATCAAGTCACCAGTAAATTCACTCGGAGGTCAAAGACTAAGACCACACACGGGGCTTATCTCATGTAAGCTTTGCCTCCTTTGTCTGTCCTTGGCCGTCGTTTACTCCAGTGACATCTTCAGGATTCCGCTGATTCATGACACCCACACTCCAGTTTGCTCCCCTCTATCCACAAAGAATTGTCTCTTTCAAGGTCCCTTTTTAATCAAATTGGAAGGTCAACTGTTTTCATCCACAGGGTAAAGAATGTGTTTTCTGGGTAGGCTACTTCCTATGCTGTTTACGCTAAAGGTTAGCTGTTACAAAATGTCAGGAAAGGGCACTGCATTTTTACATCAATAACAGCTAAAACCTAGATGGCATTTACCACATGTCTGGCATTGCTTTATGTGATTTACATGTATCAACTCTCTGAATGCTCACAACAACCCTCGAGGTAGGTACTACCATCATCTTATTTTACAGACAAGAAAATCGAGGACCAGAGAAGTCAGATGCCCAAGGACACAAAGTTAGTAAGTGATAAAGCTAGGCTTCCCAGCCAGGCAGCTGGGTCCAAGCGCTTAAACTCTACACTATAGCGCCTCTCCAAGGCCTTACAGAGAGGACGGGAGAGCCCTCTGCGGAGTACACACCACCAATTACTCCTCTACACAGCTCTGCTGATGAGGCCAAGGCCAGCCCCTTGAGAACCTCAGAACCAGTGTGTATCACTGTTTGCAAGAGTTGGACTCAAGTATGTCAGGGTCACAGTAAATCGATCCTAGTTCTAGAAATAAAATTCAAAGCACAGGGGCCGGCCTGTTGGCTCAGCAGTTAGGTTCGCACATTCCGCTTCAGCGGCCCAGGATTCGCCGGTTCGGATCCTGGGTGCGGACATGGAACCGCTTGGCAAGCCATGCTGTGGTAGGCATCCCACATATAAAATGGAGGAAGATGGGGGGCTGGCCCCGTGGCTGAGTGGTTAAGTTTGCGCGCTCCGCTGCAGGCGGCCCAGTGTTTCATTAGTTCGAATCCTGGGCGCGGACATGGCACTGCTCATCAGACCACGCTGAGGCAGCGTCCCACATGCCACAACTAGAAGAACCCACAACGAAGAATACACAACTATGTACCGGGGGGCTTTGGGGATAAAAAGGAAAAATAAAATCTTAAAAAAAAAAAAAAAAAATGGAGGAAGATGGGTTAGCTCAGTGCCAGTCTTCCTCAGCAAAAAGAGGAGGATTGGCAGCAGATGTTAGCTCAGGGCTAATCTTCCTCAAAAAAAAAAAATTCAAAGCACACATTCTATCAAGTGTAGGTCAATAACATCATCTTCACATAGAAAGTACTTTCAGTCAATCACCATTCCCACCTCCCAACTTCTGAAGAATGGAGAAGAACGTCCCATCTCTCTGCTATAGAAAAGGAATGTGGAATGAGAGCTCCACGGGGCAGAGACAAAGTCTATGGTGCACTGCTCTTCTCATAGCACCTAGAACTATGCCTGCCACGTAGTAGCTGCTCAATAAATACGAAAATGACTGACTTTGAATCAGGCACTAGAATTATGCTGATCCAAGTTTACAACAGAAGAAATAGTATAATTCACTTTCTGGCCAAATAACCAGAACACCCACATCCCTCCTACAAAGGGTCCTGCCAGGATGCCCCTTGCCTACCTTTCGAAGTCGATAACCACATAGCCGTCCCTGTTCTGCATCCACCAAATAGAAGAAGATGGAAGGGGCGAGCTCATGTAGCTGTCGTAATACATTTCGAGTGGCTGGGAAAGCTGTGACCTTGAGAACCAAGAGCCCAAGAAAAGGGTTTACGGAAAAGGAATCTGTGAGCACAGTTTCTCAAGACCCATTATTGTTTCCCATCAAAGAGAGCCTTAAGAATAAAACAGCAAAGCTTAAATGAATTAAAGTCTACTGAACTCAATTAGGGCTTAAATTTAGTCCTGTTTAGGCCCTGAGTTTTCACAAACGCAGAAAGAGCACTCAAGTTGCTTAGAGACGCCCTTGAAGCCCAAACGTGTCCTGCCTGCAGACAGCTCCATCTCTGGTCCACTAGCTGCTGTCTGACCACTCCTCCCCCCACTCGACTCCACCTGGATGTTCTGCAGCCACTCTGAGGATGTCGTACCTTGTACTCATCATCTATCAACAGCAGCACCTTGGCATAGTCTTGATCCATGATGGGGAGAAGCAACGACTGCAAGATGGGGCGCTTCAGCACTGGGGGAGCCACCTGACTCCACTTCCCAAAAATGGGATTGAAGACATAGAGGGAACTCATTCCCGTCTCCTGAAATGGGCAAACTGTCAGACTCCCCCAACACGAAAAGGATGCAAATCCTAAGGGCAAATCTGGAAAGCTCAACGATGAGTTCCCTAGTCTTTGCCCTCTGTGTGGAAAATAAAACCTTGGCTGAAGGTGAGTGGTCCCCAAGGGTAATGCGTCAAAAGGATAAACGTCAAACTGCCGCTAGCTCCAAAGCTATCCGAGAACTGGATGTGCTGAGAACAAAGCAAAAGGTCAACTGAGAATTCAGCAACCCCAGGGCACATGCCTGCAGAATGTCTACCAAGCCCCCTCTCCACTGACACGAGAAGGAACCCACAAACAGCCGTCTGATTCTGGGGGCAGAGCTTTGTGTTCTGCCGTCCCTCATCTAGAGAAAACAGTCATCTAGCTCCGAGCAGCCGCTTGTGTTTGGGAAGAAGCAGAGCTGGCTCACTGTGGCTCTGGTGACGTCACACCACTTTACAATCAATTCCACATCAGTCTCGGATGGGTCCTCCACTCAGCCAAAAGCCAGGAAGAAACAGCTCTAACCCTGAACAACTGACTTTAACTCACAGAATTCCAAAGGCCTAGGATAAACTTTAAGTTACAAAACACCAAAAAGCCACACCCACTTTGGCTCATATCAGAGGTGGCCGGCCTCACCTTGTCCTTTACCAGGAGGGTACACTGCGGGGGGTGCGGGAAATGGGCAGTAGTCCTCTGGACCATCAGTTTAAAGGAGGAGTCTGGCTTGACATTGGGCAGATACTGTTTCCACAGGATGGTGCCAGAGCTGCTCTCAATGCCAAAAAGCTGCAAGATAAACAAGTAATTGGCTCACTACTAGAAAGACAAACCAAAGAACTGATTCCATCCCTGAAAATTAGAGCCAGCGCAATCCCTACCAAAGGTTCTTTGTGTTCCACTCCCGGAACCTCAGAAGGTTTGGGACCTGGGGCTTCAACCCCTCTCACCTTGCCCGAGGCTGTTACCATCACCATCATCTTCTGGAGGTTGAATTCATCCCTGGCCAGGGTGTCAATGTTGATCTCATTCTTAACCTGACTTCGGGGCTTCCGAGCATCATAAAACATTTTCCAGAGGTGGGATGTCCATGCCTGCAGCAGGATGAGCTGGGAGGAGAGGCGCTTCAGGAACATCCCCAGCAAGCCGTCTGGTGTCAAGGAAAAGGTAATGCAGCTGAGGCTCACACCTCATCAGACTAGGTGTTTCCAGCAAGAAAGTATTTGCTTTTCCTAATGAGGGAGCTCTCCCTCTCAAGTCATCCACACCCGAGGCTACAAGCCCAAGGGGCAGTCCTGTATCTGAAGCCAAGTCTCACACTCAGGTGCAGCCATGCAGGAACTTCCAGAACCTACTCACCTGGCTCTTAGGACTTCACCTGCCTGGAATCTTGGAACAGGAGACTAAGGGGTCAGGGAGCAGCCATGCAGGGTACAGCCACACTGTGCATGTCTCCACCACAGCCTCACATCCAGAATGGCCAGAGGAAGGCTTCTGGGTGCCATGACAAGACCAGAAGTGGGAGAGGTGTGGGGGTGCAGGGGTGCAGATATATGTGTATCATGAACAGGTACTTCCACCTCCCACTGCGTCATTTCCACTTTGTCACCTGTTTAACCTGCATTCAAGAGACCTACTTGCAGCCAATTCCCAGGGCGATCTCATTCACTCTACCCCTGACTACATCAATGAGGCCACCACCCTCAAATCTCCATAGAGTAGATGTGGTCACCGAAACAAGGTAGCACAGTAAAGACCATGGCCTCTGGAGTCTGGCAGACCTAGATTAAAATCCCAGCTCCACTATTTACTAGCTGGGTGACCTTGGGAAATGTACTTAACCTTCTGGCCTCTGGTTCCTCATCTGTAAAATGGCATGTAACCTGCAGGGCTGTTGCAAAGATTAGACCACATGATGTACATACAGGATTTCGCGCAGTGCAGGGTAAGTGGCAGGCGCTCACTGAAGAGGAGTAGTGCCTTTGCTTATCCTAGTTTCCATCAACCTCAGCTCAAGGAAGAGAAGTGAGAAGCAAACAGGACAAGACACAGGCACAGCAGTCCACACACGTGGTATATACCTCGTTGATGCAAGTCAGGAGAAACAACTAATTAACCAAAAGCTAGGCGTTTGGGCAGGCAACGAGCAACAAGGCAGCAGCAAGCAGATTTTACCTTGAATCGCTGGATCCAGGCAGCAGAAATAAATAGTAAAGTCAAATTAATCCTCAGCTTAAGAAAATTTGCAATGCCTAGCAGGGTGCCTGGCCCAGAACAGGCCCTCAGTAAATACCTGTTGGATAGCTAGGTGAATGGACAGAAGACAGAGAGGTGGGAGGCAGGACTGAATCAGAACAGAGGGAGCCAAGTTCATCCCGGGTGTTGGGACTGAGGCCCACTTCAGAGGGCACTGGACTCTCACCACAACACCCACACCAGCCCAGTCATGTCTGTTCGAAAGCTGTGGCTGTTGCTTTGGGCACAATGGGTATACAGTGCCTGACAAATTTTAGGTACTCAGGCAACGGCAGCTCTTACTACACTAAGTGCACGTTCTTCTTCCTTGTGCTCTTTCCCTTGAGGGAGTCACAGGTCACTCCTTTCAGAGAAGAGAATGGTTACGTAAACCATATGGGCACAAATGCACTGGAAACTGGTCGCACAGCTAGTTCAGAACAGACTGGCAAAATGGCTGCACCCAGGAAGTCAGGGGGGCCCTGAGACAGCATCTCTTGGGGTCCAACTAACAAACCCACTCCCAGAGCACCCCCTCCAGCAAGTCTGCTGTCCCAGCCTCTTCGGTTCCTACCTGCCTTCTTGCCAAATTCTCCTTCCAGCTCAGCCTGTGCCCCTGTCAGGGGGAGATCCACCATCTCAAGGCACACCACCTCTGCCAATGACTCCTCACGGCTCCACAACACCACCTTCCCTGCTACAGAAACCATGGTTACAAAAGCTAGGCCTGCCTCCCCCATCTTCTGGAGGGACTCTTCTGGGTGGCTCAGGGATCTCCATCACTCTTGTGTGAAAAGAGAAATGGCAGAGCAAAGGACTGGATTCAATAGGTCAAGTGAGCAAAGTTCTATACCTCACCCTAGAATGCTAAGAAATTACTCAAGACCCAGTGGCATACGGCTCTGGAAAAAACACTCAGGGTATACTTGAATGTTTCCAGAAGCCTATCCACAGCCCAAAAAATATAGCCTGATCGGAACTCATAGACAGGCCTAAAAAAAAATGGATTGAATGAGGTCTGCTCACCCAGCTGCTGCAGGAAAAGTAGCAGATGGTCCTCTGTCTGGACCAAGGCCCGGTAGCCCACTGAGTCATCCTTCTTCAAGAACACCTGGACATACAGCTACAAGCCAAACGGTCAAGACCACTGCAGTCAGTGAGAGTCCATACGCCTCCCAGAGCACCCGACCCCGAGATTCACGGCATCAGGAGTTGTTAGTGTCACGGCACTATTTGACGTGTAAACAACACAGCCATTACCTGGACTCCAACATGAAAGCACGCATTCACAGGAGCCAACACAACAATGTGAGCTAGAGGTGTGAGCCACAGCCCAGCTCAGATCTCTCCATGGGGGAGCCTGAGCACTTCTCGGGTACCATGTCGCTCATCATGCTCCAATTACACCCCACAAAGCAAACAGGAAGCCAGCATTAGATTCACAGCTTAGAGATGAAAAAGCCAAAGCCCAGAGAGGCTGAGGAACACAACCAAATGTGCACAGAGGTAAAATCAGGTTGCGATGAAGAGCGCAGGGTGGGGTTAACGACCTCTCACTAGCTCTGTGACTAGACAGGGCCCTGAATCTCACGAGGCACAGTTTCCTCATTTGTAAAACCAGGGCAGTAATAAGTACTTCACGAGACTGTTGAGAGGGTTCAGCCAATTAGTGCATAAAACACAGCATGCTGCCTGGCACAGTGAGCACTTGGCAGAAATACGACCTGCTCTTACTGTTAGTTACAGGGATTTATGACAAGTTAGTGGCTCAGGAGGAACCAGGGCCCATGTCCAGAGAACCCGATTCCAGAACCCATGGCTGTGACCTGGCCTGAGGAAAGGGAGCCCCACAGTGAGAAGCCCAGAGGGCAGAACCTGAAGACAAAGGCTCCGACTCACCCGCTCGGGCCGCGTGCCCTTCTGTTCCAGGCTGAAGGTGATCGTAGTGTCGAGCAGCCGCCGACCCGTCTCTACTAAGTAAAGGTTAATGGTGTAGGTCTGGTTGAAGCAAACCAGCGAGTCCTGGGGGTTCAGAAAGCATGGGTCAACTGGAGGGATCCCCCAGAGCACAGTAGCCAAGGAAGTCCAAGAGCTAGGGGGCAGAGACCCTAGAGAAGGAGCCGGGCCAGGAGAGGAAACATATGCAAAGAAGAATCAAAGAGAAAAGAAAGGTGACTCCTGAGGCAGAAAGCAGATGCCTGAGGAAGCAGGTGGAATCACAAACCCCACACTGCTCAGAGGAGCCAGCGCAGGGCAGCAGAGCCCTCCCAGAGAGGGCGAGACCGGAGGCAGGGCGACCACAAAGCCCTCGGGAGAAGCTCATAAGGGCCCCACCCCCGGCTTCAGATTACCATTCAGCTCCACCTGCCGGGACCCCACAGGAAAGGGGGAAACTGAGGCCCGGAGGAGAAAGTGGCTCAGAACAGATTCTACGGATTCTGCTTCCCAATCTCCCAACCGAAAACAATCAAGACACACGACTGAAGTCACAGGACTGAGGAACCCCTCCCGAGCCTGGGAACTCAGGGGGCCTGCTCACAGCCTACGCTGCTCCCCAGCTTTCTTAGGTGGTCTCCTGCCCCTCCAGGTCTGGCACAGTACCCAATGCCACACTCTACCTGTGGACTTGGCTTCTCCGAAAAGCTCCCCACTGACCCATCTTCAGAGCTGCCAGGTTTCTGCTAGGGGAAAGAGAAGGACAGAAGCAGGAAGTTCAGCCAAAGGGTCACTTGTCACTCACCAAAGTGAAGCTTCCACTTTCACATCTTCTCAGCACTCGGAAGAAGCAAAGCTCATTCCTTGCTCCTGCCCACAAAGCCTCTGCAAACCTTAACAGGCCCAGACAAAAGCGAGGCTGTCACCTGAGGGTCCCATTCCCAGGACAGAGGGGTGTGCAGAAAGCTCTATAAATGGAGTGAGAACTTATTTCTCAACAGCCTCCTGCCCTCTGAGTTCAACTGACCAGGCGAATATGCCCAGACTTTTGGTTCTCAGGGCTCCTGGCAGAGAGAAAGGAAGAAAACCCCAAGTGCCAATCGTTCTCAACACTCACCACTTCATTCCGACAGGTCATGACTGCAGCCACCGTCTTCTCCCCGGTGGTGGCAAAACTCACTAGCGCAGTCTGGGGGAAAAGCAGGGTATCAGTTCCTAAACGGGGCCTGTACTCACCAGCAGCCTTGCAGAGGGTCACCTCTACAGGCCTTGGAGTTGAAAGTGCTCCCAACTTCAGAGCATACGGGCCAGGGCATCTGAGAGCAGAGGGAGGCCCCAGTATCCACAGCTAAAAACAGGCCTCTCCCCTACCTCCAACACAGGCACAGGTCAATCCTAAATCCCACACTGCTCTTAGTACCTATAGGGAAGCTGTAATTAATATCCCCACTTCCCTGTGGACTCAGAGGAAGGCTCTAGCCTTAATCTAAAGATCCTTTGTAGCTCTCAGAAGAAGTATCCCATTTCTGCTCAAAGGCTAACCCCTCTCCAACCACTCATGGAAAGATGTCTTCTGTCTTGAGCAAACATCCCCAGCTTCAAAGGAAGGGACTTCTAGCTCCATGTCTTGGCTAGATCCTCCTGAATCCTAGCAAACCATGCTGTCTGCAGTTACCTGCGGGAAGTTTTTGAGCAGACTCAGCTCCCCGTGATGGTAGTACAGCAGAGCATAGTGGCTTGGGGACAACTGCAGGAAGAACTGGGCCCGAGAAGGATCCACAGGGTTGGGCTGTGTGGGCAGGACCCGAGGTTGGAATCCACTTGCAAATTCTAAGTCAAGAGACTGGGAGGCAAGGAGGAAGAGGATTAGGGCTAGAAGCCAAGGAGTCATTGATCCATCCCAGGCTTGCATCCTCTGCCCTACTTTGCCAGTGAAAGTAACTAGGCCATGGCATGTGGCTCCAGAAGCTCCCATTCAGGTTCTCCAAAGAGGAGAGCAGCCCACTTCCCCTTACACTAGTTCGGCCAGAGGCCTGACCGCCCAACTGCTACCAAGTCTCAGGAAGGAAACAGTGACACTGGGAAGAAGACTGCTCCGAGCAGCAAGGGCCTGCCTCAGGGCCGGGGAACCAGCAGGAGCCTCACCTGCAAGGGGATCTGCCTCAACTCCCACTCCGTCTCCAGGGCCAAGGTGTGGAGGGAGCGTGAGCTCGGGTCAGGGCACACCAGGACAGCCTCGTCCACCACACCACACGCTCCGATGAGACTTCGCAGCCAGGGAGTCGAAACCCTGACCTATGGGAAAGACAGCTTAACAGAAGGCCCGTGAGGATTTCTACACTTCCTCTCAGCTCAGCAGCCACGTCACCGCCAGGTCCCACTGGGGGCCTGAGCACAAAGGTTCTTCACAGCTGGTTCCAAAGGAGTTCTTCCCATACCCCAGCCTCCCGATCACTGCAAAACTAGAGAGAAATCACAATTTCCTTTCTGGTTACTGGAGAAATATACCAGATCATTTTTAATAGGTGACACTTCAGATAGACATTTCTCTACTGTATTTGTCATGTGTGCTTTCTTATCATTGTTTTACAGTATTATCTTGCAAGATCCTTGCAGGCAATGAATAGATCTATGCAATTTTCTTAGCCACCTCAAGAGAGCACCACGTGCAAATGTGAGGGCTTTAAATAAATGCTGGATGAGGAGAAGACAGCCTCCAAGTGACCAGAATCAGGGGCCATAAATGGCTTTTGCACCTGCCCAGTCGAATTCCCTGGTCCTCAGTGCAAAGAAGAGCTCTCTCTGTTCCCCTCCTCGACCCACAAGGCTCCTCGAGGCAAATGTCTGACCATACCTGCTGAACAATCTCTCCATCTTCCACATTAAACTTGACAATGTTCACATGGCTGAAGGGAACAACTCCGAGGGCCCACACCACCCCAGAGCCATAGGAATACACCATCTGGTAATGGATGCTGTCACTGATAGAGAGAAGAAAAGCAGAGAGCAACAGCTTTAGCCATAGGACAGGACTATCCTCAGGGGTCCTCCAAAACCAGGCTGCCAGATATCACAAACTAGCAGTCCCTAAACAGGGTTTGTTTAGCTCTCAGTTTACTTGCTTTTTTAAGTTTGAATTACCTGTCAACATTTGGAACTGAGATTTTACATGTAAAAATCAGATTTCTAGCTTTTCTTAAAAAGTAGGATGTGGCAACACCAGGCCTACCTACATTCTCATAGGGCACTAATGAGCCAATCAGCTGAGTAAGGCCGCCCCCTCGAGGTACGCCAGGCACACTGCAGTTCCCAAGAAGGCCCACGGGGCCTGCTTTGCTCCTGGATGCTGTGCACTTGGCCAGATAGGAGTTTGAGTTTGGGGTCCCTGCTTTAAACTCTGAAAATGGCCACACGTGGTCTAAGCAGATCCTTTCCTTTCCTCCCTCCCTCCTGTCCTCTGCTTCAATGCTTCCCACCAGTAGGAGCTCCAGAAACCACTGCAAACCTCACGCAGCTCCCACCTCAGGCTCTTCTTGAGTTGTTCTAACCTTACTATGAATGAAAGGCTCAGTCTGACGTGAACTAGAAGTCAAAAGGTCCAAAGTGCTATGACCACAAGCGGGGAGCCACTCCCCCGGCTTCACTGGCTCCAGTGCCCAGCTGGAGTTTTCTCCTCACTGCGAAGGAAACTCCAAGGGGAACCACGGCCTTTGAGTTCAGGCCTAGATCTAATGAGCACAACACACTACCCATAATGCCAACATAAGGTAAGCCTGAATCAAAGGAAATGCTTCCACCTTCAAGGAGAAAGAGGGGCTTATAGAGGGGGACCAGGAGGCTGGCACCTGGTGGGAAGGCAGCCTCACCTTTCTGGGAGATGTTCCACCCACTTGAGATGCCCACTGGAGAGGTGATGGAGGGCAAGAGTGGTCTTCTTCAGGACCGCAATGTACCTCACTGACTCCTGCAGACCCACCAGCCCGAGTGCCTGGAAACTGAGCACACATACAGAGTGAGCACTGCCCAGCACTCCCAAAGCCTCAGGCTAGAGGAGACAATCCAGACCACTGCCATATAGCTTGGTAGATACGAAATACAGGCTTTAGGTCAAACACATCTGGATCCTAACCCCGGCTCTGCCTCTAGTTAGCTGACTTGAGAGACTACACATTCAACCACTCAGCTACACTGCTTCCCTAAAACGCCCTGAATCTCCTAAGGAGTGCTCCTCCCTTCCCCTAGGACTTCACAGCAACCAGGCCAACCCTCTACCATGGCACCCATCAGACAGTACTGTCGTGACTGGTCTACATGTCTGCCTCCCCCAACTGACAATGAGTTCCGGGATGACAGAAACTCTCTCACGTCCACATGTGTGTTCCCACTGCCTGGGGGCTCACCAAGCATTTACCAAATGAATTACGAGTAAGATAATGCTAACAATCCTACAATTTAAACAACTTTAGTAAAGATGGAACAGTAGCTCAAGCTGTTCACTAAACATAAAATTAAAACCCTGGAAGTTTCATATTATATTGTTATACCTAGAACACTGCAAAGGTCTCAATTCATGTAAGATTAGGACAAGCATTCAAGTAAAGAATAAATGCTGCCCCTCACAGAGAGCTCTGCATCTAACAGGTGCAAAATAAGTGCTGGCTGAGTAAACGCACGTGTTCCATAACCTCAAGAACAGCAAAAGATGAGAAGCTGGTGCTTTTGGCTCTGTAGGCATCCCTGAGAGAAAAGCCAAAAGGCCTGGAGTTGCTGTCCATGCAGATCTGTGTTCCACCAAAGCCTGGAACCAAGCCAAGATGAAATACAGCTTCTTCCCCTCTACCTGCCACTGTCCAAGGTAATCTCCCAGTTCAGGCCCCCGATGTTAGTCTCCCAGGAACGCATGATCCGGCCTCCGTTGGACACAGTGATTGCGTCTAGAAGAGAAAAGACCACGGTGGAGGCATCTCCCAAACTCATCAGCTGAGCCTCCTAGGGCCTGGGAGCAGTGCCTCACCTCTGATGCATGAGTGCAAAGAGAAGCTATCTGCATACCCGTCCCTTCCTGTTGGGAACACCCCTTCTCCTTTCCCTACCAGACCCTGTAAAAAGGAAGGAACCAAGACACAGGGAGACAGAGCAAACATCACAATAGAGACAGAGCCAGACTCCACTCACCCTGTCCGTAGAGCAGCATGGCGTCCACAGCCCCCTCTGCCGTGCCCTTGTCAACATGGCGCCACACTGAGAGACGCGAGAGTCAGATGTTACTATGAACCGGAGAGAGGTACCCAAGATGACGAGTAGGGGAGAACTGAAGGGGGTCTGCATTTGCATAGCAGCGTCCAACTTTATTTCAAGGGAGGGAAGGATTACAGCTAACTGGCAATGACCCACTCCCACTCACTGAGTAATGAGGGGAGGCGGGGTTGAGAGGAGCCACTACTGCAGCAGTCTGAGGTCCCGGCACTTCCTGCCCCCACCCACTACCATCAAACGCACAAATGGACAATAACAAGACTAACAAAATCCATATGATGTACAAAATTAAAAAAACAGTGATAAAAAAATAGTGATTGTAAATTATATTTCCATGACTTTAGTGCCTGAAAACATACATAAAAGCAGTATAAGCAATTTAAGGAGAGTATCCAAATCTTAACTGCAAAATAGGTTAAGGTGTTTTTGCAGCAGTATCTTATTTAAGAATACTCAGGACCTGGACTGAGGGAATGAACTACAACGGCCAGTTATAGGAATATCTTAAATATTCAAAGATGACAAGACAGAAAAAGAAATTAAAGGTATCAGAATCCAGTAAGAGATCCATCTTTTGGCCGACTTGTCCCTAATCTGGGAATCAGCTAGTAGCTGTCACAAGCCACACGCCTTCTGGATCCACTATGGTCAGCCATTCTAGCCCAAACTAACGTCTACACAGTTCACTCACAGATCTCTCCAGTCCGAGAATTTAATGCTGCAATCACATTCTTCTCTGTGGCCACAACCAACTTCTTGGATCCAGGAGAAAACTCCAAGGAGGCAAACTTGAGCTTCCCAACATACTGCTGTCTCCTGAGGAAAAGAGAACAGGGAAATAAACGTAAGAGGCCCAGGGGCCGGCCGCATGGCCGAGTGGTTAAGTTCGCACGCTCCGCTGCAGCGGCATAGGGTTTCACTGGTTCGGATCCTGGGCACGGACATGGCACCGAACGTTAGGCCACGTTGAGGTGGTGTCCCACGTGCCACAACTAGAAGGACTTGCAACTAAGATATACAACTACGTACCAGGGGGATTTGGGGATATAAAGCAGGAAAAAAAAAAAAAAAGATTGGCAACAGTTGTTAGCTCAGGTGCCAATCTTAAAAAAAAAAAGAGGCCCCAACCATCACTGCACACAATGCTTTGGAAAAAGGCAACTGCACAAATACATGAGGTTATCACCATTGTATTAGAAATGTTTGTTAACAAACAAATCTGACCAAAAGCAAGATTTCTATGCAACGTAGTCAGAAGCAAAGGGAACAAGAAGAGAGAGTACACCCCAATAGATGAGAAACGCAACAGTCTTCCTTCTAACTACAAGCACATGTTTGGCTTAAGTGACACCCAAAAGACCACATGGGCTAAATCCTACAAGAACATTACAGTCCTCTCTGCATTCATTAGTTGTGGGACTGGACACTCATGTTACACATGAGAGAAGAGCCACAAACCCTGTTCTCGATGAGCATACAACACAAATTTCCCTTCTACTTTCACTGACCTCTGGAGAAAAAATCATGCAAATTTCCCAACAAAACTCCATAGATTGGGTCAGGTCTTTTATTCTCTACAGCCTTTTCTAGCTCACACCATGTTTGGGATCTATTTGACTCATTATTCATATCTTCCTTGGAATATATCCCATCACTTTCAACAGTCTTATCTAAGCATAAAGGGAACATAATAGCTTTGCATGGCATACTATCAAGTACACAGGAGGTACTTGCACATTATTTTTAGTTAAGAAATACCTCAATCTCTAACAAATTCAACACGCATGACATTTACACTGAATTTCTCTTGTCATGATACTGTTTGGTCTACTTTTCTAAAAAAGAAAAAACTAAGCCAGTGGTAGAGAGACAAGCCCACACGACATTTGACAGTTTCTACCTGCATTTTCACATCCTTTCACACCGTATCCACTGAACACGCTGAAGTATGTAAAACAAATATTATTACTCTCATCTTACAGGGAAGTAAATGAAGTTCCATTGAGGTCAACCAACTACTGTCAGAACCAGAACACAAAACTAAGACCTCACTCTAAATCTCATGCTCTCTTTGAAAATACCGCTGTTTTCTATCTGGACTATAAAAGTAATGCCTGCTCAGTGTAGAAAACATGAAAAATATATAAAAGTATAAAAAAAGGAAATCAAAAATGCCTAAAATACCACCAGCATAACCTTTTTAATGTTTTGGTGTATTTCCTTCTATTTATTTTTCCATTGTAAATTGCATATACCCAGTATTCCGCTAAATTGGAATACCATATGTTTTGCACACGTGTAATATATACATATTATATCATTTGCCCACATCATTAAAAATGTGACTTACATTGCATTTGTCACGTTGTCTTATATCACATACTTATACGTCTGCCCCACTGGACTGAGCTCCTTCCCATCTCTGTATCCACAACACCTAGAATATCTGGCCCACCACAGGCACTCAACAAATATGTGAATCAATTTGTCTGAGACACAAAAGACTTCAGAGAGGAGAAGATAGCTCAGCTGGGCTCTGAAGAATAAAGTGTTCCCTGATTAGTAATAATAATAACGATTACTGATTGCACTCAAGGAGCCAGGTGTTGTGCTAAGTAATCTAAAGGAATTATCTCATTCATTCTTACAACTACTGTAGGCAGTAGTGAACTATTTGTAAACCCATTTCACAGATGAAGAAACAGGCACAAAGCGGCTAAGTCAATTCCCAAGATTACAAAACCTTTAAGTGGCAAAATTTAGATTCAAACAAAAGCAAGTCAATTCCAGGGCCTAAAGGAAGGGCTGGGTAAGTGAGAGAGTGGGTGAATGAATGAATGAACGCCACCTCCGGGATGATGTGAGTCGTGGATGGCCCTGAGTTGGAAGGGAGGGGAGACGACTCAATTTAGGACTTCATAAAGCCCAAGGTCCTGTGCACATGCCCAAGAGATGCCAATTCGAGGAGGGATGAGAGCTCACTGAAGGCTGTCGACCTCTGACACACACTGGCTCAGAAACCTGACGGTCACAGAAACGGGGCCCGACGGGGGAGGCGGGAACAGCGACCTCTGACCAGACCCCGGAGCGTGCCTGAATGGCAGGGCCGCCTGCACCAGCTTGCAACCTGTACAGTCACACAGGGACCGGCTTAGAAGACCCCCCAACGCTTGGTTGCATGCTCTGCTGTCGCCATCTTAAAACTCTTAATTTTTGAACCAGGGATCCCACATTTTTATTCTGCACTGGGCCCCTCAAGTTCTGGAGCCAGTTCTGCCGTAAGATAACCCCCCGCCGTGAGCAGACAGAAGACAGGTACTGGGAAAATAGCCACATACTTCCCGAAGAGGCCCCACACCTACGCACCAATCAAATTTGCCCACTTGGTCTTCGTAGACCGCGGCTGCAGGGACAAGCAGGGCAGCCCACAGCCACAGCCGGGAAGCTGCCGCAGCCGCCATGATGGAAGCCCAGCCCCGCCCGCCGCCGTCCCGGCGTGCACCGCGCCGCAGGCTCCGCCTCCGCAGAAGCGTAGAGTTGGGACCGCACGCGAGGCCCTGGGTGAGGAGCTCAGGACTCGGAGTTCCCCGGACGCGCGGGAAGTCGCCCTGGAGACCCGGAGAAGAGCGCAGGCGGCGGGCCGCAGCGCAGATTGAGTCAGGCACGCGCGAGGGCAGCCCCCGAGGGCCATCCCAGAGGCCCCCGCGCCGTCGGGGTCCTAACAGGCTGCCCCGGCTTCCGCTGCACGTGGCTGCAGAGCGATGCCCAAATCCAAGCGCGACAAGAAAGGTTGGCGAAGGGGACTTTGGGACCCGGTGGGGAGTGCCACTGGCTGGTTGTCAGCTGCGGTGGGGGCTTCGAAAGGACAGAATGGGACGCCGGGACCTCCGCAAGGAGCTCCGTGGGCTCGCTGCGAGCTGGGATGGGGCCTTCCGGGCGGCGGGAGCACCGGCGGGGGCTGGAGGCTGGTCGGGTCAAGGGAGCGGAGACTGCTTTGCCCGGCATCCAGAGCTCTTCCAGAGCCAACTGAGCCGGGAAACAGCCTCTGAACGCCCAAGCTGCGCCCGATCTCGTTCTGGTCCACCCCTCCGACCTCAGCCTTTTCTCAGCTTTCTGGGCTCCCTCCACCCTGGCCGCCTTGCCTTTCCTTCAGCACAGGCTTGTTCTCTGGCTGTTTTTACTTGCAGTTCCTTCTGACTGGAGTGCTTCTGCTCTGATCTTCGCATAGCTGGCTCTTTCTCAGTTGTCATTTCGTTCATAGGGCACTTCCTAAGGAAGCATTCCTGATTACCTTTTACTGTGGTGGCTTCCCTCTCACCTCGGCTCTCTAGCAGATTCACTCAACAAATATTTAGGGGCCTGACACACTTTAGGCGTTGGAGGAAGCAACAGTTACAACAAGGAAGGCCTAGAACACTCATTGAGCTTAATATTTTAGTCATGGGAAATATATCCCCCCAAAATACGAAAAGTCGAATAAATGAAGTCGGATAATGATAAGTCCCATGGAGAAAAAGTGAGAGGAAGAGGTGATAGTATTTTATATAATGTGGCCAGAGAAGGTCTCTCTGATGAGGGTAACACATGAGCCAGAGGTCCTGAAACAGAAGCATGTTTGATACGTTGTGGGACAAGAAGCCAGTGTGGCTGGAGCAGGGTGAGCAAAAAGAAGGGAGAAGAATTGGGCCGAGTGGGCAGGCTTTAAAAGCCTTTGCAAGGAATTGATTTTCACGCCCAGGTGAAACAGGATGAGAGAGCCTGAGCAGAGGAATGATGTGGTTTAAGTTTACTTTTAAAAGTAAAAGTAGCTCTAGTTGTCATGTTGAGAATAGGCTGGGGAAGGTAGGAGCAGTGGGCAAGGATGGAAGTAGTGAGACCAGCAGTAATCCAAGAGAGCACGATGCTGACTTGGTCCTCACTTGTAGCTGTGGAAATGATGGGCCATGGAGAGCTGTATTTTGTTTTCCCTCCTGTGCTGCACTTGCCCCTGACTGGTGTGATTACCTTTCTGTGTGTAATGCATGTGTGCCTTGTGAAGAGGCACTGTGAGTGCCAATCAGGATGAATAAGAGGTGGCCCCCTCCTAGGGGCACCCAGGGCTTTGCATTTGATGCTGTGTTTAGTGTGGAATGACTGGGTTCTGTGGGGGGAGTACTGGTCAGATTTGGCAAATGCCAAACCCCTCTGGGTAAAGGACAAAATTGGGCCCCAGTAAAGGTGTTTGTCTCCCCCCAGAGAGGCACTGCTGCACCTGTGGGTCCAAACTGCAAAACAAGGTGTGGCAGAGGAGATACAGTCCCCAGACTCATCATTCCATGCAGAGGCCAGCCAGAGATGGTCTCTGTGCACCTTGGCCAAGAGCAGAAAGGGACTGAGTCGGCCAGCAAGCTAGGTGTGCCACTGAAAGCACTCCAAAAGCAGGAACAAGTCCCGTCCCCACACATCAGGAGGGGTTTTTAGGTTAGCCTAAGAATGCTAAGGAGCACCTAGTTTGTCTAAGCAACAGAAAATATCAAGGGATCTCCAGGCTCAGGAACACTGGAGAGTAGGCACTCTGAGGACCCTGGGAATAGCCTTGCATGCCAGAATAGTGGCGCCTTTCCTCAGACTGGCTTGGGCCAGCTGAGCTACCTAAGGATAGAAGAAAAAGTCCCCAGGGCATCCAGGTTTGTCTCTCATCATCTCTCCTTTTTCTTCTTTGTATTAGTTTCCTTAACCAAAACTGCCAAGAAAGGCTTGGAACTGAAGCAGAACCTGATAGAAGAGGTAAGAGCTTGTTCTTTTTATTTTCCCAGACCTTGTGTTTGGTTTATAAAGGTGGGTGTAGGGCTGCCTGTCAGGGAAACGTACTGTTAAAAAAACACCAGCTGCCAATCCAGGCCTTTTTCCTCTAGCAGCAGCATCAGCAAAACCTCCCACAGCAGCGAGTCCCAGTTTTGATTGAGCTCTTACTCTGTGTCCTGCTCTGTGCTGAGAGTTTCACATGTGTCATTCCACTCCATCCTCACAGCATCCCCATGGGGTAGATGGGAGGTGACGTTATCGCTGTTGTGCAGGTGGGTAGCTGAAGCTCACAGAGCTCAGTTAGCCTGCCCAGTGTCAGAAAGCTGGGGAGTTGCCAGTTACAGGTAAATGCACCAACCCGCTGTCTGCACTGCTTCGGGCTGCGGGCTGGGTGGGAGCAGCATCTTCTCCTGCACAAAGATTCTGTTTTCTTGAGACCACCTTATCATGGCCGCACCCAGCAACGGGGGCAGAGCAGGGCCGATGAGCTGCCTCCCCTTATGAGTAAATAACGGCTTTCTGTGTTTCCGTGTAGCGGGAGCCTTCCTAGTATAACTGAGTACTTCCAGGTTGTCAACAACTAACACACAAGGCAAAGAGAGGTGGCAGATTCCACTGTTGGCCACAGATAAGTCAGAAATTTGGGAGGACTGGGATCTTGACCCATGGCTCAGCTTGCCCTGCACTTTGGAGTCACACCTGCTTTGCCTCAGGGGAGCCGGTCCTTAGTGATCCTGGCTTCAGTGGTGGAGGTGAGGAGGAGACAGCCACAGTAGAGGCCTGCAGCTCCAGACTTCCACAGTTGTAGAATTTAGAGCAGATTCTTTCCCATCTGGGGCCAGAGTATTGCCCAACTCGTCCTGCGCCTTGAACTCCAGAGCCTCATGAATTGTCCCGCAGCTTCGGAAATGTGTGGACACGTACAAGTACCTTTTCATCTTCTCTGTGGCCAACATGAGGAACAGCAAACTGAAGGACATCCGGAACGCCTGGAAGCACAGCCGGTGAGCAGTCAGTGGGACGAGGGCCCTTTGGAGTGGGAAGAGGCCAGGCTGCTCTCAAATATGGGGCAGGTATTGACCCTTAGGTACCTGGTACCTTAATAAGGACAAAATGCCACTCCCGCTGAGGGACACTTATTAACTGTTAAAGCTGGTGTTGCACTGAGCTCCTTGGGGGATAGGACTTGGTAATTGCTCAGGGAATGTCTGAGCAGTGATCCCTCCAGAAGAGGCTCCCTTGACCCTGGGGTCTGATCCTTTTAGGAACATCTCAGTTTTAGAATGTCAGTGCACTCATGCGCTGCGTAACAACTTTTCAGTCAGCAACAGACCCCGGATGTGACGCTGATCCCGTAAGATTAGTACCATGTAGCCCAGGTGTGTAGTAGGCTATACCATCTAAGTATGTGTAAGTACACTCTAAGGTGTTGACACAACAACACAATGCGCCTAATGACGCATTTCTCAAAACATATCCCCATTGTTAAGTGACACATGACTATATGTGCTATGGGATGCACACAATGACTTGAGAACAGGCTGCACGAGCCATGTGGCAAGTACCTATCCTTGGGCTGGATTTATGACAGTGCTGGTGGTAACTCTGGTCGTCTCTTGCTGGGTCAGCTCTGGTTCAGACCATTAAATGTGCCTCTTCTGCACATCCAGATGGGGCGGGGAGGGGGGCAGGCTCACATAACAGTGACAGTGGGGCTGCTAGACAAAATATTGTGAATGTCGAGGTCTGTGGGGAGGAAAAATAATGAAAGGGACCCTGGGCTGGGGACAGAGAGCGGGCAGGGATGTGAGGAAGAAGTGGGAGACTCAGGCCACGCCTCCTGCTACAACAGCTGGGCCTGGGCTCTGGCTCCGAGGACTGGAGCTGGTTCCCATTAAATGCAAGGAGGGCCAGGCAGGGCACTCCATTCATGGACCTCTCTTTTTCTCTGTAGGATGTTCTTTGGCAAAAACAAAGTGATGATGGTGGCCTTGGGTCGAAGCCCGTCTGACGAGTACAAAGACAACCTGCACCAAGTGAGGCTGGCGCTTACAGGAGGGGCTGGGGCCAGGGCGCGCGGGATCAGGGAGGGCGACACCTGGCTTAAGGCTCTGGTTGTCCTTTAACCTCCATACACACAGTAGTACCCTTCCCAGCTGTGACAACCAAAAATATCTACAGATGTTGCCAGATGTTCCCTGCGAAGGGGTGCAAAATTGTCCCCAGTTGAGACCCACTGCTCTGTGACCGAGCCCACCCTGCTTTCGTTTCCTAGGTCAGCAAGAAGTTGAGGGGGGAAGTTGGTCTCCTTTTCACCAATCGCACTAAGGAGGAAGTGAACGAGTAAGTGTTTTGAGGAGTGGTGAGGATTCCAGGAAAGGAATAATCCCGAGACTTTATACAGTGGAGGCATCAAGGAAAAACCTGTTCCTAGACCCCTGTTACTGCGTCTCTACTCTCTAGGACGGTGCTCCAGGCTGGCTGCCGGCCAGCAGCGGAGGTGGACTGGGAGGGGGCCGAGGCAAGGCCCAGGGGGAGCCTGACTTCAGGGGGCTAGTGGGCCAGTCAAAAGCCTCCCCTCCTACCACTTCTCTTCCCCCTCAGGTGGTTCACGAAATACACAGAGATGGACTATGCCCGAGCTGGGAACAAAGCAACTTTCACTGTGAGCCTGGAGCCGGGGCCCCTGGAGCAGTTCCCCCACTCCATGGAGCCACAGCTGAGGCAGCTGGGCCTGCCCACTGCCCTCCAGAGAGGTATGGGGAAGTCCCTGGAGCTGAAGGGTTACAGCTTAGAGGCCAGGAGCACAGGCTTCCAAGCCCACAGGCTGCTCTCCCCTCCCTGGCTGAGCAGGTTGTTTCTGCCAGCCTCCTTTCTCTCATGGGAAAATGGGGCTGGGAGTGCCCACCTCACAGCTGGGGGCAAAGTGGATGGTGACTTGGAGCCAGAACACAGCACTGCGGGGCAGGAGGGAGGCAGTCCCTGCCCTGAAGACCCTCCCGGCAGCTGAGGTGCTGACGGGTCCCTACCCTGGCGTGTACTGGAGTTGGGGGAGGGGTGGCCAGCCAGGTTCCTCCCAGCTCTGGGCAGCCGGCAGGAAGCTCTGTGTCAGAACTAACTGCTTGGGGCTCCCTTCTCTGCAGGTGTGGTGACCCTGCTGTCTGACCACGAGGTGTGCAAGGAGGGCGACGTGCTGACCCCAGAGCAGGCCCGTGTCCTGGTGAGTCGGCCCCTCCAGGCATCTGCAGGCTGTGCAGGCGGGGCCCCAGACACTTCTGGTCACCCACGCTCCTCCTGACTCTTGCTGCCCTTTGTCTCTCGCAGAAGCTTTTTGGGTATGAGATGGCCGAATTCAAGGTGACCATCAAATACATGTGGGATGCACAGTCTGGAAGGCTCCAACAGATGGGAGATGAGTTGCCAGAGAGCGCGTCCGAGTCAGAAGAAGAATCAGAGGAAGAAGATGACGGCTGATGGGACTGGGGACCGAGGGGCTCCCAGCCAATCCAAGCGTCATGTCGCCTGGACCCCGGGACCGCCGCCCTTCCCGGGGGACAGCAGTCATTTTGCTGTGGATCAAGACAAGGGAGGGCGATAGGGACAGACTGTTGTTCTATAAAGAATAAAACTGTCACCAGGGTGTCTCCCTGTAGACAGCAAAAGCGATGTCCCTCAAAAACAAGGCCTTTGGGTTTGGCCTTTTCTTTGGATTCCCAGGGTTCCCACTGTTCACCTCACAGCCAGCTTCCAGCACTGGCTCCCGCATGTCCACATCGGCCATGCAGCTCTGGGGACATGAGAGCAGCCAGCAGGGCTGGGCCTTCTCCCTTCTGGCCCTCGGTGCCCCTTGCCGGAAATGGGGATTTGCTGAGAACAGGCCCCCTGCCTGCACTTGGCTGCCCTACTCACGTGCACACGCACACACTCCTAAGCCAGGGCTGAGGGTCACAGGGGACTAGAAGACAGGAGGCTTCTGCTGAGACAAGAGCGAAGCCACCGCTGAAGTGGAGAGTGTGTGTTGAAAATGTCACCCAGCGTCCTGGGAGGTTTTCTTCTTTTTTTTTGTTCCTTTTTCTCCCCAATGCCCCTCAGTACATAATTGTATATTCTTCATTGTGGGTCCTTCTACTTGTGGCATGTGGGACGATACCTCGGCGTGGTGTGATGAGCAGTGCCATGTCCGCGCCCAGAATTCGAACCAATGAAACACTGGGCCACCTGCGGTGGAGCGCACTAACTTAACCACTCGGCCACGGGGCCAGCCCCCTGGGAGGTTTTATTCTCGGTGCTGACTCTGCTGGTAGGTTTCTGCCCTAGCTGATCTGTTTGTAAATGTTCAGTGAGGGCGTTTCTGAAGGAGAGAAGATCCACGTCGCAGTGCTTGTGTGG
Organism: Equus przewalskii; assembly: GCF_037783145.1. Taxonomy (NCBI): domain Eukaryota; kingdom Metazoa; phylum Chordata; class Mammalia; order Perissodactyla; family Equidae; genus Equus; species Equus przewalskii. Next base: position 34,648,506 of record NC_091832.1, on the reverse strand, counting down.
CCCCCTTTCTCTGTCATGTGTAGGAGAGTGAGGGCCACCAGCAGCCCTGCTGTCAGGATCAGGCTGGCTTCAGGACAGGAGGCTGGGGAGGCCCCACCCACTGCCTCTGCCCTTTGAAGATGAGTCCACTCCTGCCCCCTTCTCCCCAAGCCCTCGGGAAAGACAGGCGACGGGCTGCGGGCAGCAGAGGAAACAAATCACCACTTTCCCTCTGGGCTGGGGCTGCGGCCAGGTAGAGAGGCTGCTTTATTCACACAGGAAACAAGTAGATCGCAGCCCCTGCCTTTTCACATGGGAGGGCAACTGTGAGGATTGCAAGAATATAGGCAGTAGACAGCTCGTGAACAGGGATGATGCGGAAAGACGAGGCTAAATTGCTTAATGCCAGAACTGGCCAGGGCGAGAGGACGAAAGAGGTGACAGGCAGAGGGTGCCCTGGGGCACCTCAACTCAGAAGTATATGAAGTAATTGGGAGATTCCTCAGCAACCAGGTTCCAGGCCTCATCGAAGGCCTGCACGACGGCCGGCTCCAGGGGCCCCTCCTCAGCCGCTGCCAAGTTCTGTGCCAACTGCTCCAGGTTGGACATGCCCAGGATGACCGCGTCCCCGTGAGCACCCTGCAAAGGGGCACGGCCAGGGGTCAGGACACTAATGCACAGAGACTCCAGAAACACACTTGCCATGCCAGCCTCGCCCCTGCCAAGAGTTGAGATCTGACGTCTGTTTATGCCCTCTATTGTTCCAGAAAGAACTTATATTGCCTTCAAACAGCTCTAAACTGTGCCAAAAAGTGACATCAGCAGACAGACCTGAGTTAGAGCCACTCTCCTCAGCCGCTTGGCAGCTGGGTAGACGTGGCTTGCTTACCGGAGCTCTCTCAGCTTCAGACTTCTTTACTGTGCAGGATGATTCCAGGAATTAAAATTTTGTGAAGTCCTTTGGTTCAGGCCTGGCACTTAACAGGCCTGCTCAACAAAGGGGAGCCATTGGTATATGATGCCCAGGCCCGCTGAAGGGGTCAGGGAACCATGGGGCAGCAGGGAGAGGGGGCATCCCCGCCAGGTGAACAGAGTGGATGGCCAGGGAGGGAACTAATGCCAGGGGACAACAGCATGCAGGGTTCAGAGTCACAGCTGTGCTCACGCCCTGCCACAAGCAGCCGAGGGACTTGGCAAAGGGAAGAAGTGTCTGTGAGCGAGTGGCCTCAAATGTAGAAGTGGGATAACCACACTTAATAGGAGCAAGAATGTGTCTAATCTGGCACTTAAGAAACTTCTCTAGGAACAGGATTTCCACCCAAAAGAACTAGGCCATGGGGAAACTGCAGAGGAGGAAAAGGAGTAATCTCAGAAGTCCCCCAATAATTAGGAGCCTCTCCTTGCTTCCAGTCCCCCTCTACCCTCCAAAAGGGAACGGCGGGAGCCAAGCCTGCAGGGACAATGGGCTTACCTGGAGCTGGGAGTGGTGGTACATCCACCTGAGGACGGCCGAGGTCATGCTGGGGGCGCTGGGTCCATAAGCAGCCTGCAGGGCCTTCTCCATCATGGCGATGGCCTGGAAGTGGGGTTCCTTCCAGTAGCTGAGTAGATGGGGAGGGGGACACGGGTCAGTACCATGGGGCCAGTCCAGGGAGCCGCCCCAGGCCAGTGCCTGGGGCACTGAGGGGCCAGCGTCTCCTCGTGGAGGTTTCACTTCCTTGCTTGGCAGAATGCAGGTGGCTTTCTGGGCCCTTCATCAGGCTGTTGTTTTGCAGTCCGGTGGTGGGAGTAGAGGGGATGCCGTGGGCAAGAACCCTTAGACTTATCGTGCTCACCAGATGTGAACAACGGGACTCCTGAATCAGGACCCAGGAGCAGCTACAGCACCACATCTGTGAGCCCCGGTCACAGACTGGACCCTCGACCAGTCCTGGCTCTGGCCTCGGCTGAGCCACCTGCCTTCACTTGTCTCACCTGCTCAGTGAGGAAAGGACACGCACCATGACAGAACCATACACTGAATGCAACTCATAGAGGAGATGACGGACCTGATGATGCTTTATAAACTGACGAGCAGCTGGGGGGGCACCATCAGCCTGGATCTGATGTGGTGTGAAAGCTCCTTGAGAAACACTGCTTACGGTGACGGTCCATAAACCTGGCAGTGGTTCCCTGCAACTCTTGAGGAGGCAGGGGCTGGATTAGGATTTAAATCACAGCTGTGCACACACAGAGACTCCAAATATCACAAACTCCGCTGCTTCAAAAGCCCGCAGCCCTTTCCACAAACTCGCATCGAGTCTCTCACATGAAGCCTGGTTTGTTGCTCTCCTCCATTAAAGAGAAGATGCCACAGGGAAGGAAGCTGTAAGAGTCTAGAATCGTCCCGCCAAGCGCCGTGTGGAAAGGGGGCTATTCCCTGGGAACAAGCACTGTGTTACTTTGATAAACTTTTCAGAATTTAGAAAGTGAAAAAGAAGGAGGAACGCTGTTTCCAGGGCAGCTTGCCTATCCCTTTCGACACTGAGGACAATTTTATTCCCAAGAGTTTACAAAACTAAGACTCCTTGGCCCAAGGAGACAGGGCCACCTAGTTGTGGGGCGGCAGCACGACCCAGGGTTCCCAGGTTCCAATCCAAGGTCCCCTCCCGCTGTGGGCAGGGGGAGTCTTCCCAGGGAGAGACACAGGGTTGCAGACCTGGCACAAGGCCCAGGGCTCCACATTCCCAATCGAGGCCCCTAATCCCTCCCAGAGACACGGAATATTCAGGGAGAGAGAGGGGGGCTCGGTAGAACGGATGGGAATGCAGGGGCCTAAATCTGCGCAGCAGTGGGAGTCCTCGCCCCAAGAAAGCAGCCCCAGGGGCTCCCTATGTCATGCTAAGGGGACCCAGGTTACCTCCCGCACTGACGCAGACCCCCAGCTCACCGATTCCTGTAGAACTCAGCCCACTTATGACCAAAGAAGCGGCCCGCAGGCTGTTTCCCGTCCTTGACCTCGTACTTGTACTTGCCGGTCAGCAGGCCCCCTGCGGGAAGGCTGCAATCAGACCCGCTGGCCCGCACTGCGCCCAGAGGCTGCTCTGGACTGGGGGGGATGGTGGGGGACCCTGGAGGGATGGAGGACAGCCCAGCCTCTGGTCACACCTCTCCCTCCTTCCCAGGTCCTGGACCTGGATTTCCGGTCAGGAGTAGGCAGACACAGGACAGGGCCAGGAACGCCCTCCCCCAGGGGAGCCCGCCCCACTGCAGCCCGTACCAGCCAGAGGGTTGTAGGCGTAGAACCTCAGTCCAAAGTGCCTCAGGCAGGGGAAGAGCTCCGTCTCCACCCGTCGGGTGAGGGCGTTGTACACACCCTGCACATAGAGGCATCAGCTAGAGAGGGTGTGGTTGCCAAGGGGAGGGACCCCAAATTGTCCCTTGGAGAACCTCAGGTCAGACCCTAACAATCCCAGGATATTGACAATCAGGGCACATACTTAGTGGTGGTGGGGGAGGGGGCTAGTGCCCATGGAAAATTCATTCATTCAGCCAACATTTCTGAGCACCGATGACGGGCTGGACATGGGACTTCCATCCAGGAGCCAAAAGGACAAGGCCCCTACGCTGAGGATTTAATAGCAAGGTACAGTGTAGACAAGGATCCCCAAGAACAGAGGCAATGACGACACACTGCTAGGTTCTGTGACGAGTGCCTGGCTCCAAGCAGCTGCAGGAACGTGTGCTGAACGAATGAGCAGGAGACAAGCAGAGCCTGACATGTCAGGCTCCACTGGGGTGTGGGGGAAGGCTTCGAGAGGGAGAAGCATCCAGTGAGCCTGAGCACTTCTGCCAGGGGACAAGGGGGCAGTGCTCCAGACTAGGTGCAGCGCGAGGAAGTGGGAGGGATGGACAAGGGGCCCATGCAGGCGGGAAGAAGAGCCCGGGCCAGAGCAAGCACGTGCCTGCTGGCCAGGCTGAGAAGCTTGCACATGACCCTGTGGCCACCTGGGAGCTGCCTACAGGCTGTGAGTAGGGGAGGGGCTGCCATGTAGATGGCACGGGGCAGTAGGAAGGGCCCAAGGACCCCGGGATGAGCAGGCGCCCTGAGACGGAGGCCTCTGCAGCCCGGCCCTCACCTGGTACACGGTGGGCACGATCCAGCCATTGCTCTTGCAGAGGGTGCAGATCTCAGCCACCTCCCAGGCGGCATAGTTGGAGAGGCCCAGCTCCACAAACTTGCCCTGCAGGGGAGGCAGCGGTCACATCCCACTGCGGCCCGGGACACCAAGAAGGGTAAACAGTGGGGAGGGGGGGACCCGGGGACTGGCGACAGACCCCACTCTGGGACTGCCCTGGTGTCTCCACTCTCCTGGGTAGCGACAGGGCAAGGAGAGAAGCAGCAGAGCTCCTCCGAAGCTCAGGGGGCCCTCACCTCCTGGTGCAGCTGGTGGCAGGCACGCAGCGTCTCCTCCACGGGGGTGCTATGGTCCGGCAGGTGCAGGTAAAAGAGGTCCACCCGGGGACACTGCAGCCGCTTCAGTGACGTCTCCAGCTGGAACCGGACACAGTCAGGCTTCAGGGAATTTTCACCCACTGGATTGGCCTTGGTGGCGATTTTCACTTTGGGAGGAGAGAGATGGAAGTTGAGGCCAGTTTACCAAACACTGCGAAGGGTCTAGTGTAATGGTTAAGAGACAGACCAGGGTTCACGTCCCAGCTCTGCCATTACTAGCGCTGTGACCTTGACCAAGTTACTTAACCTCTCTGAGCCTCAATCCCCCCAACTGTTTAAATTGAGTGATGATGGTACTATCTCACACGGAGGTACCGATGATTGATGAAAACACAGAAGGACATGCTCATTATGATAACGTGCTAACAGTATCACTGCCACCAGGCAGATGGATGCACCAGACCTACAGGAACCTAGCGCTGGGTCCCTGCCCTCGAGGACTCACTGTCTAAGGGCACCTACACAGTAAGCGAGGCAGAGATACACGCGAGGGGGCAGAGGCGCCCAGAGCAGAGTCGTGAGGCCCGCCGGGAGTTCAGGGATGACTTTCCTTAAAACCAGAGTCTGAGTCTCCCAGGGAAAGTCAGGGGCCCCCCAGAGGCAAGGACGTGGCAAGTGAGGAGCCGGGCCTGAGACTCCATGGATCTAGCACACCTGGTCCAGGGGGACACGAGGCAGCAGAAGGGGCCAGCCAGGTGCAAGGGTCTTGAGGGCACCCCAGGGAATCGGGACTTTAGGGGGCCATGGGGAGCCTCTGAGCACTTTTCAGCCAGGGAGCTAATTGGTCAGCTCTGCACTTTTGAAAGATGACTCAACGAAGCCCAAAGAAGCCCAGGGCAGGTCTGGAATCGGGCAGAGCAGCAGGGAGAGACTGCGCAGGAACTCAGGAAGACGTGCAAGAGGCCTCCTCTCGGGACCAGAGAAGGAAAGGCAGGGATGCGTTAGAGCAACGTCCCACGGAGAAAAGGCCCGGGTTCTGCCACCTGTGCGAGTCGGGGACTAAGCACTCTTCTCCCTGCCCCCCAGCGAGAGTCCTAGGTGATGCCACTAGTGGGTGACAGGGGCCCTCCCTGCCCTTTTCATGCTCAGAAAGTCAGCTCGCAGGCCAAAGGGCAGGCAGTCGACTCCTGGACACAGGGGAGGGCGCAGGCTGAGGACCACTCACTTGCAAGTTTTCCATCCCACCACCTCCTCAGCCTGGGCCCCCAGCCCTTCTGATGTGAATCGAACCTGAGGTTTAAGGAGCTGGGCCCAGCCAGCTGAGGCCTGAAGGAGGGTTGCAGAAGAAAAAACAAGCAGAAAGAAGATCAGAGTTGTCACGGAGAGGCAAGCAGGTGATCTAGAAAGAGTGAGACACCGAGAGGCATGCACATTCCCGTTTCGTTCCCGATGTGCCATGCTGTGAGTCACAGGACAAACCGAGCAGGACTCTCCCAGGAGAGAGGGCCAAGAGCCTCTGAGAGCGCTGGCCAGTGCGCTAATCGACACTAACAACAGCCATAACAGTAACAGTAACACGCCCACGGGCAGCCAGGGTCGTCAGCCGTTCAAGTGGCCAGTGGTGGAGGAAGGACATTCCCCTCCGCCACACACCATCCCCACTTAGCTACACCCACCTGCTCCAACACCCTGGGCACTCATATCTCCCCACCTTTGCACACCCACTGCCCACGCCCACAGGCAGGAATGCCCTTTCACCTCTTACTCCTGGCAAACTCCTATCAGTTCTTCAAGGTCCAAGGTTCCCTGTTCTGAGCTTTCTTCCACAGCCCCTCCCAGGAAGTGCTCCCTCTGCCGGCATCCTCAGCCAGCTCCAGAATCTGAGCTCCCTGGATCCCGTTAGTGTCAATTTCCTTTCTACAGCGTCAGAGGGAGGCTGGCACAGAGAGGGCAGTTAGTCACCGTGCCACCCCACTCCCCCATTCGCCAGGCGGAAGCACTGCCAAATGAACAGAGCACCCAGAGCTCCACGGAGCAAAGTCTAGGGCCCAGAGCAGCGAGGAAGCCGATCCCCCACCGGTCCCAAATCCTGATCCGGGCTGTGCCAGGGAATGCCAGGGCTGTAAGGGCAGGGTTGCTGCATATCAGGCCAGAACGGGGTACAAGCCAGGCACGGGAACAGGGGCCAGGACTGCACAGCACCAGACCCAAGGTTCGCAGTGTCCCCTAGAAGGGCTAGCCAAGTCGGTCCCAGCTAGACCACAGAGGGGACGCTGCTGCAGGGAGGCTCCTGAGCTGCCTTCTCCAAGGGAACAGAGGAAAGGAGTCAGGACAAAGCCCTGGCCGGCTGATCAGGTCTAAATGTGGACGAGGCCTGAGGAGCTGGGGTTCACAGAGCTGCAGGGTGGCCAGGGGTGCATGGCGCCCTGGGAGGGGGCGAAGGGGTCGGTCCTGACCGCGACAGGTGCACGGCTGGGGCCGGGTCAGCGCTGCACCGTGCCGGGGGAGGTCAGGGGCCGGTCGGGGTGGGGGGGCGTCAGGCCACACCTTTGCAGTCGCCACCGCCCAGCCCGAGCCCCAGGCCGCCCAGGATGGTCTCGGACTGGCCGTCGCTGTAAACGAAGGCCGTGTCTATCTCGGTGTGACCGCGCTCCAGGAAGGCGCGCACGGCCGCGGCGCTGGCGGGCGCGTCCAAGCTGGTCCCCATCCCCATGGCGCCCAGTACGGTGGCGGGTCGGACCCCGGCGCCCGAGGCGGCCCGCGGCGTAGACAGCAGCCGAGACATGACGGCGGCAAGACACTCGGACAGCAGGGGAGACGGCTCAGCAGTAGGCGTCAGTAGCCTGCCCCGGAGCCGGGCTCTGCTTTAACAGAGGGCGCCGGACCCGCCCACGGGGCGCTGGGGGCAGAGGGCAGGGGGAGCAGGGGGCAGACAGAGGTTTTTGCTGAGTCATCGAGTAAGTGTAAGTTCAACTACAAGACAATGTGCGCGGTCCCCACGCCCCCGGCTCCCGCCCAGCCTGGAGGCCGGGCTGCGCTGCCACCGCGTAAGGGCGGGAGGGCTGTGGCCTCGGGCGAGTGACCTGGGTCTTGGCCGCAGGTCCGGGATGGGTGAGCCTGTTCCGAGAGTTGCCAGCGCACCCAAGGCTCAGGGCTGGGACTCCCGCGGACTCCCTGCCAGGTCTCCCCACCTACCTTGGCTTGGCACCTGAACCGTCCAGGGTCCCTGTGCCCCCTGGGAGGGGGCTTTCCCCAGTGCTCCAGGTCCTGAAATGAAGCCTTGGCTCAGGAGTGGTGGCCCTGGAGGCTGTGCGGCTGCCGTGCGCTGCCAGAGGTCGGCTCTGTGCTGCTGTCCTTGGCACTTGCCGAAAGCTCCAGCCTGCATCCCTGTGCAAGGACATGTTACAGTGTTAGAGGAATAGAACTGTTAGCCTCTAATTCTGTGTCCAAGCGAAGATGCCTTTCAAACATGAGGGCTAAATGAAGACTATGTTCAGACAAACTAAGGTGGAGAGAATTCCCAGTAGCAGTCTTTCACCGTGGGAAATATTTGAAAAAATTCTCTAGACGGTGGAAATTTGGATTTACACCGAGAAAGATGAAGAGTGCCGGGAATGGTAAATTTGTGGGTAAGTATAAAAATCCTATTCTCATTTTTCCCTGTGACCGAGCCGACCCTGCTTTTGTTTTCTAGGTCAGCAAGAAGTTGAGGGGGGAAGTTGGTCTCCTTTTTACCAATCGCACTAAGGAGGAAGTGAACGAGTAAGTGTTTTGAGGAGTGGTGAGGATTCCAGGAAAGGAATAATCCCGGGACTTTATACAGTGGAGGCATCAAGGAAAACCTGTTCCTAGACCCCTGTTACTGCGTCTCTACTCTCTAGGACGGTGCTCCAGGCTGGCTGCCGGCCAGCAGCGGAGGTGGACTGGGAGGGGGCCGAGGCAAGGCCCAGGGGGAGCCTGACTTCAGGGGGCTAGTGGGCCAGTCAAAAGCCTCCCCTCCTACCACTTCTCTTCCCCCTCAGGTGGTTCACGAAATACACAGAGATGGACTATGCCCGAGCTGGGAACAAAGCAACTTTCACTGTGAGCCTGGAGCCGGGGCCCCTGGAGCAGTTCCCCCACTCCATGGAGCCACAGCTGAGGCAGCTGGGCCTGCCCACTGCCCTCCAGAGAGGTATGGGGAAGTCCCTGGAGCTGAAGGGTTACAGCTTAGAGGCCAGGAGCACAGGCTTCCAAGCCCACAGGCTGCTCTCCCCTCCCTGGCTGAGCAGGTTGTTTCTGCCAGCCTCCTTTCTCTCATGGGAAAATGGGGCTGGGAGTGCCCACCTCACAGCTGGGGGCAAAGTGGATGGTGACTTGGAGCCAGAACACAGCACTGCGGGGCAGGAGGGAGGCAGTCCCTGCCCTGAAGACCCTCCCGGCAGCTGAGGTGCTGACGGGTCCCTACCCTGGCGTGTACTGGAGTTGGGGGAGGGGTGGCCAGCCAGGTTCCTCCCAGCTCTGGGCAGCCGGCAGGAAGCTCTGTGTCAGAACTAACTGCTTGGGGCTCCCTTCTCTGCAGGTGTGGTGACCCTGCTGTCTGACCACGAGGTGTGCAAGGAGGGCGACGTGCTGACCCCAGAGCAGGCCCGTGTCCTGGTGAGTCGGCCCCTCCAGGCATCTGCAGGCTGTGCAGGCGGGGCCCCAGACACTTCTGGTCACCCACGCTCCTCCTGACTCTTGCTGCCCTTTGTCTCTCGCAGAAGCTTTTTGGGTATGAGATGGCCGAATTCAAGGTGACCATCAAATACATGTGGGATGCACAGTCTGGAAGGCTCCAACAGATGGGAGATGAGTTGCCAGAGAGCGCGTCCGAGTCAGAAGAAGAATCAGAGGAAGAAGATGACGGCTGATGGGACTGGGGACCGAGGGGCTCCCAGCCAATCCAAGCGTCATGTCGCCTGGACCCCGGGACCGCCGCCCTTCCCGGGGGACAGCAGTCATTTTGCTGTGGATCAAGACAAGGGAGGGCGATAGGGACAGACTGTTGTTCTATAAAGAATAAAACTGTCACCAGGGTGTCTCCCTGTAGACAGCAAAAGCGATGTCCCTCAAAAACAAGGCCTTTGGGTTTGGCCTTTTCTTTGGATTCCCAGGGTTCCCACTGTTCACCTCACAGCCAGCTTCCAGCACTGGCTCCCGCATGTCCACATCGGCCATGCAGCTCTGGGGACATGAGAGCAGCCAGCAGGGCTGGGCCTTCTCCCTTCTGGCCCTCGGTGCCCCTTGCCGGAAATGGGGATTTGCTGAGAACAGGCCCCCTGGCTGCACTTGGCTGCCCTACACAAGTGCACACGCACACACTCCTAAGCCAGGGCTGAGGGTCACAGGGGACTAGAAGACAGGAGGCTTCAGCTGAGACAAGAGCGAAGCCACCACTGAAGTGGAGAGTGTGTGTCAAAATGTCACCCAGCGTCCTGGGAGGTTTTCTTCTTTTTTTTTGTTCCTTTTTCTCACCAATGCCCCTCAGTACATAATTGTATATTCTTCATTGTGGGTCCTTCTACTTGTGGCATGTGGGACGATGCCTCGGCGTGGTGTGATGAGCAGTGCCATGTCCGCGCCCAGAATTCAAACCAATGAAACACTGGGCCACCTGCGGTGGAGCGCACGAACTTAACCACTCGGCCACGGGGCCAGCCCCCTGGGAGGTTTTATTCTCGGTGCTGACTCTGCTGGTAGGTTTCTGCCCTAGCTGATCTGTTTGTAAATGTTCAGTGAGGGCGTTTCTGAAGGAGAGAAGATCCACGTCGCAGTGCTTGTGTGGCCCCCTTTCTCTGTCATGTGTAGGAGAGTGAGGGCCACCAGCAGCCCTGCTGTCAGGATCAGGCTGGCTTCAGGACAGGAGGCTGGGGAGGCCCCACCCACTGCCTCTGCCCTTTGAAGATGAGTCCACTCCTGCCCCCTTCTCCCCAAGCCCTCGGGAAAGACAGGCGACGGGCTGCGGGCAGCAGAGGAAACAAATCACCACTTTCCCTCTGGGCTGGGGCTGCGGCCAGGTAGAGAGGCTGCTTTATTCACACAGGAAACAAGTAGATCGCAGCCCCTGCCTTTTCACATGGGAGGGCAACTGTGAGGATTGCAAGAATATAGGCAGTAGACAGCTCGTGAACAGGGATGATGCGGAAAGACGAGGCTAAATTGCTTAATGCCAGAACTGGCCAGGGCGAGAGGACGAAAGAGGTGACAGGCAGAGGGTGCCCTGGGGCACCTCAACTCAGAAGTATATGAAGTAATTGGGAGATTCCTCAGCAACCAGGTTCCAGGCCTCATCGAAGGCCTGCACAACGGCCGGCTCCAGGGGCCCCTCCTCAGCCGCTGCCAAGTTCTGTGCCAACTGCTCCAGGTTGGACATGCCCAGGATGACCGCGTCCCCGTGAGCACCCTGCAAAGGGGCACGGCCAGGGGTCAGGACACTAATGCACAGAGACTCCAGAAACACACTTGCCATGCCAGCTATGGCCTTGCCAAGAGCACGGATCTGATGTCTGCTTTTGCCCTCTATTGTTCCAGAAAGAACGTGTATTGCCCTCAGACAGCTCTAAACCGTGCCGCCACAGTCTCATCAGCAGACAGACCTGAGTTAGAGCTACTCTCCTCAGCCTCTTGGCAGCTGGGTAGACGTGGCTTGCTTACTTGAGCTCTCTGAGCTCCAGACTTCTTTACTGTGCAGGGTGATTCCAGGAATTAGAATTTGGTGAAGTCCTTTGGTTCAGGCCGGGCACTTAACAGGTGCTCAAGAAAGGGCAGCCATTGGTATATGATGTGCGGGCCAGACGAAGGGGTCAGGGAACCATGGGGAGGCAGGGAGAGGGGGCATCCCCATCAGGGGCACAGAGTGGATAGCCAGGGACAGAACTAATGCCAGTGGACAACAGCATGCAGGGTTCAGAGTCACAGCTGTGCTCACGCCCTACCACAGGCAGCCGAGGGACTTGGCTAACGGAAGAAGTGTCTGTGAGCGAGTGGCCTCAAATGTAGAAGTGGGATAACCACACTTAATAGGAGCAAGAATGTGTCTAATGTGGCACTTAAGAACCTTCTCTAGGAACAGGATTTCCACCCAGAGACCTATGCCATGGGGAAAGTGCAGAGGAGGAAAAGGAGTAATCTCAGAAGTCCCCCAATAATTAGGAGCCTCTCCTTGCTTCCAGTCCCCCTCCACCCTCCAAAAGGGAACGGCGGGAGCCGAGCCTGCAGGGACGATGGGCTTACCTGGAGCTGGGAGTGGTGGTACATCCACCTGAGGACGGCCGAGGTCATGCTGGGGGCGCTGGGTCCATAAGCAGCCTGCAGGGCCTTCTCCATCATGGCGATGGCCTGGAAGTGGGGTTCCTTCCAGTAGCTGCGTAGATGGGGAGGGGGACACGGGTCAGTACCATGGGGCCAGTCCAGGGAGCCACCTGGGGACTGAGGGGCAGCGTCTCCTCGTGGAGGTTTCACTGCCTTGCTTGGCAGAATGCAGGTGGCTTTCTGGGCCCTTCATCAGGCTGTTGTTTTGCAGTCCGGTGGTGGGAGTAGAGGGGATGCCATGGGCAAGAACCCTTACACTTATCGTGCTCACCAGATGTGAACAGCGCGACTCCTGAATCAGGACCCAGGAGCAGCTACAGCACCACATCTGTGAGCCCCGGTCACAGACTGGACCCTCGACCAGTCCTGGCTCTGGCCTCGGCTGAGCCACCTGCCTTCACTTTCTGACCTGCTCAGTGAGGAAAGGACACATGCCATGCCAGCCCCAGAAACTGAATGCGACTCATAGAGGAGATAATGGACCTGATGATGCTTTATAAACTGACGAGCAGACAAGGTGGAAACCATCAGCCTGGATCCTCCAGCGTGAGGCCCAGGCCCTGGTGGTGTGAAAGCTCCTGGAGAAACACTGCTTAGAGTGACGGTCCCTAAACCTGGCTGCTGTTCCCAGAAACTCTTGGGGGATGTGGGGGCTGGATGAGGATTTAAATCACAGCTGTGCACACACAGAGACTCCAAATATCAAACACTCCACCGCTTCAAAAGCCCGCGGCCATTTCCACTAACTCGCATCGAGTCTCTCGCATGAAGCCTGGTTTGTTGCTCTCCTCTATTAGAGAGAAGATGCCAGAGGGAAGAAAGCTGTAAGAATCTAGAATCGTCCCTCTGAGGAGCGCCATGTGGAAAGGAGGCTATTCCCTGGGAACAAGCACTGTGTTACTTTGATAAACTTTTCAGAATTTAGAAAGTGAAAAAGAAGGAGGAACGCTGTTTCCAGGGCAGCTCGCCTATCCCTTTCGACACTGAGGACAATTTTATTGCCAAGAGTTTACAAAACTAAGACTCCTTGGCCCAAGGAGACAGGGCCACCTAGTTGTGGGGTGGTAGCATGACCCAGGGTTCCCAGGTTCCAATCCAAGGTCCCCTCCCGCTGTGGGCAGGGGGAGTCTTCCCAGGGAGAGACACAGGCTTGCAGACCTGGCACAAGGCCCAGGCTCCACATTCCCAATCGAGGCCCCTAATCCCTCCCAGAGACACACAGAATATTCAGGGAGGGGAAGGGGCCTCAGTCAAACAGATAGGAATGCAGGGGCCCCAAGAAAGCAGCCCCAGGGACGCCCTATGTCATGCTAAGGGGACCCAGGTAACCTCCTGCACTGATGCAGACCCCCAGCTCACCGATTCCTGTAGAACTCAGCCCACTTATACCCAAAGAAGCGGCCCGCAGGCTGTTTCCCGTCCTTGTCCTCATACTTGTACTTGCCGGTCAGCAGGCCCCCTGCGGAAAGGCTGCAATCAGACCCGGTGGCCCGCACTGCACCCAGAGGCTGCTCTGGACTGGGGGGGGATGGTGGGAGACCCCGGAGGGATGGAAGACAGCCCAGCCTCTGGTCACACCCGCCCTGCTTCCCAGGTCCTGGACCTGGATTTCCGGTCAGGAGTAGGCAGACACAGGACAGGGCCAGGAACGCCCTCCCCCAGGGGAGCCTGCCCCACTGCAGCCCGTACCAGCCAGAGGGTTGTAGGCGTAGAACCTCAGTCCAAAGTGCCTCAGGCAGGGGAAGAGCTCCGTCTCCACCCGTCGGGTGAGGGCGTTGTACAAGCCCTGCATGTATAAGGACCAGGTGGAGTGGGTGCCCATGCCCAGAGGTGGGACCCCAAATTGCTCCTTGGAGAACCTCAGGTCAGACCCTAACAATCCCAGGATATTGACAATCAGGGCACATACTTAGTGGTGGTGGGGGAGGGGGCTAGTGCCCAAGGAAAATTCATTCATTCAGCCAACATTTCTGAGCACCGATGACAGGCTGGACATCGGACTTCTAACCAGGAGCCCAAAACACAAGGCCCCTACGCTGAGGATTTAATAGTGAGGTAGAGCGTAGACAGGGATCCTCGAGAACAGAGGCAATGACGACACACTGCTAGGTTCTGTGACCAGTGCCTGGCTCCAAGCAGCTGCCCGAGCATGTGCTGAACGAATGAGCAGGAGACAAGCAGAGCCTGACATGACAGGCTCCAATGGGGTGGGGAAGGCTTCAAGAGGGAGAGAAGCATCCAGTGAGCCTGAGCACTTCTGCCAGGGGACGAGGGGGCAGTGCTCCAGGCTGAGGTGCAGGGTGAGGAAGCAGGAGAGACACACAAGGGGCCCATGCAGGTGGGAAGAGGAGTCCGGGCTGGAGCGAGCACATGCCTGCTGGCCAGGCTGAGGAGCTTGCACATGACCCTGCGGCCACCTGGGAGCCACCTGCAGGCTGTGAGTAGGGGAGGGGCTGCCATGTGGATGGCACAGGGGCAGCAGGAGTGGCCCAGGAATGCCGGGATGAGCAGGCGCCCTGAGATGGAGGCCTATGCAGCCTGGCCCTCACCTGGTACACGGTGGGCATGATCCAGCCATTGCTCTTGCAGAGGGTGCAGATCTCAGCCACCTCCCAGGCGGCATAGTTGGAGATGCCCAGCTCCACAAACTTGCCCTGCAGGGGAGGCGGCGGTCACATCCCACCCCAGCAGGAGAGCTGCAAGGGAGACCGGGATGGGACGCCGAGAGGGGGTCTGTCCCCAGCTCCACTCTCCTGGGTAGTGACAGGGCAAGGAGAGCAGTGAGCTCCTCCCAAGCTCAAGGGGCCGCCCTCACCTCCTGGTGCAGCTGGTGGCAGGCACGCAGCGTCTCCTCCACGGGGGTGCTTTGGTCGGGTGCATGCAGGTAGAAGAGGTCCACCCGGGGACACTGCAGCCGCTTCAGTGACGTCTCCAGCTGGAACCGAACACAGTCAGGCTTCAGGGTATTTTCACCCAGTGGATTGGCCTTGGTGGCGATTTTCACTTTGGGAGGAGAGAGATGGAAGTTGAGGCCAGTTTACCAAACACTGCGAAGGGTCTAGTGTAATGGTTAAGACAGTCCTGGATTCATGTCCCAGCTCTGCAATTACTAGTAGGTCTGTGACCTATTAGTCTGTTACCTTTCCAAGTTACTTAACCTCTCTGAGCCTCAATACCCTCAACTGTAATTTGAGGGAGAATGGTACTATCTCATAGGGAGGTACAGACGATTGATGAGAACGCGGAAGGATGTGCTCATTATGATAACGTGCTAACACCATCACTGCCACCAGGCAGATGGATGCACCAGACCTACAGGAACCTAGCACTGGGTCCCTGCCCTCGAGGACTCACTGTCTAAGGGCACCTACACAGTAAGCGAGGCAGAGATACACGCGAGGGGGCAGAGGCGCCCAGAGCAGAGTCATGAGGCCCGCCGGGAGTTCAGGGATAACTTTCCTTAAAACCGGAGTCTGAGTCTCCCAGGGAAAGTCAGAGGCCCCCCACAGAGGCAAGGCCGTGGCAAGTGAGGAGCTGGGCCTGAGACTCCATGGATCTAGCACACCTGGTCCAGGTGGACGATGGGCAAGAGAAGGGGCCAGACCGGATGTGAGGGTCTTGAGGGCACCCCGGGGAATCTGGACTTTAGGGGGCCATGGGGAGCCTCTGAGCACTTTTCAGCCAGGGAGCTAAGTGGTCAGCTCTGCACTTTTGAAAGATGACTCAACGAAGCCCAAAGAAGCCCAGGGCAGGTCTGGAATCGGGCAGAGCAGCAGGGAGAGACTGCGCAGGAACTCAGGAAGACGTGCAAGAGGCCTCCTCTCGGGACCAGAGAAGGAAAGGCAGGGATGCGTTAGAGCAATGTCCCACGGAGAAAAGGCCCGGGTTCTGCCACCTGTGCGAGTCGGGGACTAAGCACTCTTCTCCCTGCCCCCCAGCGAGAGTCCTAGGTGATGCCACTGGTGGGTGACAGGGGCCCTCCCTGCCCTTTTCATGCTCAGAAAGTCAGCTCGCAGGCCAAAGGGCAGGCAGTCGACTCCTGGACACAGGGGAGGGCGCAGGCTGAGGACCACTCACTTGCAAGTTTTCCATCCCACCACCTCCTCAGCCTGGGCCCCCAGCCCTTCTGATGTGAATCGAACCTGAGGTTTAAGGAGCCGGGCCCAGCCAGCTCGGGCCTGAAGGAGGGTTGCAGAAGAAAAAACAAGCAGAAAGAAGATCAGAGTTGTCACGGAGAGGCAAGCAGGTGATCTAGAAAGAGTGAGACACCGAGAGGCATGCACATTCCCATTTCGTTCCCAATGTGCCATGCTGTGAGTCACAGGACAAACCGAGCAGGACTCTCCCAGGAGAGAGGGCCAAGAGCCTCTGAGAGCACTGGCCAGGGCGCTAATTGACACTAATAATAGCCAGTAACACTGCTGAGCCCACCCCAGGCACAGGTCCAGTCCTGAGCAGTTCAAGTGGCCAACGGTGGAGGAGGGACATTCCCCTCCCCCATACACCATCCCCACTTAGCTACACCCACCTGCTCCAACACCCTGGGCACTCACATCTCCCCGCCTTCACACACCCACTGCCCACGCCCACAGGCAGGAATGCCCTTTCACCTCTTACTCCTGGCAAACTCCTATCAGTTCTTCAAGGTCCAAGGTTCCCTGTTCTGAGCTTTCTTCCACAGCCCCTCCCAGGAAGTGCTCCCTCTGCCGGCATCCTCAGCCAGCTCCAGAATCTGAGCTCCCTGGATCCCGTTAGTGTCAATTTCCCTTTTACAGCGTCAGAGGGAGGCCGGCACAGAGAGGGAGGTTAGTCACCGTGCCACCCCTACTCCCAGATTCGCCAGGCAGAGGCACTGCCAACCAAACAGGGCACCCAGAGCTCCACGGAGAAAAGCCTACGGCCCAGAGCAGGGAGGAAGCCGATTGCCCGCCCATCCCAAATCCTGATCCGGGCTGTGCCAGGGAATGCCAGGGCGGTAAGGGCAGGGTTGCTGCAGATGGCCCGGAACGGGGCACAAGCCAGGCACGGGAACGGGGGCCGGGACTGCACAGCGCCAGACCCAATGCAGTGCCCTCTAGAAGGGCTAGCCAAGTCGGTCTCGGCTAGACCAGAGATGGGACGCTGCTGGAGGGAAGCTCCTGGGCTGCCTTCTCCAAGGGAACAGAGGAAAGGAATCAGGACAAAGCCCTGGCCGGCTGATCGGGTCTAAATGTGGATGAGGCCTGAGGAGCTGGGGTTCACAGAGCTGCGGGGTGGCCAGGGGAGCATGGCGCCCTGGGAGGGGGCAAAGGGGTCGGTCCTGACCGCGGCAGGTGCACGGCTGGGGCCGGGTCAGCGCTGCACGGTGCGGGAGGAGGTCAGGGGCTGGGCGCTGGGACCAGGCCATACCTTTGCAGTCGCCGCCGCCCAGCCCGAGCCCCAGGCCGCCCAGGATGGTCTCGGACTGGCCGTCGGTGTAAATGAAGGCCGTGTCTATCTCGGTGTGGCCGCGCTCCAGGAAGGCGCGCACGGCCGCGGCGCTGGCGGGCGCGTCCAAGCTGGTCCCCATCCCCATAGCGCCCAGCACGGTGGCGGGCCGGACGCCGGCGGCCGAGGCGGCCCGCGGCGTAGACAGCAGCCGGGACATGGCGGTGGCAAGACACTCGGACAGCAGGGGAGACGGCTCAGCAGTAGGTGACAGTAGCCTGCCCCGGAGCCGGGCTCTGCTTTAACAGACGGCGCCGGCCCCGCCCACGGGCGCTGGGGGCGGCTGCCAGGGGGAGCGAGGGGCAGACAGAGGTTTTTGCTGAGTCATCGAGTAAGTGTAAGTTCAACTACAAGACAATGTGCGCGGTCTCCATGCCCCGCGGCTCCCGCCGAGCTTCGAGGCCGTTCTGCGCTGCCACCGTGTAAGGGCCGGAGGGCTGTGGCCTCGGGCGGGTGACCTGGGTCTTGGCCGCAAGGCCGGGATGGGTGAGCCTGTTCCGAGAGTTGCCAGGGCACCCAAGGCTGAGGGCTGGGACTCCCGCGGACTCCCTGCCAGGTCTCCCCACCTCCCTTGGCTTGGCGCCTGAACTGTCCCGGGGTCCCTGTGCCCTCCGGGAGGGGGCTCTCCCAGGTGCTCCAGGTCCTGAAATGAAGCCTTGGCTCAGGAGTGGTGGCCCTCGAGGCTGTGCAGCTGCCGTGCGCTCCCAGAGGTCGGCTCTGTGCTGCTCTCATTGGCACTTGCGGAAAGCTCCAGCCTGCGTCCCAGTGCAAGGACATGTTACAGTGTTAGAGGAATAGAACTGTTAGCCTCTAATTCTGTGTCCAAGCGAAGACGCCTTTCAAACATGAGGGCTAAATGAAGACTATGTTCAGACAAACTAAGGTGGAGAGAATTCCCAGGAGCAGTCTTTTGCCATGGGAAATATTTGAAAAAGTTCTTTAGAGGGAAGGAAATTCAGATTTACAGCCCCCAAAATGAAGAGTACTGGGAATGGTGAACATGTGGGTTAATATAAAAGACTTTTTCTCCTGTGTAACCTTTTCAGATCATTGAGTTTTTATAAAGTTAAACATACGCTTCCCCTATGACTCAGCAAAAACCTATGTTCACACAGACATCTACACACAAGTGTTTATAGAGGCTTTATTTGTAACTTTCGAAACCTGGAAACCACCCAAGTGTCCCCCACCGGCAGAATGGGTAAATGAACTGTGCTGTATTCATACAATGGAGTGAATTCCTGGTAAACACAGTAACATGGATGAATCTCAACTGTTGAGCCTTTTCTCCAAAGGCTGCATACTGTGTGTTTCCACTTATACCACACTCCTGCCAAGGTAACAGTGAAGAGAAGCTGATCAGTGGTTACCAGGGGCTGCTGGTAGGAGGACAGAAGAATCACTGCTAGTTTTGTGGGGTGATGGAGCTGTTCCATATCTTGATGGTGATGGTAATTACATGACTACACATTCATCAAAACTTTCAGCCCTGTCCACTATAAAGGGTGAAATTACAACATGTATATCATATATTAACACAGAAATTGAAAAAGAAAGATATTTGGCTGTTTAAAGAAAAAATAATAATGGTGGATTGCTGTTTATTCTAAAAAGGTAGTTTGCAGCAAAGATAGAAGTAAAATATATGAAGACCAGAGCACAAAGGAAATGGGATGAAATGGCAGTAAACTGCTTTCAGGTTCTCGTAGTCTATGTGAACTGGTGTACTATTATTTGAAGGTGGACTGTGATAAGAATGTAAATCATTAACCTTAAAACAACCATTGAAAAAATGAAACAAAGAGTTATGGTTAATAAGGCAACAGTAGAGGTAAAATTAATCATAAAAAAATACTGAACTAAGCCAAAAGAAGGCAGATAAAGATAAAAAAAGAAACGAATGGATGGAGCACGTAGAAAACAAATAGCAAGATAAATTTAAGCAAATCATACCATAATTACATTAAATATAAATGATATAACACCTCCCAAGTAAAAGGCAGAGATAGAATGGATAAAAAAAGCAAAATCCAACTATATGGTAAGTGCTAGAAGCCCACTGAAATATATAAACAGAGATAGGTTAAAAGTAAAAGGATGGACCAAAAATACCTTGACAAAGCTAAGTAAAAGAAAATTGGAGTGGTTATATGAATATCAGACAAAGCAGATTTCAGAACAAAGAATACCAGCAAAGACAAATGGAAATTTCATAACAAAGAGGTTAATTAATCAAGAAGGCGTAGTACTCCTCAAGGTGTATGCACGTATGATGGAGCATCAGAATAAGTGAAAAGAATTGATATAACTAAAGAAGAAATAAACAAACATGCAATTGTAGCTGGAGATTTCAACACTGCGCCCTCCATACAGTCATGCATTGCTTATTGACGGGCGTTTGTTCTGAGAAATGCATGATTAGGCAGTTTTGTCATTCTGCAAACATCGTAAAGTATACTTACAAACCTGGATGGTGTAGTGTCCTACCCACCTCGGCTACACAGTACTAATCTTATGGTACCACTGTCATACATGCGGTCTGCAGTTGACCAAAACATCATCATTTGGCACATGACTGTAATTGTAGAACAGTAATTCATAACTGACAGAAACTCAATAAAGACATAGAAGACTTGAACAACTCTATTAATCACCTTAACATAATTAATATTAATAGAATAGCCAATAACAGCAGAATATTCATTCTCTTCAAGTGCACATTCACCAAGATGCACCATATTTGGGGTCATAAAACAAGTCAATAAATTTTAAAAGATTCAAGTGGTACAAAGGATGTCTCCAACTATATTAGTGTTAAACCAGAAATCAATAACAGAATGACTGATTTCTGGAAAAATCTCCAAGTATTTGCAAATTAAATAACACTTTTAAATAACCCAGGGATCAAAGAAGTAATCACAAGGGAAAGTTGAACATATTTTGAACTACATGAAAGTGGAAATAGAACATGTCAAATTTTGTGAGATGTGGCTAAAGTAGTGCCAAGAGGGAAATTTATAGCACTATGTGGACATATTATAAAAGAAGAAATGTTTCAAATCAGTGATCTAAGCTTCCACTTTAATAAACCGAAAAAAGAATAGCCAATTGAACCCAAAGTTAGAAGGAAGGAAATAATACAGATAAAAGCTAAAGTAAATGAAATAGAAAACAGAAAATCAATAAAACTAGAAGCAGTTTCTTTGAAAAGATCAATAAAACTGATAAACTTCTAGATAGACTGGTCAGGAATAAAAGCAAGAAGACACAAATTCTCTATTTCAGAAACAGTAGAAGAGACATCACTATAAATCTTACAGAAATGAAAATGATAATAAGACAATATTATGAATACCTCTAAGTTAATAAATTTGATAAATTAGATGAAATGGAAAAATTCCTTGAAAGACACAAACTGCCAAAGCCCATTCAAAAAGAAATAGATAACTTGAATCACATTGTATATATTAAAGACTTTGAATTCTTAATTTATAAAAACATTCCCACAAGGAAAACCCCAGGTCTACATGCCTTCATTAATGAACTCTACCGAACATTAAAGGAAGAAAAAGTACCAGTTCTTACAGATGTTTCTACTAAGTAGAAGGGGAAGGATTGCTTCCCAACTGGTTTTATGAGGCCAGCACGACCCAGATACGAAAGGAGACAAAGAAAAGAAAACTACACACCAACGTTCCTCATGAACCTAGACACAAAAATCCTTTAACAAATGAATACAGTCAGATATAAAAAGATACATCAGGATTCAGTGAGATTCATCCCAGGAATGCAAGGTTGGCTTTATATTTGAAAGTCAGTCAATACAATTGACTATACTAAGGAGAAAAAATAAAGTCCATTCAATCATCTCAATAAATGCAGAAAAAGCATGTCACAAAATTCAATACCCATTCATGAAGAGAAAAAAAAAACTCCCAGCAAACGAGGCAGAGGAGGAAATTTCCTCAAACTGATAAAGAGCATATAGGAAAAGCCTATAGCTAACATTACATTTAGTAGTGAAAATCAGAAAGCTTTCCCCCAAGATTGGGAACCAGGCAATGATGTCTGCTCTCACCACTTTTATTCAACATTGTACTGGAGATACTGGTTATCCTGACATATTTCAGTGTGCATGAGTAATAATGATAGACAGTTTCCTGCATAACTACAAGGCCTTTGCCACCCTAACAAAATTAACAATTCTGGTGTCACCTAATACGACATCCATATTCAAAGATCTGTGATTGTTTTAAAAATGTGCAGTTTACTTGGTTTGAATTTGGATCCAAACATGATTTACACAATGTATCTGGTTGTTATATTTCTTAAGTCTCATTTTAAACTTTTCTATGCATTTACTTGTTGAAGAGACCCATCACTTGGTCTAGAGTGTCTCCCGTTCTGTTTGCATGGTCACTGTTTCAATCAACTTGCTCCTCTATCCCCTCATAATTCTCGTCAAATGGAAGTTAGAGCTAAAGGCTAGGCCACATTCTAGTTAAGCTTCTTTCTCTTTTCTTTTTCTTTTTTTGTGTGTTATACTTCATCAGCGGTGCTATGTGATTCTTGAAGCATCATAGCAAGGAGGCACAAATAGCCTGGTTGACCCACTCCCAGTAACGCTGAGATCAAGCAGTGAGTTTATGTGCTAAACTGTACAATACCCCACCAATCTTTCATCTTATGGTTTCATCTAGTGATGATTTTTTGCTAGAATCAATCAAGTTAGAGCTTTTGGTTTTTTGGGTTTTTGCAGGGAAAGATTCCCTGTGAGCTAACATCTGTTGCCAATCTTCCTCTTTTATTTTTTCTTCTCCCTGAAGCCCCAGCACATGGTTGTCTGTGCTAGTGGTAAGACGTTCTCTTCTTCTATGTGAGCCACTGCCACAGCATGGCAACTGACAGACAGGTAGTGTGGTTCCACGACTGGTAAGCAAACCCACACTGCCAAGCGGTGAGCGCTGAACATTTAACCACTAGACCATCAGGACAGAGTTTTGAAGTCTGAGATTATGTTGTGCGCATTCTAACCACAGGTCTTAGTTAGTGTAGCCGCCCCTGACGCAGGAAGGGTTAATAATCACTGGAAAAGGCTTGCCAACAAACTGTGACCCAGAGGTGAGAAGGCCAGTCAGCCAATGACGGGTAAGACCTCCAGGGCAAGGCAACCTAAGACAGGCGCGGTCGCCTGGGGGCACAGATGGAGACACAATATCGATATCGGGAGCAGGAGGGGCCGTTGCCTAGGAGACCTTGCCTGCTCTGAGATGAAAATATACAAGCACAGCAATAACATGATAATATCAAAACAGAGGCCGAGGGAGGGCTCCTTGAGAAATCACTAAGAATTCTTGGCATTCGCTAATTACTTCATCCAGAACACCTGTGTATGTTTAACAGATGTAAGCTATGTATATATTGAAACACTGGTTATAATAAACTCAGAGTGGCCATCAGCCCTCTCCTCATCTATCCTGATGTGTACGTTGGATTGCGACACCGACAGTTAGGACTAGAGATTAACATATATAACCGCTCGGAGTACTTTTAAATAAGTAAAGTACAGCTGTTCATCTTTTGAATTAAACTTTTTAATTTTTGAGATAATTTTAGATTCATATGCAATTATAAAAATAATACGGAGAGATCCTTGGTAGCCTTTCCCCAGTTTCCCCTAGCATCAACATCTTGCAAAACTATAGTAAAATATCACCACCTGGAGGTGCCATTGATGTAGTCAAGACACTGCTGCTGTCAGATGGTGTCCTATAAATGTTGATTAGATCCTGCTGGCTGATGGTCCTTTGGAGTTCTTCAATATCCTTGCTGATTTTCTGGATAGGTGTTTTCTCAATTGTTGAGAGAGAGGTGTTGAAATCTCCAGCTATACTGGTAGATTTGTCTATTTCTACTTTCAGGTCTATCACCGTTTTTGTTTCTTTCTTTTTTTTTCTTGAGGAAGAGTCACCCTGAGCTAACATCTATTGCCAGTCTTCCTCTACTTTGTATGTGGGTCACTGCTATAACATGGCCATGGACGAGTGGTGTAGGTGTGTGCCTAGGAACTGAGTGAGGCTGCCGAAGTGGAGCACACTGAACTTAACCACTAGGCCATGGGGCCAACGCCTTGTTTCACATATTTTGGCAGCTCTGTTTGGTGCTTACACATTTAGGATTGCTGTACCTTCTTCCTGGGTTGACCCTTTCCATCATTACATAATGTCCTCCACTCTCTCTGATAATTTTCTTTCTTCAGAAGTCTACGTTGTCAGATATAAATATAGGCAATCCTGCTTTCTCTCTCTCTCTCTCTTTTTTTTTTTTTAGGGGAAGATTCGCCCTAAGCTGACATCTGTTGCCAATATTTCTCTTTTTCTTCTTTTCCCCCGCCAAGGTCCCAACACAGTCATGTATAGTTATAAGTTCTTCTTGTTTTTCTATGTGAGCCACTGCCACAGCATGGCTACTGACAGACAAGTGGTGTGGTTCTGTGCCCTGGAACTGAACGTGAGCCACTGACCCAGAGTGCACCAAACTTTAAGACTAGGCCATCAGGGCTGGCTCCCGCTTTCTCTTGGTTAATGCTCACATGATGTATCTTTTTCATCCCTTACTTTCAGCCTTCCTATATCACTATATTGGAAGTGAGTCTCTGCGGAAAGCATATAGTGAGGTCAATTTTTTTAATCCACTCTGCCAAACTTTGCCTTTTAAGTGGCATATTTAGAACATTTACGTTGAATGTAATTATTGGTGTGTTAGGGCTTAAGTCTGCCATTTTGTTTATTGTTTTGTTCTCTGTTTTTTGTTTCTCTCTTTTCTTTTTCCTGCTTTCCTGTACGCTAATTGAACTTTTTTTTTAGAAGTCTATTTTGATTTAACTGCAGTATTTTCTTCTGCTTTGCCTCCCCAAATACCCGCAGTAAATAGTTGTATATTTTAGTTGTGGGTCCTTCTAGTCGTGGTATGTGGGGCGCTGCCTCAACATGGCCTAATGAGTGGTGCCATGTCCGCACCCAGGATCTGAACTGGTGAAACCCTGGGCTGCTGAAGCGGAGTGCATGAACATAACCACTTGGCCACGGGGCCAACCCATAACTGCAGTATTTTTGAGGATAACTCTTTGTGTAGCTTTTTAAAGATCACTCTAGATAAACAATCTATGGGTGGCATCATTTTACAAGCTTAACTTTAATGTAAAAACTTTACCTCCTTTTCCCTTGCTTTACTCTCACTGTTCATAATATAATAGTCTTAAATATTTCTTCTATATGCCTCTAGAACCACATCCGACAGTGTTATAATTTTTGCTTCAATCATCAAATGTAACTTAGAAAACTTAAGAGAAGGAAAACCTAGTGTATTTACCCATATTTTGCTTACCGTGTTCTTTCTTCCTTCCTGGTGTTCCAGGATTCCTTCTTTTACCATTTTCTTTTCATAGAGAAAACTTTCTTAGGCATTCATTTAGGGTACAACTGCTGGCAACAAAGTCTCTTAGTTTTTCTTCATCTGAGAATGTCTTGATTCCCTCTGCATTCCAGAGGAATATATTTGGTGGGTGTAGGATTCTGGGTTGATGGTTCTTTTCTTTCAGCATTTGCAAAATTGTTGTGCCACATTCTTCTAGCCTCCGTGTTTTCTGATGAGAAATCTGCTATCACTTGAATTGTCTTTTCCTTATAGGTATCTTTTCTCTTGTCTGCTCTTGAGATTTTATTCGTTGTCTTTCATCTTCAGAAGTTTGACCCGCATGTGTCTTGGTGTGATTCTTGGGTGTTTATCTTGTTTGAAGTACGTTTCACTCTTTGAACGTGTAGGTTTAATGTGAAATTTGGCAAGTTTTCAGCCGTTATTTCTTGGAATACTTTTTAAGCCTCTCCTGTTTCTCCTTCTCCTTCCAGGACTCTGATGACATGAATGTTAGATGTTACATCATTTCTTCTAGTCCCACCATCCCTGACACTCTGCTCTTTTTTTTAAAAGTCTATTTTCACTCTATTGTTTAGATTGTGTAATTTATATTATGCTTTCTTCCAATTCATTGACTCATTTTTCTGCCCCTTTCATTCTGCTACTGAACCCTTCCACCAAGTATTTTATTTTGTTGTATTTTTCAGTTCTAAAATGTCCAAACAGGTGCTGGCCCTGTGGCACAGCGGTTAAGTGCGCACATTCTGCTTCGGTGGCCTGGGGTTCGCTGGTTCGGATCCCGGGTGCAGACCTGTGCACCGCTTGGCAAGCCATGCTGTGGTAGGCATCCCACGTATAAAGTAGAAGAAGATGGGCATGGATGTTAGCTCAGGGCCAGGCTTGTTCAGCAAAAAGAGGAGGATTGGCAGCAGTTAGCTCAGGGCTAATCTTCCTCAAATAAATAAAACAAAATAAAATAAATAAAAATAAAACAAAATGTCCAAATAGTTCTTTGTATCTTTTCTTTCTTCGCTGAGACTTCTATTTTTTCATTTGTCTCCAGCATGTCTGTAATTGCTTACCGAGGCGTTTTCATGATGGCGCTTCAAATCTCCGTCAGATGATTCTAGTATCTCTGTCCTCTTGGATTGGCATATACTGATTGTCTTTTCTTCATTTAGTTTGAGACCTTTGTGGTCCTTGCATGAGAAGTGATTTTTTATTGAAACCTGGACATTTGGTTATTATGTTATGAGACTTAATCCTATTTAAACCTTCTCTTTTAGTGGGTTTCTTCTCACGCTGGGCCTCATTACTGCCAGGTGGGGGTAGGAATTCAGGCTCCCCGCTAGGCCTCCACTGACACCTCCCTGGCTAGGCACGCCTCCTTACTGCTCCCCATTTGGGCTCCGTGGACACCACTGGGGCAGGGGAGTGGGTCACCTCGTTACCTCTGGGTGGAGATGAATGTCCTGACTCCCCACCAGGCTCCTCTGACACCGCCCAAGTGGGGAAGGGGAAGGGCTCCTCGTTACTGCAAGGTGGGGGTGGAAATCCAGGCTCCCATGTGGGCTCCACTGACACTCAGGTGCTGGGGGGTGGCGGTTGGGAGGCCTCATTACTGCCTGGTGGGGATGAAAGTCCCAGCTCCCTGTTCATCCTCTCTGACATCACTCCATCAGGGGTTTGGGGTGCTTCCTTACAGGCTGGCAAGGGGGGAAGTCTAGGCTCCCCATTCAGCATTTGCTGGCGTGGGTGGTACTGGGGTAGGGTGGGGAAAGGTGTCACAATTTTTATACTATGGCGTTTGGCTGGAGTAACGCAGTTATTTCCTAAACTTTTCTGGCTTTCCAGGCAGCCCCTTTGCTGGTTCTCTGGCTAGAGCAGGCAGGCTTTGGAGGGGGCCTTTTTTGTCTGGGTGAGTTGGCATTTCCAGGTTATGGCTTCTTCGGCTTCAACTCTGGCATATGTGAGGCAAAGAGAAAACCCAGGAAACTCCCTCTGTCGTTCTTTGGGTCCTGAGGTCCTTAGCCAGTCTGGCCTCTTCTTTCCATCTTTCAGGGTCCTCTTATGTTTGTGTTCTAGATAATATCCAGAGGTTTTATTTGCACTCAGCAGAAGGAATGAGGAAAAGTATGTCTACTTCCTCTTGCTGAATCCAGAAGTCATTCTGGCCCTTTAAAAATAAAGTTAAAAGTACACTTGGCATGCAATTTAGCAATCCTACTTCTAGATGTGTACCAAGGTGAAATAAAAACGTATGTTCAAAGACTTCTACACAAATGATCACAGCAGTTCATTCATGAAAACCTCACCCTGGAAACCAGTCAACTTGTGAACAGATAAACAAAGGGTGGTATATCCATACAATGGAATACAAGATAATCAGAATAAAAAGAAATGAACTACTGATACAAACAACATGGGTGGATCTCAGATACATTGTGCTAAGAGAAAGAAGCCAGACACAAAAGTCTGTTACCGAAAGTCCAGTCTCTGATCCTGATGTCAATCCAAAGAACGAGAACAGAGTCTTGGGAGAAAAAGGAAAGGCTTTACTTTGCCAGGCAGAGGCAGAGGCAGAGGCAGAGGGAGCAAAGCAAGGGCTACTGCCCCCAAAATTGTTTGCTCCCTGTTAAGAAACAGGCAGAGGTTTTTATTTGGGATTTTAGATAGGGGAAGGGGACCATGGCCTTCTTGGTCAGCATTTTCCCATGGCCTGTGTCTGGGGCTGCTTCCAGCAGAGGAGACAAAGGATTTCTCAGATGAGCGTCCCTGGCTGTTTAGCTCCATGGTGGAAGGTGCACTGGCATCAGAAAGCCAACGAGTTGGGTCTGGGAAGCTTCAGTTTCTTGATAATCTCTGGACATTAGTTTCTCTGTACAAGAACTTCAAGGTCCTGGGATAGCCACAACTGTAGTGGGAGGCCAGCCTGAGGCCATCTGGGCCTTAACAATTCGTAACTTCTATTTGGTTGTGTCGACGAAAATAATCCATAATCAATCTATAAATGAAAATTTGGGATAAGTTTATTCTGAGCTAAAATGTGAGGACCATGGCCTGGGGCCTTTTCTCCCGAAGGAAGAAAGGGCACCGAAGAAGTGAGGTGTACAGACTGGTTATATACCCCCAAACAGGATGTTTTCCATATGATTGAAATGTCCCTTTTACAATAGTCGTGAGACTGCTCTGTCGGCACAGCAATTGATGGAAACAGCAGGTAGGTCTGCTGTCTCAGTGAACACAGCAGGGTGGCAGGTCTGCTGTCTCGAGCTGGGCGGTCACAGGTGAGCTGGGTGCTCAAAGGTGAGTGCAGCAATCAGTTCCTAGTCTAAGGAAAGATGCTTATCCCTAAGGAAATGCCAATGTTGGGGGAAGTTGCACCTTTATCTTAAGGCCATTTGTTCTTGCCATAGTAAATGTTTTAAAGCAGATATGCAACACGTGCTCAACAGCCACAGTCAGGCCCCTTTGGAAAAAACAAAGTCAGGCCGAATTAGGTTTATACCAAATGGCTTCCTCATATACTCCAATATATCTTATTGCTTGCCATTTCTATTTGTCAGTTGTAAAGCTCAGGGAGTCAGAGGCTAAAGAAACAAATATTTACATATGAGTGTAACTAAAGACCAAGGGAACTAGGAATGCAGGTTTTTACTTTTAACCCCATACATGCCAAGTCCACTGTAGGGGAACCAATATCAGGGCTGATATTAACTAAGAGCCGGTAACAAGTCTACATATTCTATGATTCCATTTATATAAAATTCTAGAAAAGGTAAATTAATAGTGACAGAAAGCACAGCAGCGGTTGCTAGGAGCAGAGTTCAGGAGGTAATTGACCACAAATGAGAATGAGGCATCAACTATACACTTAAAATTGGTGAATTTCATTGTATGTCAATTGCACAATAAAGCTGGTTGTGAAAGATTTATATTACCCCTAAATGCAAATTAAAACCGCAATGATATACTGTGACATTCCCCATAAGAACAGGTAACATTAAAAGAACTTTAAATAACAACTACTTTACCATCATAACGATTGATGGCCACAGCACTCCACTTACTGAGTCATGCTTTCTTATCAGGGGGCAAGTCTTGTACACAAGGCTCCAGAGAGCCATTGATTTGGGTAAAGCAGTTGAGATAGTCTCCGTGCCTAAAGGTTGAACAGCTCCTTATTCACGAACATAGCTAAGGCCTTGGGGACCAGGCTTGGCTTTGAATGGATCTTCTAATATCATATCACAAGAGCTCTGTTTTGGATGTGACCCAATTTTTGTGGTTCCAATTCAGAAAGAGCTTATTAAGGATGGAAATGTTGGATCAGAGAATTAGAGCTTCCTCTTAAATGAGACAGTCTCTCTCTTAGGGTCTAGCAATAGATTAGCTCAAAGGGTGTGCACTGTGCGGTAGGGGATCAAGGTCAAAGCTCAAACAAATACAACAGTATCTAAATGCCAAAGCCTCTAATTATTCTGTGACTATTACTGACGTTGTAATTCTGAGGGTTTGAAAGGGAGAGGGACCTGAAAGCACAGCTGGATTTACTGCTGCCCAGACCACTTCCAAAGCTCTTTACTTCGGGAGGCTCCTTTCACATTAGATGTTTGTCTGATAACTTGGTATGGAGGATTAAATAGAATTTCCAGATTTAGATGTGCTGGCCTCAGCCTGTCATAATGGAAGCCTTTATCCTTCCTGATTGGGCGCCACGAGCCAACACTTTGTCTTACACAAGTTGTGAAATGCCTTTGGAACCTACCTAATTAGCCCCTCATAAAGATTATTTGAAGGCTATATCTTGGATTTTGTCCTCACTCGAGACCTGTCCATTTCTGTCCAGCTCTGCTTGGACGGCATGAGGTCAGAGCATTTGCTTCCGTGGTGGCCACTATCAGAATATGCTGCTTAATTTCATTACTGTTATGAAATGTTTGGACATCTGTCATCAGATATTATTGTTCTAATAATTGGATGACCCATTGGGGGAATAATCCAGGGGGAGTTTAAATAAGCCAGTGGAAGGAAGAGAATGTGTCTGCACGCCTTGCCAGGTGAAAGCACATGGGCCTGAATGGATCCTGAAGAGAAGACATTAGCCATATCCAGTGTCACAGACCAAGTGCCAGTAGTGGCAACAATTCAGTCACTAATGCTCAGTGCTGATGGATTGGCCGCTTTTTTACTGAAACTTCAACAGCCCACAAGGATTTGACAAGCACTACTATCTTTTTCCACCTTCCAGATGGGGCTGTGAAACTGAGAACAGCATTGTAGAAATCCTTGAAGGAGGAGAGTACCTTCTTCTCGCCTGGATGGGGCACTGTTCCAATCCCCTGACAGGCGCAGGCTCTGGAATATAGGCAGTTCCCCTTCACGCTTCCTGCTGAATTTATGGATGCGACTCCATGGGACCATGAGTGCGTCCAGCCAGCACATCACAGCATCGCACCTGCTCAGACAGTTCTCAATGGGCGTACTGACCATGACGTCCAGTGAGGGACCGGCCATTGACTCCGGACAAAATATTCAGAAGCCCTCATGTGAATTTCAGCCTCAGGGGATGGGTTCCAGTCCCTTTATCCATATGCCAGAGCCACACAACTCTACGTGAGGGGACTTCTGGGGAGAACCCTTGTCCCCTAACCTTGTCATAAACATAAGCTGCATTCTCAGGCTCGTGGGGTTTCCTCCCTTCAGGGTCTGCATCAGTACTGAAGACCTATCATTCTACCAGGGTTAGCCCAAGAATCAGAGCCAAAGGGACTGCAATTGGGAGAGGCCAGAGGCCCAGTGAATCGAACATGAAATACTGCATTTCCAGCTCTCAAGAAAGTTGATAATAAATGTATAACTTATTCGGAATATTTGTCAACGTTTACCATCTACCATGTAATGTAATGCAGTGATACCACTGGCCATGTGAAAAGCAGAAAACACAAAGCTAAACTGGTGTTACAGCTGAATGTTTGAGTGCCCCCAAAACTCCTGTTGACACCCTAACCCCCACGGTGAGGCATTAGGAGGCGGGCCTTTGGGAGGTGAGCAGGTCCAGGTGAGGCGAGGAAGGTGAAGCCTGTGATGGGATTAGTGTCCTCATCCGAGGAAGAGACTAGAGCGCTCGCTCCACCACGTGAGGGTACAGCAAGGCCGCTGTATGCAGACCAGGGAGAGGGCTCCACAGACACCAACTCTGCCCGCACCCTGATCTCGGACCTCGCGCTCTCCAAAATTGTGAGAAGGAAATGTTTGTTGTTCACTATGGGATCTTGTTACAGCAGCCCGAACAGACGAAGACAGTTGGCGTGAACATCTTGAAATAATTGCTAATTTTTGAAGTAGAAGATTGTGTCTAAAGATTACGATTTAATTTGTGCAGTGCAGAAGGTCTATTTGCCTATCACTATGACACGGTTCAGATCCCAGGTGC
Organism: Equus przewalskii; assembly: GCF_037783145.1. Taxonomy (NCBI): domain Eukaryota; kingdom Metazoa; phylum Chordata; class Mammalia; order Perissodactyla; family Equidae; genus Equus; species Equus przewalskii. The sequence goes on along the minus strand of NC_091832.1, from coordinate 34,617,442 downwards.
AGACCTACACACCATTCATCAAGCCGTGCTATGCTGGCATCCCACATACAAAATAGAGGAAGATTGGCACAGATGTTAATTCAGTGACAATCTTCCTCAAGCAAAAAGAGGAAGACTGGCAACACATGTTAGCTCAGGGCCAATCTTCCTCACTAAAAAAGAAAAATAAACCTGTTCATTAGCAGTTAATCTCCGTTTCCTCCCAGCCCTGGGCAACCATGAATCTATTTACTGTCTCTAACAGATTTGTCTATTCCAGACATTTCATGTAAATCAAAATCATACAACACAAGGCCTTTTGTGACTGGCTTCTTTCACTTAGCACAATGTTTTCAAGGTTCGTGCACATTGTGGATGTTTCATTACCTCATTCCCTTTTTCTTTTTCTGCTTTTCCCCCCCAAATCCCCCCAGTACATAGTTGTATATTCTAGTTGTGGATCCTTCTAGTTGTGGCATGTGGGACGCCGCCTCAGTGTGGCCTGATGAGCGGTGCCATGTCCATGCCCAGGATCCGAACCCGTGAAACCCTGGGCCACCACAGCAGGGCGTGTGAACTTGCCACTTGGCCACGGGGGCGGCCCCACCTCGTTCCTTTTTACCGCTGAAAGTATTCCATTGTATGAATATACCACTTTTTATTTACCCCTTCACCAGATGATGGACATTTGGGCTGCTCCCGCTTTTTGGCTATTACGGATAAGGCTGCTATGAACCTTCATGTACACGTTTCTGTGTGGACGTGTTGTCGTTTCTCTTAGGTATATACCTAAGGGGTGGAACTGCTGAGTCATACGGTAACTCACGTTTTATCTTCTGAGGAAGTGCCGGACTGTTTTCCAGAGTGGCTGCACCATTTCACACGCCCACCAGCAGAGTATGAAGGTTCCAATTTCTCATCAACACTTCTCGTTGTCTTTTGTTACTATAGCCAGCCTAGTGGGTGCCAACTGGTATCACTGTGGGTTGATTTACTTTTCCCTGATGGGTAATGATGCTGAGCAGCTTTTCACGTGTTTCTTGGCCATATGTATATCTTCTTTAGAGAAAGGTCTATTCCAATCCTTTGCCTGTTTCTAAATTGGGTTTTCTATTTTTTATTATTGAATTGTAAGAGTTCTTTGTATATTCTGGGTATAAGTTCCTTACGAGATATGTGATTTGCAAATATTCTCTCCCATTCTGTGGGCTGTCGTTACACTTCTTGACGGTGTCCTTTGAAGCAGAGACATTTTAAATTTTGATAATGTCCAATATCTCTATTTTTTCTTTTGTTGTTTGTGCTTTTGCTGTCACATCTGAGAAACCATTGTCTAACTCAACATCATGAAGATTTACTCCTGTATTTTAAGCTCTTTATAGTTTCAGGTTTTACATTGAGGTCTGCAATCCATTGAGCTAACTTTTTTTTGTTTTAGATTGTGTTTTTCCTTTTTCTCCCCAAATCCTCCCAGTACATAGTTGTGTATTTTTAGTTGTGGGTCCTTCTAGTTGTGGCATGTGGGACGCCACCTCAGCATGGCTTGATGAGTGGTGCTAGGTCCGTGCCCAGGATCCGAACCAGCGAAACTCTGGCCCTCCGAAGCAGAGCACACGAACTTAACCACCCGACCATAGGGCTGGCCCCCTGTAGTAAGTTTTGAAATTAGAAATTAGCGGACTTAGTATTCTTTTCTTTTTTTTTTTTTTGGGAGGAAGATTAGCCCTGAGCTAACATCCATTGCCAATCTTCCCTTTTTGCTTGAGGAAGATTGTCCCTGAGCTAACATCTGTGCACATCTTCCTCTACTTTGCATGTGGGACACCCCCACAGCACGGCTGATGAGTGGAGTAGGTTCACACCTGGCATCCAAACCCACAAACCCCAGGCCTGCAAAGTGAGGCACATGGAACTTTAACCACTCAGCCATGGGGCTGGCCCTCAGGACTTATTAATTAATCAAGATTCTTTGGGGTATTCTGTGTCCTCTGAATTTCCATATGAATTTTAGGATGAGTTCATCAATTTGTGTTATAGAACAAAAAACAGAAAAACCAGCCAGGATTTTCATAGGGTTTGCATTGAATGTTTAGATTAATTTGGGGATTGTGTCATTTTAAGCAACTCAAGTTTTGGGTGGTCTGCTGTGCAATAACGAATACACCACCCCACTTAGGGGAAGCTTCCATTGTATTATGGACGAAGAGGAAGGAGGGGCACTCGTTTCTGGAGAGAATATATTCTGTTTTCAGGGTGCCTCCCTCTAGACGGCCATGGGACTTTCCTTAGAACAAGGAGCCTTCAAAGGTGGTTCTGTAGGGCTTCCGAGTTGAGCCCCTTCATCACTTCAAGCTGAGCAAGCTCTGAGTGTGGCCTCCACCGCTCACCCAGGGCTGGAGGGACTTTTCCGCTCTGGGAATGGTCACACGGCAACCACCAGCCCTGGGATTGTTCTGCTCCAGCCTGGGATGCCTCCTGCTTAGAGCGGGGATCTGCGGAGGGAAACGGGGGCCCTGGCTGCCCGTGCCCCACCCCCACTCCCAACAGCAGCAGGCCCGGCGCAAGGGCCAAGAATGTGGTGGATGACCAGAGACAGGAGGCTTCAGCCAAGGCAAGAGCGAAGCCACCGCTGAAGTTGACAGCGTGGGTTCAAAATGGTCCACAGCGTCCTGGGAGCTTCTGTTCTTCTCGGGGCGACTCTAATAGTATGTTTTTACCCAAACTGTTATATTTGTAAATGTTTAGTGAGGACATTTCTAAATGAGAGAAGACCCGCTTCACAGTGTGTGGCCCTCTTTCTCTGTCGTGTGTAGGAGAGTGAGGGCCACCTGCAGCCCCAGTGTCAGGGGCCAGGCTGGATTCAGGACAGGAGGCTGGGGAGACCTCATGAGGGCAGTGTGCCCTGAGACCCCCTCAGCGCCTCTGCCCTTTGAAGACCCCAGCTCACGGTTCTGCCCCTTTGGCAGGACGCCCCCAGGCAGCATGAAGACAAGCCTGTGGTGCTGACTCAGGGCCTGGGCTACAGCCGGGTCAAATGCCTGCTTTATTCAGACAGGAACTGCCGAGCAGGGCTCCGCCCCAGCCTTACACAGTGAGAAGGCCACCCGAGCAAGGCAGGAATCTACAAATTAACGTGTGGATCCAGACAGCCACGGAAGATCAGGCTGAATCAGCTTAAGGCAAACACTGGCCAAGGGAGAGAACAGAAGAGGGGACAGGAAAGAAAGAAACCGCTGGCGGCTTGAGCCCTTGGGGGCTTAGCGGAAGTAGTTGGGACATTCATGGGCAACCAGGTGCCATGCATCATCAAAGGCCTGCACGACGGCCGGCTCCAGGGGCCCCTCCTCAGCCGCTGCCAAGTTCTGTGCCAGCTGCTCCAGGTTGGTCATACCCAGTATGACAGCGTCCCCGAGGGCACCCTGAAAGGGGAGACGGCCAGGTGTTAGGAGACTAATGCACAGGGACTCCCGTCACACACACTCCCTCCCAGCCTCGCCCCTGCCAAAGGTGGTATCTGATGTCTGTTTATGCCCTCTATTGTTCCAGAAAGAACTTATATTGCCCTCAGACAGCTCTAAACCGTGCCACCACAGTCTCATCAGCAGACAGACCTGAGTTAGAGCCACTCACCTCAGCCACTTGGCAGCTGGGTAGACGTGGCTTGCTTACTTGAGCTCTCTGAGCTTCAGACTTCTTTACTGTGCAGGGTGATTCCAGGAATTAGAATTTGGTGAAGTCCTTTGGTCAGGCCTGGCACTTAACAGGTGCTCAACAAAGGGGAGCCATTGGTATACGATGCCCGGGCCAGACGAAGGGGTCAGGGAACGATGGGGCAGCAGGGAGAGGGGGCATCCCCACCAGGGGCACAGAGTGGATGGCCAGGGACGGAACTAATGCCAGGGGACAACAGCATGCAGGGTTCAGAGTCACAGCTGTGCTCGCGCCCTGCAACAGGCAGCCGAGGGACTTGGCTAACGGAAGAAGTGTCTGTGAGCGAGTGGCCTCAAATGTAGAAGTGGGATAACCACACTTAATAGGAGCAAGAATGTGTCTAATGTGGCACTTAAGAAACTTCTCTAGGAACAGGATTTCCACCCAGAGACCTATGCCATGGGGAAAGTGCAGAGGAGGAAAAGGAGTAATCTCAGAAGTCCCCCAATAATTAGGAGCCTCTCCTTGCTTCCAGTCCCCCTCCACCCTCCAAAAGGGAACGGCGGGAGCCGAGCCTGCAGGGACAATGTGCTTACCTGGAGCTGGGAGTGGTGGTACATCCACCTGAGGACGGCCGAGGTCATGCTGGGGGCGCTGGGTCCATAAGCAGCCTGCAGGGCCTTCTCCATCATGGCGATGGCCTGGAAGTGGGGTTCCTTCCAGTAGCTGCGTAGATGGGGAGGGGGACACGGGTCAGTACCATGGGGCCAGTCCAGGGAGCCGCCCCAGCCCAGTGCCTGGGGCACTGAGGGGCCAGCGTCTCCTCGTGGAGGTATCACTGCCTTGCTTGGCAGAATGCAGGTGGCTTTCTGGGCCCTTCATCAGGCTGTTGTTTTGCAGTCCGGTGTTGGGAGTGGAGGGGATGCCGTGGGCAAGAACCCTTACACTTATCGTGCTCACCAGATGTGAACAACGGGACTCCTGAATCAGGACCCAGGAGCAGCTACAGCACCACATCTGTGAGCCCCGGTCACAGACTGGACCCTCGACCAGTCCTGGCTCTGGCCTCGGCTGAGCCACCTGCCTTCACTTTCTGACCTGCTCAGTGAGGAAAGGACACATGCCATGCCAGCCCCAGAAACTGAATGCGACTCATAGAGGAGATAATGGACCTGATGATGCTTTATAAACTGACGAGCAGACAAGGTGGAAACCATCAGCCTGGATCCCCCAGGGTGAGGTCCAGGCCCTGGTGGTGTGAAAGCCCCTGGAGAAACACTGCTTACAGTGACGGACCCTAAACCTGGCCGCTGTTCCCAGAAACTCTTGGGGGATGCGGGGGCTGGATGAGGATTTAAATCACAGCTGTGCACACACAGAGACTCCAAATATCACAAACTCCGCCGCTTCAAAAGCCCGAGGCCATATCCACAAACTCGCATCGAGCCTCTTGCAGGAAGCCTGGTTTGTTGCTCTCCTCCATTAGAGAGAAGATGCCAGAGGGAAGAAAGCTGTAAGAATCTAGAATCGTCCCGCCAAGCGCCGTGTGGAAAGGGGGCTATTCCCTGGGAACAAGCACTGTGTTACTTTGATAAACTTTTCAGAATTTAGAAAGTGAAAAAGAAGGAGGAACGCTGTTTCCAGGGCAGCTCGCCTATCCCTTTCGACACTGAGGACAATTTTATTGCCAAGAGTTTACAAAACTTAGACTCCTTGGCCCAAGGAGACAGGGCCACCTAGTCGTGGGGCAGCAGCATGACCCAGGGTTCCCAGGTTCCAATCCAAGGTCCCCTCCCGCTGTGGGCAGGGGGAGTCTTCCCAGGGAGAGACACAGGCTTGCAGACCTGGCACAAGGCCCAGGGTTCCACATTCCCAATCAAGGCCCCTAATCCCTCCCAGAGACATAAGGAATATTCAGGGAGGGGAAGGGGCGGGGTCAAATGGGTGGGACTGCAGGGTCCTCAGTCTGAGCAGCAGTGGGAGTCCTCGCCCCAAGAAAGCAGCCCCAGGGACTCCCTATGTCATGCTAAGGGGACCCAGGTTACCTCCTGCACTGACGCAGACCCCCATCTCACCGATTCCTGTAGATCTCTGCCCAGTTATTCCCAAAGAAGCGGCCCGCAGGCTGTTTCCCGTCCTTGTCCTCATACTTGTACTTGCCGGTCAGCAGGCCCCCTGCGGAAAGGCTGCAATCAGACCCGCTGGCCCGCACTGCGCCCAGAGGCTGCTCTGGACTGGGGGGGATGGTGGGGGACCCTGGAGGGATGGAGGACAGCCCAGCCTCTGGTCACACCTCTCCCTCCTTCCCAGGTCCTGGACCTGGATTTCCGGTCAGGAGTAGGCAGACACAGGACAGGACCAGGAACGCCCTCCCCCAGGGGAGCCCGCCCCACTGCAGCCCGTACCAGCCAGAGGGTTGTAGGCGTAGAACCTCAGTCCAAAGTGCCTCAGGCAGGGGAAGAGTTCCTTTTCCGCCTGCCGGGTGATGACGTTGTACATGCCCTGCAGGTAGATGGACCAGCTGGAGTGGGTGCGGGTCCCAAGGGAAGGGACCCCAAATTGCCCCTTGGAGAACCCTCTGATCAGACCCTAAAAATCCCAGGATGTTGACAATCAGGGCACATACTTAGTGATGGGGAGGGGTCGTGCCCATGGAAAATTCATTCATTCAGCCAACATTTCTGAGCACCGATGACGGGCTGGACATGGGACTTCCATCCAGGAGCCAAAAGGACAAGGCCCCTACGCTGAGGATTTAATAGCAAGGTACAGTGTAGATAGGGATCCCCAAGAACAGAGGCAATGACGACACACTGCTAGGTTCTGTGACGAGTGCCTGGCTCCAAGCAGCTGCAGGAACGTGTGCTGAACGAATGAGCAGGAGACAAGCAGAACCTGAGATGTCAGGCTCCACTGCGGTGGGGGAAGGCTTCGAGAGGGAAAGGCATCAAGTGAGCCTGAGCACTTCTGCCAGGGGACGAGGGGGCAATGCTCCAGGCTGAGGTGCAGGGTGAGGAAGCAGGAGAGACACACAAGGGGCCCATGCAGGCGGGAAGGGGAGCTCATGCCGGAGCAAGCAGGTGCCTGCTGGCCAGGCTGAGGAGCTTGCACATGATCCCGGGGCCACCTGGGAGCCACCTGCAGGCTGTGAGTAGGGGAGGGGCTGCCATGTGGATGGCACAGGGGAACTCGGAGGGGTGCAGGGACCCCAGGATGAGCAGGCGCCCTGAGACGGAGGCCTCCGCAGCCCGGCCCTCACCTGGTACACGGTGGGCATGATCCAGCCGTTGCTCTTGCAGAGGGTGCAGATCTCAGCCACCTCCCAGGCGGCATAGTTGGAGAGGCCCAGCTCCACAAACTTGCCCTGCCAGGGAGAGACGGCCGTTACATCCCACAGCAGCCCAGGAGAGCTGCAAGGGAGACCGGGGTGTGACCTCGTGAAAGGGTCTGTCCCCAGCTTCACTCTCCTGGGTAGTGACAGGGCAAGGAGAGCAGCAGAGCTCCTCCGAAGCTCAGGGGGCCGCCCTCACCTCCTGGTGCAGCTGGTGGCAGGCGCGCAGCGTCTCCTCCACGGGGGTGCTGTGGTCCGGCAGGTGCAGGTAGAAGAGGTCCACCCGGGGACACTGCAGCCGCTTCAATGACGTCTCCAGCTGGAACCGGACACAGTCAGGCTTCAGGGTATTTTCACCCACCGGATTGGCCTTGGTGGCGATTTTCACTTTGGGAGGAGAGAGATGGAAGTTGAGGCCAGTTTACCAAACACTGCGAAGGGTCTAGTGTAATGGTTGAGACGGACCTGGGTTCACGTCCCAGCTCTGCCATTACTAGCGCTGTGAACTTGACCAAGTTACTTCACCTCTCTGAGCCTCAATACCCTCAACTGTAAATTGAGGGACAATTGTACTATTTCATAGAGAGGTCCCGATGATTGATGAGAATGCGGAAGGACGTGCTCATTATTATAACGTGCTAACAGTATCACTGCCACCAGGCAGATGGACGCACCAGACCTACAGGAACCCAGCGCTGGGTCCCTGCCCTCGAGGACTCACTGTCTAAGGGCACCTACACAGTAAGCGAGGCAGAGATACACCCGAGGGGGCAGAGGCGCCAAGACCAGAGTCGAGAGGCCCGCCGGGAGTTCAGGGACGACTTTCCTTAGAACCGGAGTCTGAGTCTCCCAGGGGAAGTCAGAGGCCTCCCCGGAGGCAAGGATTTGGCTTGTGAGGAGCCAGGCCTGAGACTCCATGGATCTAGCACACCTGGTCCAGGGGGACGCCAGGCAACAGAAGGGGCCAGCCGGGTGCAAGGGTCTTGAGGGCACCCCGGGGAATCGGGACTTTAGGGGGCCATGGGGAGCCTCTGAGCTCTTTTCAGCCAGGGAGCTAAGTGGTCAGCTCAGCACTTTTGAAAGATGACCCTGAACGAAGCCCAAAGAAGCCCAGGGCAGGTCTGGAATCGGGCAGAGCAGCAGGGAGAGCCTGCGCAGGAACTCAGGACGACGTGCAAGAGGCCTCCTCTCAGGACCAGAGAAGGAAAGGCAGGGATGCGTTAGAGCAATGTCCCACAGAGAAAAGGCCTGGGTTCTGCCACCTATGGGAGTCGGGGACTAACCACTCTTCTCCATGCCCCCCAGCGAGGTGATGCCACTGGTGGGTGACAGGGGCCCTCCCTGCCCTTTTCATGCTCAGAAAGTCAGCTCGCAGGCCAAAGGGCAGGCAGTCGACTCCTGGACACA